>NW_024412484.1:770802-789312 GCF_014898765.1 Herpailurus yagouaroundi
CCCCCTCCCCCTCCCCCATCCTCTCCCTCCTCCCCTCCCCCCTCCTTCTCTTCCTCCCCCTCCCTGCCTCCCCTTCCTCCTCTCTCTCCTCCCCCTCCCCCTCCTCTCCTTCCAGGCGGGGGTCTCCTGGCCGCACTAGGGGCTGCTCATCTGAGATGTTTTTGTTCTCTGCTGAGAGGTGGAGGTGGGAGGGAGGGAGGGAGGGAGGCCGGGTGTCCTTGCCCTGCTACCAGTGCACGTGGGGACACGTTCCGGGGAGCTGAGGGTCCCACTGCTGGTTGAAGCACCGTCCCTTGTGGGCCGTGTGGTGGCTCCGTGAGGGGGCAGGGCCCGCACTTGACAGCTTGGCCATGCTTCTGCTCCTCGGCAAGGCTGGGCAGGCGCCCAGGGACGGCGGGCAGGGCCTCACTTCTCCTGCCTCTGTGTCCCCTCCCGTAAAACAGGGACAGCACACTCAACCTTGAGGCGTAACTGACCGATCGTGAGGGAGTGTTGGCGTTAGGGGCCGGGCCCTGTGACGCTTTGCTTCGGAAACTGCAGTGCTAGGGATGGGGCTGGTCCTTCCGGAGTGTCGGGCTGGCGTTGGAGGTCCAGCCATGGCAGGACTGTGGCCAGGGAGGTCTTGCTGGAGACTTCCCGCAGGGACTCACCCACTAGAGGCCCCCGACCATTGGCACGGCTCGCGAGGCACCCAGGGCCGGGACACGGGAAAGGCAGCACCCACGACCCAGGTGATGGGCGGGATGCTGGCTGTGGGGCCAGCGGGCGTCTAGCCTCTGCCCCCTGGGCTCTGCTCCCCCAGGCCGCCCTGACCTCATCCCCCCGAACTTGGTGTCCTCCTGGCTGGGGGAGCCCCTGGAGAGGGCAGGGAACCGACACCTCGGGAAATGTGATCCCCTCCCTGGCCTGTGAATATTTCATCAACGGATTAAAAATTGAAGCAGGGCTGCTCCCGGAGGGCGGAGGAGGGGCGCCGCCTCTGTGTCCGGCCCGTTGGAGCATCTTTCTCGGTGACGGAGCCATGTCTGCTAGAACGTGACGACGCTGTTGAAAATGCCGTTGCGCGGCCTTCTTTAATTAAGACGTAAGAACCAATCTGCTGCCGTGAACGAATCCTTGACCGTCCGAGCGAGAGTTGACAGTGCACAGGAGGGCTGTCGGAGCGGGCGTGCGGGGGGCCTGCAAGTCTTCGGTGGAGGCCACGCAGAGGCTGTGGCGGGGCCTGGGCGCGTGCTGGCACGCGTTGGTGGGGTCGTTCTGGTCTGTGCATATACGTAGGGTTGGGTGGGAGAGTCCGGTCTCTGTGTGTGCGCACGTCTGTGCGTGTGCACGTGTGGGGCTGGAGAGGGCCTGGGTGGCTGAGGTCTGGCTTCCCGCCAGTCAGGAGACCTGTCGTGCCTGCATTGCCTGGCGCCTGGAGAGCCGGAGCCCTGGCAGCCCTCCAGGGGGGGCGTGAGGTCACACGGGCATCTTGGGGACTGTGAGGGTCCCGGGTGTGATGTGGGAAGGGTAGGCAGGGCTCGGGTGCAGCAGGGGGACGGTGTTCTGGGCCCGGGGGCCGAGGGAGAGAAGGCCTCTTTCCGGGGCTGCCCATGTGGATTGACGGGTGCCTGGCATAGACCAGAGGGGCTGGCCGGCTGACACGCGGCCTCTGGGCCTAGGGAGCTTGTGCTTGAATGGGTAGTGCCACCACTCTAGGTGAGCACGTCAGGGTTCCTGGCGGGTGCACCAGGTCAGGAGGACAGGGAGGTGGGGGCATCCAGCCAGGTGGCTGCCTGCCGGGGCCCCCAGGGGTCCGAAAGACTGCATCAGGGCCCCTGGGTGCATCTCAGGCACCAGGGAGGGTGCAGGGGCCCCGCTCCGGGCCCCCCGGCGGGCGTGCCGGGCTTGCCCGTGCTGCCCTGCCCCTCCCCGCCTCTCTCCTGCCCGGCGGCGGGCAGAAGTGGCCCTTCGCCAGGCAGCAGACTGCACAAGGCTGAGCGTCTGGACCACCCAGCCTCCGGCCATTCTCCTGCTGGGCCTCTCTTGTTTTCCTTCGGCCGGCTGGAGCTGATCCCGGCTGCCGACGGGCGGGGCATCGGTTTCGCGGTGCAGGTGCCGAGGGGTTGGGGCCAGGGTGGGGGGAGGTGCCCGCCTGGGGGTGCGGCTCTGCGTTCAGTTCTTAATGTCCACGTGTGTGTCCTGCGGGGGCGCAGAGAGGGTCCTGCTTGCTGTTTGCACAGTCAGCCGGGGGAGCAAGGGTGCCCCACTCCCTTTGGGGACGTTGAGGCCTCGGCTGGCCTCTCTGGCGGGTAGGGGGAGGTGGGGGCCGAGTCACCCGAAGCGGGGCTGGTGCACCTTTGTTTGCCCTTTCTCCCGACCACTGAGCCCACAGTCCCGTCTTCTCCTTGCCTTTGTTTGCTTTTCCCCGGGGACTCAGCCCCTCTTCCTGTCGTGGGCATCACCGGGCATTTTACACCTGGCGGGTCCTGCGGTTTTGGTTGCCGAGCGCGGTGGTTCGGGCCGTGTGGCGCAGGCTGGGCAGGGCAGGCCCAGAGGGGGCTCTGGGGGCCGGGGTCCCCCTGAGCTGGCTCGGCGGGGAAGGGGTGCTGGAGGTGTGCTCCCGAATGTCCCCGGGAGGCCGAGATTCTGGTGGCCTGGGTTGTGGGGTCCCGGGGAGTCCAGGTGGCCTGGGCTGTAGGCGTGCACGTGTGCACGTGCGTGCCTACATCTGTCCACGTGCACGTGTGCTCACACTTGTACGCGTCAGGCCGGTCTCCCTTCTCGCGGCCTGGCGTTCCTTGCTTTAAGCAGACCTTCGCCTGCTTTCAAGAGCGCTGGCTTTACCCAGAGGTGTCCTGTCACCTTCTTGGAACCTGTGTGTCCCCAGCACGCTGCGGGCCTCCTGGAGGTGGCGCCTGGGCACGCCCCTCCTTCTCCAGGTCAGCAGGTGGTCCGCCCCTCCTCGTCTGTCTCTGGGCAGGGAGCTCGAGGGGCCCTCTGTGTGGTGATGCCAGGCCTCGGGAAGGGAAGGGGTGCCTTCGGAACGGGATCCGTTTACAGGGCTGGGTGGACCTTTTTGGTAAGTCAAGCCCCCCGGGATTCCTGATCTCTGTTGGGCCGGGTGATGTTGGCCAGACTTGGGGACGGCTCCGCACACATCCACGGTCCTTGCCGGTCGGGGGAAAGTGTTCCGAAGGTGTTGGTTTGGATAAGGTCGGGGTGAGGGAGAGGTGCCGCCTGCGAGAGCAGTGGCCCCCAGGCCCCTGGAGGAAGGGAGCCAGGACTAGACCGTGACCTCTTGCCTCCATAACATGTCTGTCCCTGTGCCTCTACCTGAAAGACAGTAGGTGTGTGCGGCCGGCACCCTTGCTCTGGTGGGCTGAATAAATGGGGCTCAGCAGCGAGGAGTCTGGGTCTGGGCCCTGGCAGGAGGGTGTGCCGTGCCGGGTCGGCGGCGTGTGCCCGGGAGGACGGCACAGGAAGAGGCACGTGCCCTGCGGGGCTGGCCGGGGCTCCTCGGCCCCGTGCTGCTCCTGCAGCCGGGCTCCTCCACCGAGAGCTGAGCCAGGGGGCTGTGTCCGTCGTTGTCCTGACTCGTGCAGAATCGTCGGCTGCTCACTGCCTCAGGTTCCGCGTCCTCTGTCCTCGAGCAGCCCGGCGGAGGAGGCCTTCCGGAGGAGGCGCCGGGGTGAACGGATCTCCCGCACTAACTGCGGCCTCGCGTGGGCCAGCCCGTGGCGCTCGCCGTGGCTGCCCTTCGGGGCCACGGGTGGAGTTTGCAAAGCACCCTGTGCCCGGGCCACACCCCACACCAACTAGACCAGCGGCCCCGGGGGTGTGCCCGGGCGCTGGGGCTTCTCAGCGACTCCCTGACGGGTCCTAACGTGCCATCAGGTCGAGACCCACGGGCTCAGGGCATCCGGGCCGCGTTCCTGGGCGCCCGCCGCACGACTCCGCGTGAGCGCCGGGCATCCGTGAGACTGCAGTCTTCAGGAGCTCTGTTGTCGCCGTGAGCCTCAGATCTGGGTCAGACCGCCCTCCCGGGCCCTGGGCCCTCCGTGCTCCTCAGGCGATGATTATCCCAGCCCGCAGTCTGTGGCTTCTGTCTGTAGATCCGTGCCCTCTGACTGTCCTTGCAGGGGCCACAGGAAGTGTCACTGGGGAATTTGGGAGCCTGCCCCAGAGTTCTGGCGTGTTTGGACCAGAGTGACCCCCAGAGAGACGGGCCCCCCTGCTCCCAGGAAGCTGCACGTACGGGGTCTCCGTCGTAGAAAGGCCCAGGACGCAGAACTCCGTGAAGAACGCATATCCCTCTCTCATCTGCCCATGTTGGCCTTTGGGGTCCAGGGTGGGGCTGGGGCTGGGCATCCCTGAGCCCTCCTCTACGTCGGGCTCCCCTCTGCCCGCACAGTGCTTGGGCACCACCCCCGGGCGAGAGGGGCAGCGGCTTTGCTGGGGAGGCCCCTGCTGCCCGTGTCTCTGTCTCTTCCCCACCCCCCCCCCCCCCGCCCCGGGTCCGTCCCCTCATCTGGCAGAAGCGCGGTCCCCAGGCCCTGGGATCTGTGCCGCGGGTTCCCCAGGTCAGTGTGAGCAGTGCTGGGTGGGCCATGCGGCTTGTCCAGCTTGGAGGGGTCAGGGAGCCCTTGTCCGGCGGGCCCCGGCCTGTCAGCGAAAACCAGCCCGAGACTCGCCGTGGGTCTGGGAGGTGTCGGAAAGCACCCTCACCCCCGCGCCTTCCTGGCCTCGGCGTCCTGGTCCTGCCCTCGGGAGGGCTGGGTTGGCGAACGATGCTCGAGTGCTCACGGCTCAGCCCGGCCCAGGGGTCGCTGTTGCTCAGTGTGGGTCACTCTCTCTCCCTGGGGCTGCACGTGCCGGGTGGCGCAGGGAGGGAGAGGCCCAGGCCCGGAACAAGGGGCTTGGTGAAGCAGCTGTCCGCAGGGAGGTTTCAGAGTGCCCTCGGTGGCCAGGGCCGGATGACGGCTGTTGGGGGCGGGTGGGGGCGCACCCAGCTTCCATTTCCATGTACGGCAGCCTGGAAGGGCGGCGGGTCCTTGCCACACCACGGAGGCAGGTAGGGACCCGGCTGCCTCGTACAGGTTGGAACGCTGCTGGGGGTTCCTCCCAGGGCCCTGGGCTCTGCCCTGCCCAGGAGTCTGCACATTTTGGAAAGCGTTGTGGCACCCTGGTCCTGGGAGACCAGAGGTTTTGAGGTCGGCCTGCTCCCAAGGGTCAGAGAAGCCCTGAGTGGGGGAGGCTGGACGGTGGCTGGGTTCCGGAGTGGCCACCTGCCCTCCGGGACGGCTGCTGGGCCTTGATGAACCCCCCGCCCCCCCCCCCCCGCCCTCCTGCCCTCCCGCAGAGTGGCAGGGCCTGTCTGAGGCCAGGTCTCCCTCCTCTCGGGGCTGGAAGACCACGAACCCTGCTGGCCATCCTGGGGGGCTGGGGGCTGGGGCAGGCGGGGGCTTTCCTTGGGAGCCGCCCCACCTTCACCCGACTTCCCAGCACCCCACCCTGTGGACCACGTCGGTCTGTTGTGGGCAACCCCCACTGGGGAGCAGGGCGTGTGGGCAGGTGACTCAGACGGCCTGAGCCAGGCTTTCCTCAGCAGTGAACCGGAGGGAAAAGAGGCGTGTGTTGGGTTTTTGTCGAGCGGAAAGGAATTGTCCAGCTCACGCCTGGGACACGTGCGGGCGGTCGGGCCGGGCCCATGAGAGCGGTCCCTGACGGACCTCCAGACCAAGGGGGCTGAGGGACCCCACTGTGTACCCGCCGCAGAGCCCTGCAGATGAGCATGCCTGGGCCAGACGCCCCTCTATCCAGAGAAGGCTCGGGGAGAGTTAGTGCCTCACCCGAGGGCACCAGCCCCTGTCCCCCAGTGAAGGGCCTGAGAGCACTGGTGACGGTCCTGTTCGGTGGCTCTTGACCCGACACCCTAGAGCCCCAGACTGGGCATATGGTGGACCTTCTCATCGTGGGCCAGCTGGAAGGGAAGGGCACCGCGTGGCTGGTGGCAGGTGTGTCCTCACAGGTGGGAAAGAGCTGCTTTCTCAGGGGTATGGCCACACCACGCCAGCCTCACCCTGCCCTGGGGCTGGCTCAGCCCCCAGCTTGTCACGGAGGGCGGCTCCCTGGGGCCCGCTCGCCTGTCTCCTCCCTACCTGGCACCCAGCGGGCAGGCGGCCCCGGAGCCCCAGCACCCAGGCTCCTGCAGGGCACCCCCAGGAGGCCTCGGGCCCCTCGCAGGGCTTGGGGAGCAGTGGAGGCACATCTAGGGCAGAAACAGAACAAAACAAGAATCCGCCCCCAGCCCCCAGCCCACACCCCGAGTCTTCTTATCTGTTCCGGGGCCTGTTGCAATCTCTTGCTTGGTGCCGTGGGGAAATGCGATGAAGAGATGGTTGTCAGGCGAGGACTGTCTGGGCCAGTCGGACAGGTTTGGTTCCTGCCCGGGGTGGAGGGGAGAACCTGGCCGGAGGTCACTGCCTAGAGCAGGCAGCTCATGTAGGCTCCTTGCGGGTCCTGAGAAAGGGGGCTTGGCACAGAGCAGGGGACTGGCTGGTGGACATAATCGAGAGCAGATTTTAGGTAGAAAATGCCCTACCCAGCCAGAAGTCAGATTTCTGTTAGTCGGAACCTTCTGGAACACAGACATGTGCCAGAAGGAGGCAAAAAGGGCTACCCTCAGCTCGGATCCTCTGTTCTTAGAAACTCGTAAATCATGGTTTCTTAGTAAGTTTATCAGTTTTGCCCTGGTGACCTTTGACCTATCTTATCATAGGACAAGACCTCGGGGACAGTTTGTAGCAAACCCGAGTTTAGCAGGGAGAAGTGACAGCCGAGGAGGAGGCAGAAGATACCAACTGTGACCCGGGCCACCCAGTGAAAGGGTGCCCCGGGGACACGGGCACGTGGGGGAAACGGATCGTGGGATCTCTTTGAGACTCTGGGACACGGTTGGAATGAGCTGTGATGCTTCCGTGTGTTCCCATGGACAGACCCTGGTCGTCCGCCACCCGAGGGTCATCTCCTTCACGGCGGTCCCCGCAGGAGGCCGCGTGTTGCTTCTGAGAGGCCGCCCTGGTGCCCCACCCCCGGCCTGGGCCAAGAGTGAGCTCTCTTCCCCGTCGGGGCTGAAATGGCAGACTCTGTCCAGCCCAGCCGGGGTGTCCTTGCCCGGTGAGGATCCCGGCTCAATGAGCCGCAAGCCGGCCAGGAGGCCCGTCAGACTGTCAGCGGCCACGGTCTTCAGGCAGGAGGTGGGCAAGGGTGCAGGGTGTAGTTGAGGTGAGGGACGGGACTTGGGCAGTTGGCGGTCCTGGGTGAGAAGCGTCTCCGTTAACCTGGGCTGGGGTGGAGCTTTTGGGAAGGCTTCCTGGAAGAAGCGACAGTCTACAGGTCCAGACGAGGGAGCAGCCTATGCAGAGGCCTGTGCAGAGAGGAGTCCTGGGTGTGTGCAGGGAGGTCAAGAGCTGAGGCCTGGCAGGTCTCAGGGACCCCGTATGAAGTCTGGACTTGACCCTGTGGGAATCGTGGAAGCGTTGTGTGCGGGAACCAGACGGCCCAGGCGCAGAGAATTGTCCAGGAATCCCGGGATCTGGCTTTCCAGGCTTCTGTTTGGGTGTGGTTCCAGCAGAGAAGAGCTGCCTTGGGCCCTCCCTCCCCTGCTCCCCTGGGCCTGGTCATCAGTCAGCAGGACAGGGCAGGGCCTTCAGCCCTGGTGGAGACAGGCTGTTCCTGGGGCGGGCCTGGGCCAGGGCTGGGGTCTCCGTGAGGTGGCGCGGCCGCCTTGGGAGTGTTGGCAGGTCTGAGCCTGGCCTGTGTCTGAGAGTGTGCTGCTCAGGTGGCGGGGTGGGGGTGGGGAGAGCGGAAGCCCTGCGATGGGCGGCCCTGGGCTCAGGGGAGGGGTGGGGGTCCCAGGACAGGAGAAGGGAGGTGCAGGTGGAGCCCTCGTGGGCCAAGCCTCCCCCGACCCCCGCCATGACAGTGGGGCCCATTCTGTTCGGGGAGCATTTACTGAGCACGCCTGGGTACAGGAGAAGCTTGGGGAAGGCCCAGGAAGAGTTCGGGTCTGCAGCCAGAGAGTCGGGGGGCCGGGCGGAGGCTGGGTGAGGACCAAGGTGCAGAAGTGGCCGTGGAGAGCTGTCCTGGGCCATCGTAAGTGAGAGCGAGGGGGCCAGTGTTCCTTTGGGTTGGGCTCTGGGGGGGGGGTCCCTGCTCCATCTGAGGGCACCTTAGGGCCAGATTTGAAAGCCACTGGTCTCAATCTGCAGCCGGGGAAACTGAGGCCCAGCACGGGACACCCACACCCAAGGCCATGCAGACCCTGACGAGGGCGTGTCGGGTTCAGTGGCTTTGATGGGGTGCCCTTGGGCCTCTTGTGTTTTGGAGTGCGGCCCTGAGATAATTACGCGGCAGTAATGAGCTAATTAGTCATGGTGGTTGCCCTCTCCCAGCCCCCCAGCCCCTCGTTCTCGCCTCAGGGGACGCTGGAGTGTGGCTCTGTCTGCTAGAGGTGCTGGGCCACTGAGGGTGGGACCCCCGGGGGGGGGGTAGCTAACCCCCTCTCCCCATCAGTGGGCCTGGATTGGTTTTTCCTGACCTGGGTGAAGACGGCTCCCTGACTCTGCTGAATACATAGAATCGTTTGTGGCCCGAATCCTAGGCGAGGGCTGGGTGCGTGTGGCATCGGGGTCTAGAACAAGCTAGGGTTGAGCCCTGGTGGGAGCAGCTGGCAGGCTGCACCCCCGCTCTCACTGGGGCGTGGAAGGTCCTGTGACAGCTCTTGGTGCCCCGGCCCGGGCCCCAGGCCGCCTCCCGTCTGTTTCCCTCTCGGGCAGGGCAGCCTGGAAGGGGCCCTGGACGGGCCTGGCCTGTGCAGGGAAGGGGCTCGTGCAGCCCGGTTCCTCATCGCCCCACCGAAGGGCGGCAGAAGGTTCTGGAGCTGCCCGGGGTCCCAAGGCTGGCAAGGGGGAGGGGAGCCAGGCAGGGCAGTGGTGCAGTGACGTCATTCCCAGGGCTAAGTGCCGCTGCAGGCTGCACACGGCAGGCCGGCCGGTTTCCTCTCGGCCACTTTGGAGGAGGCCCTTCCCTGAGGCCCTGCTTTCACCTCGGCTTGCCTGGGGGCGGCCCAGGATCCCCGGGCTGGGCCGGGAGCCGCGGGGTGCTGGGGCAGCGCCACGCTCCCCGCACACTGGCCTGTTGTCAGGGGTGGGGGCAGAGCGGGCAGGAAGCCTCTCTTCTTTCCTGCGGGTCATGGGATGGTGCCCGCTGGCCCTGCACCAGCCTCGGGTGCGAGTGCGGCCCCTCTGAGCCCGCTTCCTTTCCCCGGTGTGGGTGCCCACGCCCCCGCAGGTGCCGCTGCCACCGTGGCTCACGGCTCGGGTGTGTGGAAGCTTCATTAGCAACGGAGGAACCTGCTCGGGCGTCGGGCAGGCGGCGCTTTGGCCACCGGGCCTGCCTTGTGTGGGGCCAGACCTGGGGTCTGAGGCCGCTGCCTGGGGTCTCACCATCCAGGCCCTGGGGGGCAGTGTGAGCAGGGGCTGCCCCCAGCAGGGCCACGGCCTGGGACCTCCATCCGGGCTGAGGTGGGGCAGGCCCCAGTGGGCGCTGGGCGCTCAGGAAGGCAGGGCCCCCTGGGACTGCGATCTGGGGCAGGGGAGGCTGTGGGGAGGGGGTCCCTTCCCCACTGGCTGTCAGAGCCCCAGCTGAGCCCTGTCTTTCTGGTCTGGGGTCCGGGAGCCCCCTCCGGGTGGTCTTGGAATCCAGGAAGCCTGGCAAGTTTTCTGGGGTGCCTCTAGCCGGAGGAGCCCCCACACCGTGCCTGGCTTGGGCCCCCCCACTGCCTTTCGTAAGCTCCTCCTCTCCCCGGCTCTAGCCAGGTCTTATCTGATGGCAGAGAACGGGCCTTTTGGTGTCAGACTTGACTTTCCCACATGCCCTGCCGTCTGACTCATCACGTTAACGTAGTAACCGTTTTGCTGATTTGTTTATCGGCTAATGGTTCTGGAACTTTCTCTGGGTCAGGCACCTGGTCTCAGAGCCAGAGGGGAACTTAGAGATCCTGTTTAATGTTCTCATTTCACACATGGGGAAACTGAGGCCTCCCTCGAGGCTGGTGGCTGTCTCTGTGCTGTTGCGGGCCCCCCCCCCCCCGGACACCACCCTGGGTCCCATGACCAGCTCGAGCTGAGGGCCTACTGCGTCCAGAGGCTCATTTGAGGACCTGCCCCACTGTCCCGTGCATCCCACCGCATCCTTCTCTCCCTAAATGTCCCCGTGTGGCATCCATGCTCCATTCAGCCCCAGTCCATCCGGTGGGGGGCGCGGGCTGTCTGGGGCTGGGACACAGTGTCGGGCGGGTGCAGGTGACAGATAAGGGCTGCAGGCATGGAGGTGCTGGGGCTCCCGGAGACGAACGCTCTAACAGAATTCATCAGGGACTGTGTGCTGCTGGTGGTCACACGGTCATTTGTTGGTAACGAGCTTTGTGGCACCATAATTTGTGCCTCTTAATTGCCAAGCAAGCACCTAATGGCTCTGGAGGTTCCTTGTTTGGGAACAGGCTTGTGGCTCTCAGGGCTGCCTTCCTTCCGCCTAAGTGACCAGGTGGTGGTAGAAGCTTCCAGAACAAGAGCTCAGAGCCTGGGCACCTTGGGTGTCCTCCTGGTCTAACCCGGGCTGGAGATTCCCCTGCCAGTCTGCAGACTGGGGACAACAGTGTCCCCTGCAGCGAGCACCCTGGGGAGCCGAGATGTTCCCACAGCCTTGCTGGGCGGGCGTCTTGGCTCCTGTAGGGACAGCCCCGCAGTGCAGCCATCGAACTTGGCCCGCTCCCAGCCCTGAGCTCGCCCCTGGCTGGCACCGCCTCTCCTGGCCTTTGTCCCACTTCCCGTGTGGGTTGGGAGGGGACGCGGCTCCGGACGGATGGCGAGCGGTGCTTGTCCATGCTGCGATGGTGCTGCCCCGCCTGCCTTCTGTGGGTCCCCGTTGTCCTTGGGCTAACCTGCATCCCTAGCCCCTGCCCCGCCTGGAGCCTCAGGCCAGTTGCACGCATCCCGCAGCCTGGACCAGCCCCACAGGGGGCTCTGCTGGATGGGGCATCTCCTGGACCCCTTCCCAAGTCGGGGTCCCCGTCGGATGCTCCCACAGCCCCCAGCATCTCTCCCTTGTGCCCCAAGCTCCATGGCTTTGGTGGCTTGTCCCCACCTGGCTGTGAGCCCCGAGGGGGCAGGAGCCACGCCAGGCTGGGCACAGGGGCCCCTGCGGCCAGTCCCTCTGAGCAGGAGAGGCAAGAGGCCCCCCCGGAGTGAGACTTGGGGTCTGTGTGGGAGCCGGGCCCACCACCACTTTCTGTGTGTCCCTTGCTGGCCGTAGCTGAGCCAGGCCACGGGGCTTCACCTCGCTCTCACCGCCCACCCGAGCCCGTGCCCTGCCTCCCTCCACCCCTTTCTTCCTGCCCAGGCTCTGCTGACACTGTTATACCACCAGGAGCCCCTCCCTCCCACCCGCCTCCCCTCCTGGCGGTGCCGGGTGCTCATTTCTGCAGTGCTCCGCCTGGGGACACAGACCCAGCCGGGGGGCACCATGTCTGGTGATGGATGTAACCCGAGTGATGGCTGCGGGCCAGTGGGGCGGCAGGACCTCGTGGCTCTCCGTCCCCACACATCCAGCCACGGCCTGCCTGCTTCCGAGGCGTCCCCTTCCCTGCGGAGCCCGCGGGGCCGTCCGCCCACCCCTTCCCTGCCAGGAGGGGAGGGGCGGAAAGCGTCCATTTAGAGGATCCACTGATTTCGCCGCTCACCGGTTTCCCATCTGAGCGCCCATCCCTGGCGGGCTCGGGGTGGACCCGGCACGCAGACTCTCTACCGAGTGCTGGCCCGCTTCTCACCCCTCACCCCTCACCCCTGTGGGGGCTCCCGTGTCTGCGTGGCTGTTTGCTGCCGTCTGGGTTCTGTAACTTTCTGCCACCATCTCCAGGAAGGCCCCAGGTGGTGCCCGCGGCCACAGGGCCGTGTGAAGCTGCGGCGAGGACGCCGCCAGAGCCGGGCATCCCGAGCCGGGCCGGGTACTGAGTGCACGTCGGCGCTCGGCTAATGGCGGTGGTACGGCTGCCCGTCTGCCTGGGCGCGGTCGGCGTGGCCCCTGGGTCCTCGGGACGGCCCCGCGCTGCCCCTTGCTGACGCGGACGTGGACGCTGAGGGCGCCCGGTCGGGAGGGCGCGCTGGGCCTCCTCACGTCCAGGGCGGCGCCCGCTTTCCGGCGCACGCGGGTTCAGGCCGCGGACTCTGGAGTGAGCCTCGGGCTCCCTACGTTCTGTAGTCCCCACTCGTTTTAGGAGTTCGGGGAGGAGTCTTCCCTGAGAACGTTACAGCTGAGAGGCGGTGGTCCACACCGCGAGCGGGCTTTCTGCTCTTGGCCTCTAGACCCCTACCGTGGTGTTGTGACTGATCTTTCTTTCCCTCCAAATCTCAAGCTGAATTAAGGCCTCTTCTCACTGAGCTGAGCTTCCAAGGTTCACGGCGTCTTGTCTGAGGTGCAGGTGCTCGGGGACGGGGTGCAGGAGCCGTGGGGCAGGAGCTCATGGGCCCCGGGCGGGAAGGTCAGGTGAGCGTCCGACGTGCGGGGGCCTGGAAGCCCAGTGGGGACAGGTCAGGTGATCTGCTAAGAGGATCCAGGATGGGCCTTTGCTGACACTAATGACAGAAGCACCTTTTGGGTGCCTACCTGTCACCGGCTCCGTCCCTTCTCAGGTCAAAACAGCCTAACGGGGCAGTTTACAGTTTGGAAGCTGAGGCCCTAACAGGTCGGACTGGGATTCTCACTGTGGCCTTGCCCTGCCCACCTGGCCTTGGCCTCCTCTGGGACTTCTGGGTGACTTCCTGCTGGAGGTGACCTGGGCCGGGGTCAGGGAGGTGGTGGCTGTGGGCCCTGAGTGCCCGAGGCGGAGCTGGCCTCCTGGCCCTGGCTGGGGAGCGTTAGGGATGAGGACGTCCGTCCCCTCTCGCTGCTTCCCTTGCCTCTCAGAGGAGAGCAGGCAGGCCGGAGAGAGCTGTGCCCTGTGCCCGGGCACCCTGTGTGAGGGGCCAGTCCTGCAGTGTCTGGGCTGGGGGGTTCCTACGGTGAAGGCTGTGCGGGTTCGGGTGGGGAACGGAGCTGGGGTCGGGGTGCAGGTTGTGCCCCACCCAGGCCCCGGGGAAAGCATCCATGCGTGCCGTCTCACAGGGTCCTCCCGAGAACCCCCTTTAAAGATGAAGAGGTGGAGACTCAGGGCCACACCCCAGTGGCCCACCAGCAGCTGGCCAGAAGCCCCTCTGCCCACCTGTTCTTTCCTTTGGGGGGCAGTGGTACCTGGGCGGGTGAGCCAGAGAGGTAGCTGGGGCCCGGGTCCTGGGTGCGCCCGGAGCGTCGGCCATCCCAGCCTCGGGGACACTTTGGCAGATGCACCTGCTCCGAGAAAAGCAGCTGTACCACGTGTTCCGAGAGAGCTGACCGTTCTTGGCTTATCTGGGGTCTTAACACACACCGGCCTCAGTGTGGACGGGGGGCTCTGGGGCCGTGTGTGGCCAGGCCCCCTGCTCCACCCTCTTCGGCTGTTGCTAGCTGGGCGAGGCCAGTGCCAGGCCCCGGGGTTTGTGCCGTGTGTGGACCGGGCTCTTACTGACCCTCAGTGCACCTGGGATGGGACAGTTGGTTTGACCTTAGTGGCTGCAGACCCTGGCCAGGCATGGCTGTGAGGAGCCAGGCAGACTCAAGTAGGGGCACTTGGAAGGAAAGGAAGATGTGTCAGGCAGAAAGAACCCCCCCCCCACCCTGTCATCCTGCCCGGCTCAGGCCTGATTTGGGGAAGGAGTCCCATGTGGGGTGGGGCTGGCCAGGGAGGTACATGCAAATGCTCAGCAATGAAGCTGGGTCCTCTGTGGGGGGTGGATCGGGGGTCAGGGGTCAGGTGAGTGACCTCTAGGAGCAGTATTCTGGCCTGGCTGGAGCCGCAGGACCACGGGATTTTGCTGGCACCCCCTCCTCCCTGGAGGGGTTGGGTGGGCACCTCCTCAGCATCTCGGGCCGGCCCCCGGGTGCTGCCGGGCACAGACGGGAGACTGAGGCTCGGAGATGCGGGGGCCGCAGCGGACGGGCTGCGGTCCGGGGGTGGGGGGTGTCTCTGCTCCCGTCCCGCCTGGGTGGTCTCGGGCGTGCACGCACGGGCCTGGGCGCGGGCTCAGGAATCCCCCATTATCTCAGGCCGCTTCCAGCTCCCTCAGCAGGGCGCGGGGCCGCTCCCCTCTCGCACCACCGGCCACATCTGGATCGCGTTACCTCAGGGTGTCGGTGGCACAGCGGGCTCCCCGGGGCAGTGGAGGCGGCCCCCTCCCCAGCACCGGCCGCGGCTGCCCCCCTGCCCTGGGCCCCCCTGGACGGGAGAGGCCGGCCTGGGGCCAGTGTGGCCGTGGGAGGGGGGGTGTGCCCCCCTCCCCGCCCATGAGGAGCCGGGTGGGGCTGGAGAGGGTCTCTGTTGGCCTGGTCTTCCAGCTTTGGGGGAGTAGCACCTGGAAATCCAGCCTCAGGGTGTGAAGGGCCCCGGAGAGACTGTCCCCACGACAGCTGCGACGACGTGGGCGTGCGGGGAACTGAGCCCCAGAGAGGTGGATCGCTCGCTTGAGGCCGAGCAGTGCCCCGGCGGGCCCTGCGGGGCTGTGGACGCCGTGCGCCCTGGAGGAGCAGCCGGGGCGGCGGCCTTGGGCCTCGGTGGGCGGGCGGTGCAGAGCGGGACCCGGCCGCCTGGAGACCGGGTGTGAACCCAGGGGGGCTCTTAGCCCCCTGCCAGGCCGTCGGGGCCTTTGGGGTGTGTCCTGGGCGTGGAGTCTGCCTTCATGCTGCCTCCCAGGCCTTCACTTGCCCCCCTGGGCAGTGGGCGTGTGTGGGCGCACGCACCCGCCCAGGGGCACAGCACGTCCTTAGCACCGGCGGGTGGAGGGCTTCGAGGGGCGACGCCGGGCCGGCTTCTCCCTCACCAGGCGCCACCCCGGGACCTGCCCAGCCCGGTTCTGGCAGCCCCGCTCAGCCAGCACTTTTCGCTGACCCGGCAGGAACTGCTAATTAAGCTAATAGTTCCCAGAGCTCCCTGACATCAGTTGATGGTATCGGCCTTGCGGGAGATCGGCCTTGCGGGAGACTCTGCGATAAGACGCTCTCTGTCTGCTTGGCGTAATTTGTCGTTAAACAAACACCGCTAGGCTCGCTCTGGAGCCACCTCTCCCCTCCTCGGAGAGGGCCGCCTGTGTGGTTGTGCTCCAGGCCTGGGCTGCCCGCGAGGGCACCCCGCTTCTGCGACGCCCGGGAGCCTGGCTGCAGCGGGTATGGATCTTGGGGGGGGGTGGTCTCCCCAGCCCCTGGGGACTCTTCCCAGTGTCTGAGGGGTGAAGCGGGGGGCTTCCCCAGCCCCATCCTGGGGAATAGCAGCCTGCAGAAGATGAACAGCAGGGCGGTGGTCCCCGTAAAGCTACGCCTCGTCCCGGACCTTGTCTGAGCGGGCCCCTGTCCCTGCAGCGGCCTCCTCCCAGTGAAGGAGGACACGCCTGGGTGTGTGGCCCTGCCTGCTCCCAGCTCTTGCTCCCTCCCTGGCTGCCCAGTGCCCCCACAGGCTCCACGAAGGGCTGCTCAGGGCTTGACGAGGGCGTGGCCAGGCGTCCTTCCAGAAAGAAGGGCAGCGGTCCCAGGGCTCCGATGAGGGTGCCCCTGTGGGCCCGGGGGCTCCCTCCCAGCGCCGGTCACCCCCTGCCAGGGGGCCTCCCTGTGCTCTGATGCGGTAGAGATGCTCCCCGTGGAGTGAAAAGGCCCAGGCAGCAGAAGGTTCTGGAAAGTTGGCTGTCTTGCCTCTCGAGAGAGAGCGGGTGTCCTGTTCTGTGGGTGGTGCACACGTGTGTGTGCACGTGTGGCTGTGGGGGTTGGTGGCCGCCACACCTCTGAGGGCCTTTTGGGCCCTGCTGTCCCCATGAGCTCCCCACCCAGGGCCCCCTTCCCCGCACGTGCTGCCTGGGCTTGGGAGTCATGGGCCTGGTCCACGGTTCCACCTGGGGCGACTGGGTGACCTTAGCGCATTCCCCCTGGGCCAGGCAGGCCTCCGACCCCACGCTGCCCCACCGTCTCCTGCAGCCTTATGGCTTGGAGGCGGCAAGGGGGGTCGGGGAGGCCGAATCGGGAGACCCCTCCTCCCAGCTCAAGGCCCCATCTAACCCGGAAGCTTTCACGCAAACACATGGGTGTGCACGCACGTGCACACACATGTACGCTCGCACGGGGACCCCGACTCGCGTGGGCCGGTGTGAGGAGCAGGTGGCGGCCTCGGCTGGGCACGTGGCGGAGGGCGCCTGACTGCCTGACTCCCCGGATCTGGCCTCGGTCTCCTGATGTGGGGACAGGAAGGAGGCCCGCCCGTCCTCACCAGCGGATGCCTTCAGGGGCCTCAGGGGGCCGTGTGGGCTGACGGCTTGGATGTCCTCGGACCTGAGCTTGAACCCTGGCTCCACTGCCGCCTGGCAGAGCCTGCTCTCCCCCCACGGGCTCCCCTCTGGCCGGCTGCTCCCCTGCCCTGAGCGCCGGGCTGCCTTCGGCCCCACCGGCCCCTCCTGTTCCCGGTTCTCCGTGAAGCCCTTCCGGGTCCCCAGAACCACACCGGGCCTCCCTGCCCCTCGACCCCTGATTCCCTCCTTTGCGTGCTGGTTCACCCTCTGTCTCCCGCAGTGGGCTTTCTGCCGTGTCCCCACATCTGGTGTGGAAGGCAGGGCGGTCACCCCTCATTTGGGGTTCTGTGTCTCTCTGTTGGTGCGGCCTGGCTGTGCTGAGCCCTTGGGGATTTCAGGGAGCCAGTTGCAGCTTGGCAGCTGTCCCCGGCAGTCATCTGTGCTTTGTGCGGGATGCAGGGGGTGGGGGCGCCCAGACAGACACGTGGCCCCTTGGAGCTGGTGGTGAGGCTGCAGGGTGGGTGGGGCCGGCGGAGGCAGGCTCTGGGGGCCGTGGCCGGGGTGGGGGGGGGGGGGGGGGGGGGCCGGGAGGGAGGGATGCTCCTGGGCCAGCCCTGCTAGGAGAGGACACGGCCAAGAGGGGAGGTGGTGGAGGGCGTACCGCAGTCACGGAGGGAGGCAGTGGCCAGCCCGGGGTCCGCTCTGCTAGCTCATTCGGGATGCGATGCGTACCAAGGGCCTGGGGCAAGGCCACGTCCAGCTGAATGGTGGGTGGCGGTGCCGGGAACCTTAGACCCCGAGCTGGAGATACAGCTGGGGGGGGGGGGGGAGTTGGTTGCAGCTGGGGCCCCTGGGCCGGCTCTGGGGTCAGCAGGTGGCAGGACCCTAGGCCGGTAGCAGACGGTCCCCGCTCCCCAGGGATTTACCCCTAAAGCTGATCTGCCTTCCCACCAGGCCCCCACCCCAACCACATTTTCGCCCTCCTGCTGGCCCCATGGAGGCAGCTGGGTGTGGGTCAGAGTGGGGTCCCTGCCGGCCCGCTCCTGCAGGTGTGTCCTTGGGGGAGTCCCTTGCCCTCGCGGGGCCTCAGTGTCCTCCTCTGTGGGGCGGGACCTCCCTGAGAGTTCAGTGGGACCGTTTTCCTGGAGCACGGGCCCCACTCTCTCTCATTTTGCTGATAACTCAGCAAAGCGGCGTAGGCCACAAGCAGGCCCTGGGCTGGGCTGTGCAGAGGGGCGCGTGTTCGCTCCACTTGACCGGCCGCCGTGTCAGCTGAGATGGCCTGGCGAGGTCTGGGCTGGCAGGGTGCCCCGAGGCCCCGACCTCGTCCCGGCAGGCCCGCAGGGGACTCCTGTCGCTGTTTCACAGCCGTGGCTCGCAGGCCTGGGACAGAGCCTGGTGGCCGATGCTAGGCCCGGTGCCCCCTGGCTCACTGGGCCTGCAGCCCGGCGCAGGGGTGTGGCAAACCGGCTTTGGGGGTGGCCTCTGCACCTTTGAAATGACCCAGCCCTTGTGTCCGCGAGTCCCTGAGGACAAGGGATGTCACCCAAGTTGGGGGACGGTGAGGGGAGGGGGCCGAGAGCGCTGTGCCCGAGGCCAGCATCCCCCCTGCGTGGCACGGCGTGGCAGGCGGGTGGCCTGACAGGACGGCAGTGGCCCTTCCCGGGTGCCTGCGTGTTGAAACCAGTCGCTGACGTGGCCGGTGGTGTTGAAATAAGTGCTCACGGGTTTCCCAACATCCTGCCAGCCCGTCACAGGACCCGGTGTCGGGAGCCTGGTGCAGCCTGTGCCTCCCTGTCCGGGGTGCCCGGCTCCCCGCTTCCTCCCCGAGGAGACAAGGAGAGGCCGCCCGGGGCTCTGGCAGTGCTCGTGGCATCAGGAGGGGGTGACATTACTCCGGGCCCACGTAGTCCTTGTGACCTGCCCGTTTTCCATAGATCACTGGGCTTTGGACTGGGGGAAGGGGCAGGATTTGAACCCAGAGCTTGGAGCCTGTGCTGTTGCGGCCTGCAGGGCAGGGAGGAGAAGGGAAGGGAAGGGAAGGGAAGGGAAGGGAAGGGAAGGGAAGGGA
>NW_024412484.1:789322-807267 GCF_014898765.1 Herpailurus yagouaroundi
GAAGGGAAGGGAAGGGAAGGGAAGGGAAGGGAAGGGAAGGGAAGGGAGGAGCGGAGGCAGCCCGGGGACATCTCTCCAGCCTGGTGGGCGTGCACCAGTCAGGTAGCAGATGGTGCAGCCGAGGGTCCCGGCCCCTGCGCCCCCCTGGGGACTGGCCTGGCTGAGCGTGGGCCCCTTTCTGGGCTGACCTCCTGTTGAGGAGATGGTGGAAAGTGGGGGCCTCGGAGCAGGGCCTGGTGCCTGGGACTGCCCTGCAAGAGGGCAGACAGCGGCCGCGATGGCTGTGGTGACTGGTCACCCCCTGTGCTCCAGGCCCTTGACTTTGGGGGGATTGTGGAGCCTTCCCTTAACCCCTAGGGTTTCCGTGCTCATGCTTGGTGTCTAGGGGGGAAATGGGGCTTCGAGGGCCCAAGTGACCTGCTGGGGTCACACTGCCAGTGGGCAGGAAACGCCGTCCACACTGCTGGACGGTGAAGGCCGCCCTCCCTGGGGTTCTTCTGGGTCAGACCGGGAGGACACGGTATGGTGGGAGAGTGTGATCTCGGGGGCACATCCCAGCTCTGCCCTTCTGAGGTGGGCCACCTCGGGCGAGTGGCCCAGGGTCCCCACGGGGACTCCGCCAACCCGGGCCCAGAGTTGGTTGAGAACACTTCCAAGGTCTGGGTGTAGGCGAGCGGGACAGGGCCTCGCAGGACAACGAGGCCCCTGCTACGGGGACGGAGGGGCCCGGGCTTCTGGGAACCTGTGGTCAGGCCTCACCCTGGCTGCGGCGTCTGACTGTCGCTCGTCAGCAGGGGAGGGGCGCTGGAGACTGGTCTCTTATGGAGGAGGAAGCAGATGCCCAGAGACGATGATGGGCTGGGTCTGGGCCACACAGCGAGGCAACCGCCAAGCCAGAGGCCGTGGAGAAGGGGGTGTCGGGAGACCTGGGCTCTGGTAAGGTGGGAGTCCCTGTGGTTGGGGTGGGGAGGATGTGGGTGACACTTGGGCTGGGACTGCCATGGTGGGAAGGCCCGTGGCCCCCGGAGTGGCTCCTGGTTATCGAGCACCTGCTGTGCGCCAGGGCCGTGCTCAGCCACGCCCCTTCTGTCCCGAACTGTGTTCCAGATGAGAATGTCCTAGCCCGGGGGGTGACATCGTTCCCTGTGGCTTATGGCCAGGAGGGGGTAGGACTGGACTTGGGCCCTGGTCTCAATGCCTCCTGCTAGCAGGGGTCCCTGCATCTGTCTGCCGCCCACCCTGGGGTTGTGGCAGGGGTGTCTGTCCCGTTTGCACAGAGTGCAGGGGTTGGTTTGGAGGGGAACATAGGAATCTACTGTGTTATAGCTGGAGGAAGGCGAGTGGTTCCTCTTACAGGAAGCCTTCCTTGATGTCTGCTCTCAGATAAGAGTACCTTTTCTCTGTGGGCTCCTGGAAGGGTCTCCGTGTGAGTCTGGACTACGCGTCCCGGGGCAGGGCCTGGCCTTGTTTATCTGCCTATTCCTAGCACGGGTGTCTGTGGGGAGCAGGTGTCTCATTGGCGGCACTCCGTGATATGTGAAGGGAGCAGAAGCCTTTCTGAGGACAGGGGCACTGAGACCAGTGGGGTTGAGTCAGATGCCTGCGGCCCCACCTGGCCATGAGTCATGTGGCCAGGAGTGGAGCCCAGGTCTGCTGGCTGTGGGCCGCTGGCCGCTCTCCACCTGTGTTCACCATCTGTGGGGACGGATGAGGAAAGGCCAGCTTTGTGGCCCCTCGTCTCCTCCACTTGTGTCCTAGCCCCTTTTCTTCACACGTGATGGCCTCTCTTTGCAGAAGAGGAAATAAAAACTCAGAGGGGTTGTTTAACTGCTGGGGGTTGTGCAGCTTGTCGGTGCTTTGGGATCTCTTTAAAACTTGCTGCTTGCTTGGCTGGTTCTTGGTGAATCCTGCATTCTGCCCTGGCTCATTCCTACCTCTCTCACCACCACCCTGTCCACGTATTTGTAAGACTTCATGGGGGACCTCTGCGCGCCAGGCCCCAGGGATGCCTGATGGACCAGTTGGGGCTCCTACCCTCAGGAGCCCCCAGACCTTAGCAGCCTCAGACAAGCCAGCAGGGGGGCCCTCTCAGGGGTATGTGGTAGAGGGGGTCCCTGCTCTGGCTAAGAGGATCATAAGGGCGTCCTGGAGGAGGTGTTGTTTAAATTGGGTTGGAGAGAGCCAGGAGACACGTAGAGGGAATTTCGGCCCAGGGAACACCCTGTCTAAGCCTAGAGGCCAGAGAGCCGGCGTGTTCCTGGAAGTGACCTGGTTCCCGAGGCTGGGGGAGGAGAGTGGGCAGGCCCAGACAGCACGAGCAAGAGGAGGGCGGGGGGCGGGGGTGGGGTGGCGGCCCCTGTGGCCGTGGTCGGCCCGGGTACCACAGGAAACCTTCCTGCTTCCAGAATTGGAGCGGCTCCTGGGTGCTCAGCTGGTGCGGTCTGGGTCTGGGAGGTGGGGCGGGGGGGGGGGGTCTCCTCGTGGGCCTTGGCCCTTTCTGGAGCTCTGGGGCATGCTGGGGGGAGCTGGCCCTGGGCAGCTGGCAGAGGCCCCCCCGCGGGCCCCGGCCCAGAGTAAACCCTGGTTCACGTCTGGGTCAGCCCAGGGACCATTCGGATGGGCTGGCGTTCGAGTTTGCCGAGTGGCCTCTCCTCCTGATGGCCGAGGACCACGGGCTGGGGGAGGCGAGTGGGCGGGGGTCCGGGCAGGGAGCTCCCAGGGCTTCTTCCAGCTCACCTGGGGGCGGGGTTGGAGGGGCTCCTGGGTGGGTGGAGTTTTGGGGAAAATCAAATCTGTGTTGGTGTGGAGGGGCTTTAGGTGGGGGGTTTGTGCCAGGGGCCGGCAGACAGGGGGATGCTGAGATTCTATACAGCACTCCCCACCCCTGCCCCCAAACCCCAAACCAACCACCCTGTGACTCTGTTACCAAAGCCAAAGCGAAAAGTAGCTACTGCGTCCCCCCCACCGCCAAGGTTAGTGCCGCGGGCATCTTGCTTGGGGTCGGCCTCTTTCTCGAGCGCAGATAGATCGTGGCATATCCTGGTGTTTACATTTGAAACAAAAACGGAGTCCAGATTTTTGGTTTCTGTCAAAGTTGGGATGTTCCATAGAAGCGGCCTGCCCTCTTTTGGGGGAGGAAGGAGACCTGGCCTTTTGGTAGGACTCATGGACAGTGGAGGACAGGACCAGGGTGCTCCTGGAGAGGACCTAGGACCCTGGGGGTCCCGTGCTGGTCACTGCCCTCCCGCTTCCCCGAGGGCCTCGCCCGGGGTTGGGGTTTCCAGGGGCTACCGGACCCCCAGCAGGGTGTGCCTGTGGGGCGTGTGCGTGTGCTCATGCCTATCTAGGCCTCACTGCCCTGCCTCAGTCGTCCCCACCCACCCGTGAGGGCACAGGCTCCCGCCAGCACCCCTCACGTCAGCGCCCCTGCTGCCCAGCTCTGCTGTGTCTCCTAACATGGCTGTCTCCTGCCCCCCCACCCCGCACCTTTGCCCGGGCAGCCTTGATCTCATAGTGTGGCCCATACTGACCAGCTGTGTGGCGTTGGGTAGGTTGAACTTTGTGTGACGGAGCCTTGCTCTCTGTCTGTAAAAAGACGGCGATGCCCGTAGAGCGTTTGAAAGACCTGAATGAGGCGCACGTTCTAAATTAGCGTCCATTGCGGGGTCCTGCGCATCAGGGATAATCAGGGGACTCTGGCACCCCTCCGGCTGGCATTTACAGGAGCCGTTGGGGCACCTGGCAGGGGCATTTTTGCCATCTGAGGGTGCAGGGGCTTTCGGGAAGGACCTGGCCAGCATCCTGCACCTGAGACCAACGAGCCGTCTGGGCTCAGAGGGGCGGTAGGTTTCACGTTGTCTGTGGGGTTCAAGAGAGGCCGGAAGCCGCAGTGAGGGCCAAGGGCCCTGGAGTTTCTGGGCCTGTGGAGGGCTGGAGTGGCTGCGGGCCGCACTCACTTCGCCATGGCCGGCCGGGCGGGTGGGCTGGCCTGAGTTCACCTCCAGGCCGAGCGTGGTCTGTGCGTCCTGGGCCCACACCCTCCCTTCCTCCCCGGCACACTCTCGGCTGCTGTTCCTGACTGGGGCCGGCGGGTCCTGCTGGGGGCCCTGAGACCCCCGGCCTGGAGGTGAGCCTAGTGAGGGGCCGGCACTGGAGAGCAGGGGCCCTGGCCAGTCTTGGTTAGCGTCTGGGACCTGGTGGGGGCGGAACCCTAGGCTTGTTGCTTCTGAGCTGTGGGACCCAGAGCCCTCCCTCTGTTCCTGGGATATCAGGCCACCGATGGGCTGGGCCGGTACCCCCTGATCACCCTGTGCCGTCCCCCTAGCGCAGGGGTGGTGGCCTGAGTTCCTGATCACCTGACCAAGGAGCTCGCTCCGGGGCAGGGTCCCCGTTGTGCGGCCCCCGTGGGCAGCCGGCCCCTTGCTTCGAGGCCGAGTGTGCTCACCATGAACACTGCACATCCATCCCAATTGTGTGCGGCTCTGGGGACCTCTCGGCCTGGGGACCCCACACGGCCCCCACCAACCCCATCACCTGTGTCCTGACAGCTGTCGCTCTGTGTCTCTGTCTCTTCTTGGACCTCACGTCAAGGGCCTCTTGAGGTGCTTGTCCTTACCGAAGCCCTTGCCTGTGTGGTGTCGTGTGTGAGTGTCCTTGGTGCTGGAGGCAGGACTGTGCCTGGTGAGGCTTGCCCTGTGCCGGCCTGGTGGCCCCAGGGTCTGGGCACCGCCGCCTTCTCCGCCATGGCCGCAAGCTCCACGCTGGGTGTCTGTAGTGGGGGTGGGGGTGGGGGGTTGTGGGGGAGCCTGCCCCCAGTGTCGTCACCGTGGGTCGAAGCAGAGTCTTGCGTGGCCTGGTCCACACGTGCCATCTCCCCCTGGTTGGATCTTGCCCTGTTCTCCCGGAGATCTAGAGTTTTTGTTCACGGCTTCTGCTCTCTCCTTTCTGCTCGTGTGTGTGTGTGTGTGTGTGTGTGTGTGTGTGTGTGTGTGTTCATTGGTCGTAGCCTCACTGGGGAGGCGATGGGGCACTGAGCAAGGCCCCAGGGGGCCTGGGGAAATGCAGGGGTGGCAGGGCCGGTGTGGGGCTGCCGATGGCATGGCCTGGCCGACTGCCTTTGGGGATTAGGGGTGCCCTCAGCAGGAAGCTGCAATCCGGGCAGGGCCAGGGCAGGGAGAGAGTGCGGGCGAGGGCCTGAGCTCCCGGGGGTGCCTGGCCACCGCGAGTGTGATGGTTATGCACAGGGCCCTGCACCGGGACCCTGGCCCCACACTTTCCTCCGCTTTAATGCCACCCCCCCACCCCCACCCCAGGCGGGTTGCACCCTCCTGTCCCAAGGTGGAGCGGAAGTGATAGTCTGCCCTGGGGGGACCGTGGCCTGGAGAGAACTGAGGATACTTGCTGGTTTGTTTGCTTGCAGCCAGACTCTGGGGCGCGTTCCCTGTCCCCTGGTGCTGTCCGCTGGGAGGGTGGTAGATGCCAGCCAGACCGTGGCAGTGCCCCGGGTCAGGTGGAGGTGGCGGTCCCCCCCCACCTCCCCATCCAGCGCCAGCTCAGGGCCGAGGTTCACCAGCCAGGGAGGGGGGGCCCCTGACCCCCAGGTGGTGCACTGCCCTGCGGCTCCCCTCAGAGTCAGGGTTTGCTGAGGGAGGCTTGTTCTCTGCGCGCCGAGGGCTCCAGATCCCGGAGGTGCCCCGGCCTGACCGTGCGTCCGTCTGTCTCCAGCCGCCACTGGAGGTCCTGCACGCAGGCGGCCGTCCTGGCCCCTGGCCACGTGCTGCCTGTGTGAGTCCCTCAAGCTGAGCGGAGGGTGGGAGCAGGGCTGCCCTTGGCTGTGACTTTGTTTTGTTTCCTCGAGTCAGATTGTCCTACTCCATCCTGTGCCCGGAAGAGAGGCCCGCTTCTGTCCTTGGGCGGGGCTGCGAGCCCCTCTCCTTCCCTCCCCGGGGGGTGCGGGTGAGGCAGGGCCTGCTGCCAGGGCTCACCACCCGGTCAGTGGCTCTCCTGCTGGCGCAGCTCCTGGGGCCTGGGGCCAGGCTCCTGGCCCCCTCCTGTCTCACCGGCCCAGGGGGGCCGTAGGTGTGCAGTAGGACTGGATGCCTGGCTGATCCCTGTCCTGTTTGTCCTTGGCCGTATTCTTTCCCGTACCTTCTCCTTTTTTTCTCCTTCAGTCCCTGGCCCCGTTCACCCGCACTAAGTGGGGCCCCTTAGGTCTTCCTCCAAGGTCTCTGCCCACTTCCCGTGGGCTCCCCAAGGGTGAAGTCGGGGCCATCTCAGGACACCTTTGTGACCCATGCACGGGAGACCCGGGTGGCCGGCACTCTGTGCTCCTGGAGGCATCCCGGGACGGGGACTCCCTTGTTCTCTGGCCATCTGTAGTAGGGATGGCCTCGGGGGGCCTGTGGTCAGGAGGGGCCGCAGTGGCCCCCCACCTTTGGGGTGGTGAGTCAGGGTAATGGGCATTGCTGTCGGTGGCCCTTGTGTGTCAGAGGCCAGCTCTGGCCCTTTGAGCCAAGATGTGGCTGCCCGCTTGGGGGTGTTCCCATGCCCCCCTGACTGCTGGCCGGGCTTTGCTCTCCTGTCTCTTGCCCCTTCTAAGCATCCCTTGTTCCCAGGAGGTGACGGGACAGCCCTGATGGACAGCTGAGACCTTGGCCTGGCCTGAGCGGAAACTCCATGTGGGGGTGGGGCCTGTAGATCTGCCTGGCCCCCCAGGGTGAAGCCCGGCCTCCTGTGGGAGGAGGCAGTGGCCCCTGTGCCTGGACTTGGAGGGTCTGGGACCCTCCCTGCTCGGTTGGCATGCTGGCCTCTGGGTCGGGTGAGTCAAGGAGGCAGTGGCCCCATCTGAGTTCTAGGCCCTTTCGTGGAGGCCCTTGGGCCTTCGGGCTTTCGGGATCGGGCCTCCAGCCCTGTAGGGGCTGCGTTTCCTGAGCCACTTGCCCGAACACGACCTTCCCGCGTCCCTCCTGGGAGCCCCTCCGTGACACGGTGCTTGGCCGGCCCCACAGCGTTGGGGACACCCAGTTCCCAGGCCCTCCTGCCATCTGCCAGCATCGAGTCTGGACAGGTGTGTGTGCAGAGGGCGGCCGCCTGCGTTGGGGGCCAGGCGGCGTTCCAGCCCCGTGAGTCACGCTGATCCTAGGAGCGGGGGTGGCAGGGGCCAGGCTGTGGGGTAACGTGCTGAGACGTGCCGCTGACCTGGCACGGGGGAGTAGGGGGAGCGGGTGTGTGGGGGCCTGCTCGTGGCCTCCCTCTCAGAGACCCCGCCTCCCACCAGGCTGTGCGGTGGGCGGTGGGGGGCTCTCTTGTGGGCCGGGGAGGCCCGGCGGTTGGTTGTGAGAAGTCGGTGCCTCCCGGGTCGGTGCCGCCCAAGGAGCAGAGGCTGCTTCGTGCCCACCTTGCGATTGGGCAGCAAACCCACGGGGCAGGGAGGAGGGAAGGCAGGAAGGCAGAAAACATGGAGTCTGGCCCCTGGGTCGGGTGGGTCCGCGTCCTTGGTTGTGCAGGGGGCAGGTGTGGCAGTGCGGTGGGCCTGAAGGGTGGGCCTCCTGGGCCTGTGCCCCACGGCTACCAGCCCTGTGCTGCCCCGGTCCTGTTCCTGGGCCGGGCAGGGATAGGACTGGCCAGGCAGCCTCACCTTCTGCCAATCCCTTGCACCTGGTTCTGGGGGCCAGAGGCCAGAAGAGGCCCTCTGCAGGGCTCAGGGCCACCAGTCCTGGGATCGGGGGCCTTGGAGCGGCAGGTCCCAAGGTAGACGGTAGCCACAGCTTCTGCTGAAGGCCCTCTTTGCTGCAGAGACAGCAGAGCCCCTGAAGGGTGGGCCGGAAGGCTCGTGCTCCCCCACTGTGGGGAGAGGTACGGACTGGTAAGGGCCTGAGCCTGGCAGAACCTCTTGCCAGCCCTGTGACCTGGGCACAGCTTTTCAGGAAAGAGCCCCAGACCTTCGGAGGGCCATCCGGGTACCTCTGTGAAGGGCAGACATAGGCTGGGCTGGTTGAAGGAGGTCCTGGAGGGGAGGGGGGCAGCTGGAGCAGATCTGAGGCTCAGAGGTTTTCAAGAGGTAGACGGCTGGGAGTGGTGACCAGAGGGCCGAGCTTGGGCTAGGGGCAGGGGTGGGAGATGACCAGCCTGGGCTGTTGGGCTCAGACCTAAGCCGGCGACCACAGGGTAGGAGTTGGTGCTCTGAGAGGGTTTTGGGGCTGAGGCTCTGTCCCAGCCATTTACTCTGCCTGGCAGGGGCAGGGAGGCTTCCTGGAGGAGGTGTTCGTGGCAGGAAGACCCACAGTGAATGATTGTGCCTGCTCTGAGGGCCAGGGCTGGGGCTAGGAGGGGCCGATGGGCATACTGACTGGAGAGGGCTGGGGGGCTAGGCCCCTGTGGCCCCTCTGAGAGAGGGAGGTGGGCTGGCCCTGGTGCGGGTGATGGACGGGAGACCCCTGGGTGAATTTGAGGTTTCCAAGCTGATGGTCAGTGGTCTTCAACAGCCCTGGTCAGGGCTTTGAGGGGTGGCTCCCTGCCTTGAGGGGGTCCTCCGTGGGGGCTGTTTGGGCACAGCTGTCCCGGACCCTCCCCGGGCATGTCCTCACCCTCCCGGCCCTGGGGGAATGGGGGAGGCTAGCTGGCCTCTGCGGGAGCCCCCGCCCCTGGCAGCACGGGAGCGAGTGGCTGCGGTGGGGTTGGCACCTCCTGCCCAGCCCTCGCCCTTCTCGCCGCTCCCTCACGGCCGCCGCGTGTGGAGAGGAAGGAAGCTGAGGTCCGGTTTGCTGTTCACGGGGCACCCGGGCCGGGAGGGGGGGGGGGGGGGGGGGGGGCGGCGGGGGGTGCAGGGGCCCGGGGCCTGGTGCTGGGGCGGATCTGGCCCACTGGTGGGAGGGGGAGGCTGGGCCGCGGGCCTGAGTGGGCAGAAGGCCTCTGGGCCGCCATCTTGGACGTGGCCGCACTGGCCGGGCGGACCAGAGGCAGGGGACTGGCTAAGAAGGGGCCCTGCTCCCGGGAGGAACAGTAGGTCTGCGGCCTTGAGGGGTGCTGGGGGGATGGGAGGAGCCTTTCAGGTTCCGCCAACCCCCTCTGGTTACAGACAGGGAAGCTGAGGCCAGCAGGGGGTGTCCCCATGGTTCCGGGGTGGGGTGGGGTGAGGGAGCTCTGATCTGGGGTGTCTCCTGGTTTCTGTGCTGCGAATGCTTCTGCGGCCGACCTCAGGCTATGGACGATGTCTCACGTCGCGAAACGCCTACCGGGAGGAGATGCGCACCCACTGGGCGGCACCCCCACCCCCACCCCTGCCGCTTTTCTGTCCGCCCCCCAGACTCCTGGTTCTGCTTAGCACCTACCGCATTCCTGGCATTTGCTGACTGTTTGAGTGCCTTTGCATGGGCCCACTCAAGGCGGGGTCTGGTCGGGGAGAGCCCGGGGGGCTGTGCTGGTAGGACTCTGGGGCCACGTGACCCACATGGATGTTGCTCGTGTGCGTATGTTGGGAGGGGGTGGGTGGCGGCTGGCCTCCCCCGGTGTCCGCACACAGGCGGGCCATGGTGGGGACTGGTGACCAGGGCTCTGGTCTCACAGGGACTGCCCTGCCCTGGGAGCGTGGGCCTGCTGGTCAGGCCACAGGCAGCTGAGGACGATCTGGGGGACGCAGTGGACCACCGGCCACAGCTGGGCTGCCATGTTGCCTCTCCTGGGCTGGGCTTGTGGTGCTGGTTCCAGGCAGGACCTCGCCGCACCTGTCCATCGGGTGATCTGACGCAGGTGTGTTCCCGGGCCCTGAACCAGGCGGACAGGCGCTGGGAGGTGTGACCGGGAGTGAATGAGGGATCGAGGCCACCCTGGAGGACGGACAGCAGC
This sequence comes from Herpailurus yagouaroundi, assembly GCF_014898765.1. Taxonomy (NCBI): domain Eukaryota; kingdom Metazoa; phylum Chordata; class Mammalia; order Carnivora; family Felidae; genus Herpailurus; species Herpailurus yagouaroundi. Next base: position 799,166 of record NW_024412484.1, read on the forward strand.
AGCCTGGGTCTCGTGTGTGGCCAGAGTCTTGCTAAAGTCAGGCTGCTGCAGAGGTGGCTTGTGTCACTGTCATGAAAACAACACGTGCGTCGCAAACCAAACGCAAACCGAATAAAAGTGCAGGAAGTGACGTGCCATTTCCCGCCGTGGATGTGGGAGTCCCAGGCCCCTCCAGTCTGCAGTGCGACTTCTGGGGCCTTCCCCCTGGATCCTGGAACCCCAGATTGGGCAGATATTCATGGGGGGCTGGAGCGTGACGTGGGTCCCTGGTGACGTGACGGGATTGGCTTGGAGGATGTGACAGGCCGTGGGGACGCGAGCGCCGGGGGGAGCCTGCCTTGGGGGTAGGCCAGGCGTCGGGAGTCCGGTGGGCGCCCCGTGGGCAGTGGCCTGCCCTAGTCCCACGGCCAGCTGGCTTTCCGGCGGAGGGTGGTGCAAGCTGGTGGACAGGTGTGGGGTGCGCTGGCGTGGTCTGGGGGCCGCCTGGGCCCCTGCCATCTGGGCAGGGCAGCCCCGCGTGGATAGATCTGGTTGGGCCTCAGGCTCCTCGCCTGGCGGGCGGCCTGTGGGGCCGAAGTCTGCGTGCTGTGGTCCCCCTGCCCCCACTCCCAACGCCGGCCCCGAGCCGCGGGCTGATGGGCCCCGGGACGCATTCTGTGGCCTGAAAGAGCGGCCGGGGGCCGTGAAGCCTTCCCGAAGACCCTCTCCCCTCAGAGGCTGAGTCCCTGTGGCCCCCGGAGGCGGGGTCCACCCAGACCGGCTCAGGCCCCACTTCCCTGGCTGTGGGGCTCCTCACTGCTCCCCCACGCCCCCTGCCCTGGCTGGGACTCAGTCCTGCAAGAGGAAGACTCCCAGGGCTCAGTGCCCAGTGTCTCCTGCTGGGGTGCAGGAGGACGGCATCGCAGGTCGGCCAGGACAGGCACGGTCCGTCAGGACGAAGGAGCCCCCCCGGGCGGCTGGCACCACGTGGGCAAGCGCGCCCCATCCTCACGGCGTGCAGCTGGGGAAGGGGGCTTGGCCGGGTCAGCCGGCAGCTGGCCGGCAGGGGAGCCGGTGGGGCTCTGGTCCGCCCGCGTCGGGGCCTTGCCCCGTCTCCCGGCCCCGGTCCCTGCCGGGCAGTTTGCCCATCTGCCTCACCATCTGCAGGCTCAGATTGAGGAAACGAGGCTGGGGTCCGTGTCCTCTTCCAAGAAGTGCCGGTTTCGGCCGATGGGAGCTGCCTGTGGTCACAGGTGTCTGGGTGAGGGTGGTGGGCCGGGCGGGCCCTGGGAAAGGGGAACTCACCCGCTGGGCCAGCGTGAGCGCCACTGGCTCCTGAGGCTCGCAGCTGCCTTGCGGAGACGCCGGTGCTCCCGGGCCTCCTTCCGCACCCAAGCTCCCGCCGCCGCTCGTGTGCCGCCACACTGCATCGCCGGAGGCCGTGGGACCCCGAGCCAGCGGGCCGGGGGCTGATGGGGCCGCCCCCGTGGTGGGACCTGTCTCCCACGCTCGCCATGAGGCTGCACCTCCTGGCCGCCTCTCTTTCGGGAGGGGGCCTGGCCTGGCGGGCAGGGGACCGCAGGTGGCCGGCAGGTGAGGGCCGGGCCGGGCGGGCGGGCCGGGGGGCAACCCGGCCTGGGAGGGTGCCAGTGTCTTGCCTGTGGGGTGTGGGGCTCAGCTCGTGGAACGTCTGCCTGGGGGCCCAGGTGAGGGCATCTTGCTCCCTCCCGATTCTGACCAGCATCCCTGGCTGCCTCTCTCAGCTCCTCGTCCTTTAGATGCGTGAACAGAGGAGACTTGTCTGAGGTCCCGTGGGCACGGCCGTGACTGGGGTCCTCTGGTCTGTAGACCCGATGGCCTCGGGCTCGGACTCCTGGTTTCTGGCCTGCCCCCAATATGGGCGCGCTGGACTCCAGGGAGGGCGGCCGGCTCTGGGGAGGGTGCCTCGGGGTCCGGCTCACTCCCCTTTTGCACATGAGACGGGGACCGTGGCACTGGTCTAACTGGGGGCGGGGGTGGGGTGGGGCGTGTGGATTCCCGGTGGCCTGAGTGCGGGGTACGTGGGGAGGAGGGCTGTGGGGGTGGCTGGTAGCCCTTCTCTGCTGAGGAGTGAGAGGCTGGAGCCCCAGCCGCTCCCAGTCGAGCCCCTTGTGGTGACGGGGGTTGCACCTCTGGCCTTCCCGGCTCGCTCCGTGTGTCTCTTCCGCTCGCTGTGAGGACGCCTGCGTCTTGATCCCTCACCTGTGCCAGGATCTGTATAGGCTGCTGACTTACCTTCCTAGACGTCCCTGGGAGGATGCCGTCTTCTGTGCCCAGGCTCAGGGGAAACTGAGGCTCGGGCGTGCGGTGACTTGTCCAGGGCCACACAGGGGCTCGCAAGGGGCTCAAACAGACCTGGGCGGCTGGGGGTGGAGCTCGGACCACCTTGCTCCTGCAGCCCTTTTCTTAAGTTTATTTACTTGGGGGGGGGGGGAGGAGGGGCAGAGAGAGGGAGGGTGAGAGAGAATCCCAAGCGGGCTCCACACTGTCAGCACAGAGCCCGACGGGGGCTTGAACTCACGAACTGTGACCTGAGCCCAAGTCGAGAGTCGGACGCTCAGCTGACTGAGCCGCCCAAGCGCCCTTCCCCTCCAGCCCTTCTATTAAAGTCCTTTGGCAATTTGTGGGCGTTTAGCCCATGATGTCTCAGGCTCCTGCTTGCGTCTCTGTGTCCAGAGCCGCGGCCCGGCCGTGGTGTGCCGTGTGGACAGTGCTGGGCGCCGGGCAAGACGGTCTCTGGGAACCACTGGGCTTTGGGCCTGGCACCCAAGTTAGAACATGGCCGCTGGGCAATGTGGGACAGGCGAGCCTGTCCCACTTGGCTGGGTGGCTCTCAGCTGGAAAGCCGGAGGCGGGTGTGAGATGTGCGAGCGGGGCGTTGTGGGTGCAGCCCACGTGTGCGTGGCAAGGGGTCATCGTGGGCATTTGGTGACCGGGCCGGGCTTTCCAGGTGTCCCGCGGGGCCTGCTGACCGTCTCCCCTGCGGACGGCTCGGGGACAGCGCTCTGGCCACGTGCAGGTGAGCACGGGGTCTGCCTGGAGCGGGCGCCTGGCTGCTGGGCATTTGTCGGACGTTTAGACTTATCCCATCGTCCCCCACCTCTCGCTGCAACGTTTAGCGCTTTCTGATCGTTTATTCTCTGGGAAGCGGCGTGTTCGCCTTGTGTGTGGCGTTGCGGCCGCAGGCTCTGAGCAAGGACTTCCTCCGCGAGTCGAGTGCATGGGTTTTGGGCTCTGGAGTCCGTCAGTGGGGGCTGTGGCGGGTGCTTGAGGCTTTTTTTTTTGCTGGTCTCCGGGGTGTTTCTGCGCCTGGATCTGGGGTCTTCCGACGTCTGGGTGGGAGATCTCTGACGGAGCCAGCTTGTCCTTTGACGTCCTCGCAGCCCAGGTGACACAGCCGGGCGCCCGCGGGGCCAGGTGGTAGGGATTCCCCGGGCGTCCGGCGAGCTGTGTGTTTGCTGGAAGGATCCAGACCCTTTTCCCACTTGGCAGGGGCTGCTGCTGCGTGGACTGTGTGTGGGTTTCGGGAAGTGGGGTGGGTTCCACGTCTGAGAAGGCGTGTTTCTGGGCCCTCACCGCTTCTCTCTCATGTTGACAGGGTGTCCGCTGTCCCTGGCTGGGGTGACAGTTGGGTGCAGCTATCTGCCGGCTGGCTTCCCCCCAGCCCTCTGCGCCTGGCCTCACTGAGCTCCAGCGCCCCGGGGCGGGGCTCGGGTCGCCTGGGCCCCTCAGCCCTGCCGTGGGGAGCACACTTGGTCACCTGACTCGTCTTGTGGCGGCTGGCCGGCCCCCAGCCCTGTTACCCTCCCCCCACCCCGAGGCATTCAAAAATGCGTGTTGTTGGTAGTTCATAGAAGCTGTTTTCAGATATTCCCAAGGACAGTACCAAACGGTGGAAACATACTTTCCCCAGGTTCCCTCCCCCACATTGACTCTGGCCTTGGCCACCCCCTGGGGGTTGCTCGTGACACCCAGGGAAGTGGACGTTGGTGAGCCCGAGGGGGCCAGGAAGGGGCACGGGGGCAGCGAGTGTGCTGGTGGAGGCCCCGGCCCCGCGGGGCGAGCAGGCAGGAGCACTGGGCAGCCACGGGGCTTTCCCGGGGCTCCAGGATGGGCCGGGGGCTTTGGGATTTGGGGGCTGTATAATGGGGAGCCATGGTAGGTTCTAGGAGTGACGGTGGACCATGACCGTCCTGCCAGGTGACCAGCGGCGGGGGTGGCCATGGGGACACCGTGCCGAGGTGGCCGCGGCCGGGTCTCTGTACCAGGGGGACTGGTGGGCGTTTGCCGGGGGCAGTGCTGTGCAGATGGAGGTCGTGATCATCCAGAGCCCAGGAGGAAGCCCTCCTGGGCCGTCTGTCAGTCTCTTTATCCCCGCTTCTGCCTGGGGACCCTGTGGGCTGGACGCTCCCGTGGGTGCTCCCTGTAGCCCTGTCCTGGGTGTTGGGAACAGAAGCCGCCTGTCCCTCTCCACGGCCCCAACCCCCCCCCCCCCCGCCCTTCCCCAGAGTCAGCATCCTGGGGGCGTGGTTGGATTGTGAGGACAGGGCAGAGGTTCTGGGGTCAGCCGGGCCTGGCCCTGTGCTCGCACGGCCACCTCGGGGCCTCTGTCTCCCCTCTCCTGCTCTTGCTGGGGGCCCAGAGGAGAAAGTAGTGGGTGGAGCCTGGCACACAGCGGGTCCCCGGCAGATCTCAGCTTGGGAGCCCAGCCCAGCCCGGCCCAGCCCGTCGGCCTCGCCGGCCCCGAGGGGCTCACAGGTCAGCCTGTGCTGGTTCCAGAGCGGCTCCTGCACGGAAGCTTCTTGCCCAGAGCAGAGAAGAGCTGGCAGGGTTTTCAGCAGGGGTGGGGCGGGGGTGGCGTGCCAGGGTGACCTTTGAAGAGGCTGCCCTGGCCTTGTAGGGCCCGGTGGGTGGGGAGCGGGGGTTGGGCTGCTGTGCTGTCCAGGTGAGCACCCACAGAGGCCCTCGCCTGCGGAGGGAGGTGCCCCTGCTCTAGCTGAGATGGGGAAGCCCCTGCTCCAGCGGGCAGACGACAGGTTCTCGGTCTGTGTCACTGGTGAGGCCCTGTCTCTGGTCTGCAGGGCCCCGCCAGGTGGGCCCCCGTGCGCGACTGACACCGGCCGGGAGCCGCTGGCTGAGTCGGTGCGGCGTGGGTGAGCCTCTGCCGAGGGGAGCGTGGCCAGGGCTCACAGCACGTGGCAGTGGGGGTCATGGGAAGCCTCCGGGAACTCCTTGGGAGCTGAGCAGACGCCCTCTTCCCCGGGGACCCCTGGCCTGGCCCCGCCCCACCCACCGTTCGGCCCCGGGCTCTGAGCATTCGTGCCCACGGCCGTGAAACGGTGGTGCTCCCGGGCAGAGGGGGGACGTGGAGTGTCTCCAGGTGCGACCAGCCCACCCCAGGCCCAGAGGAGTTTCACCGGAGCATCTCCTCTCCCTGGCCCTTCCGGAAAGCTCTGACCTGCCCGGCCACCTGCCTGGAGGCCCCCACACTCCACCACAGGCGGGTGGGGTGTGGGCAGGCTCAGCCCTGGTGTCTGCAGATGTGTTCCAGGGCCCGATGGGGATGCACGTGAGAGTGAGAACAAACAGCTGTCGGGGGCAGGACGCACAGGCGTGTTCCCCGACGGAGCAGGGCCTCTGCGCCAGCCAGGGCAGCGTGGCTCAAAATGAAACAAGAATCATTTCTTTTCCTGTTGAGAAGAAACTGGTTCAACCAGCCCGCAGACTCGGGGCCCTCTCTCCCCTGCAAGCTCTCCTGCCGCAGGCGGGGTTTCACCAGGAATCCCCCCTTCCCGCCCACCTTCCTCCACAGTCTGGGCAGCGCCCCACAGGTGCTGGGGACAGTGGAGGGGACAGCCTGGAGGGGAGGCCGTGGCGCTCAGGAGCCCTCGCCTGGCCTCGGAGAGGTGAGCGCGCTTCCTGCTCCCTGCGCTCCATCCCCACAGTGGGCGTCGCTGCTGGGCGCCAGGTTCTGTGCCTGTGGCTCGGTGCCCGGCCGCCCCGCTGGCCGTGGGGGGTCTTCGTGAGGGCGAAGGGTCCTGGCCGGCGGCTCTGGCTCTGGCTCTGGCTCTGGAGGAGCCTCTCCCACCGAGCCCTCCCCCTGCCCGCTGGACGAGAGCTCCCGTGATCACACGGGGTGTGTGGGGCCTGTGTGCTGTCGAGTCCTGCTTAGACTCGCCCTCTGCGATACGGGGGTGTCTTTGGGGAGACTTCACAGCCCTCTGCGGGGCCGCGGGGCAGGCTCGCGTGCGTGGGGATCTCTGATTTGCAGCGGCCGGGTGCCGGCGGCAGGCTCATCGGGGCAGGCTGCCGGTTCCTCCGCATTCCTCTTGCCCCCCCCCCCCCCCGTTTCTGTCCCTGCGCCTCCTCCCCCGGCGTTCCAGCAGGTCTGGGGGCGTCCACGGCTGCTGCTTCTTGGCCCGTCTGGCAGGCCGTCCAGCAGGCAGTGTGTGTTAGACTGCCAAGCGGGGCCGTGGCCTGGATGTCTGGCCACAGTGCGGGGAGGTCTGCCTGCTGCGCCCGGGGACGCGGGCCCGGCCAGCCTGCTGGGGGTCTCTGGCCACAGGGCTGGAAACCAGCTCGGTGGACTGTCCGGGGCTCCTTGGCATCTTTCTGGGAGCATTGCACTGATGATTGGGGCCCTCTCCTGGCTTCCCCTGCTGTGCTGGCCGGGGTCGTTGGGCTGGTGGGTAGCCCCATCGGCGAGGCCACCGGCAGCCTTGTTGCCCCCTCGACTGTCTCTGGGGTGGAGGGATGTGGGCACCTCTTGGTGAGATCAGATGCCTTGGAGCCCCTCAAGATTTGGGGGCCCTAGGTGGTGGCTGTGTGGCTCGCACTCGGGGGCCGGGCATCTTTGAGGTTTCTGCCTGTTGGATGGATGGATGGATGGATGGAGGCACGGCACTGGGGACAGGAGGCCGCCCGAGCCCTCGGGATGGGACTTCCGTCCCACAGCCACTGACCTGACGCCGCCGGTCCTGACCGCTGCGCCTCCGAGTCCCTAGGCCTCTGCAGACCACGTGTCTGCTGGTGCTCAGCGCCCCCCTGCCCGTCGCCCGTGGTCACGTGGCTTCTGGAAACACTGGCCCTGCCCTGAGTCCTAGGAGGCTCTGGAGTCACGGGGAAGAAGGAAGGGAAGGTGGGGAGTTGGCGTTTCCTGAGCCGCGTTTGGGGCTGTCTGTGCAACAGGTCCTGGTACCTGCTACCTTGAAGCTGTGAGCGGCCCGTGGGGCCTTCTCCCTGTTGCACCCGGGCACACGAGGGTGGCCGGGCGAGGACGGACGGGACTGGGCCAGACAGGCAGGGCTCCGGCGGGAGCGCGGCCCTGCCGTGCTCCTGGCGTCGTGTGTCCCTAAGCTGCGAAGACTTCGGGCTGTGTGCCGCTCCAGGACTCCCCGCCCTCTCTGCTCCGGGCTGGTCTGAGCGGTGCCTCCCTAGGTTGGGTGTGCAGCTCGTCCTCAGGTACCCCGGATAGTGCTCGCCGCGGGCCTCCCACCAGAGCACTGCCAGCCTGCTGCCAGAATGAGGGGAAGGGGTGCGGGGGCATTTGGTTGACTCTGTGGCTGGGCCTGGTGTGGCCCCGGCGGGCAGCCTCTGGCAAAGACCCCGGTGGGAGTGCCCCGGGGCACTGGTGCTGTCCTCAGCTCTTTCTCAGCACCCCCCGGGCCCAGGCACTGGCTGGCTGCTCGCGGGGAGCCCCTCCTGGCCACCCCCTGCCTCCCGGCCGTGCTGCTCACTTCCTCCACGGTGGCTGGATTCCAGCCACACCTGCTGCCCCCCGGGTCCAGCTGCGATACCCCTTCCGTACGAGGTGGCTGGGCGAGGGCGGCCACGCCACTCTTCTTCCCCTGCCCCTCACCAGCCCTGGCCTGCTCAGTATGGCCAGCAGAACCCCGAAACCCCATCCCTTTCGCTGCTTGCGGCAAAACCCACTTAGCATCAGTCTCTCTGGGCTTTAGGCTTTCATGCGTGCCGTGGGGCAGGACAGGGGTTTGCTTAGGTGGTGAGGTTGATGGTGATGATGGTGATGGTGGTGAGGTTGATGGTGATGATGGTGATGGTGGTGACGTTGATGGTGATGATGG
>NW_024412484.1:807277-869915 GCF_014898765.1 Herpailurus yagouaroundi
TGACGTTGATGGTGATGATGGTGATGGTGGTGACGTTGATGGTGATGGTATAGACGTATCTGTCATCGAGTGCTCAGTGGATATCAGCACAGACGTTGTGTTACCCTGGGCTTTGTTACAGAGAGTGGTTTCCCCTGTTAGAGCCTTGGGGGCCTTTCTGGGGTCTTTCTCCATGAGGCGCGTTGCAAGGAGTGTTCCGTCTACCCTGGGAGTCTGAAGTTGGTCAGGGCTGGGGGCTTTAGGTTGGTGTCTCCTCATTGGGACCCACCAGAAGTCCCAGCGCCTGTGTTACTGTTTCTTGTTCTCACACCCTGGGATGCCAGGGAGTTCCTCGGGAGAGCGGCCTGACTGGGGCCCTACAGATCGGGGTTGCAGTCCTACCCTTGGCCTTTGTATCTGTTTCCCCTGGGGGTCCAGACGTGTGAGCAGCCATGCTTTGTGTCATACACCCTCCCGTGAGGGGCTTCGATTCGCAGCCCCTCGCTTTTCCGTGCGTCCCACGCTCCCACTCTCAGCCCCTGATCACGTCCTGGGGGCCAGGGTACGAGTTCAAGGAAGGAGAGCCCAGCTGCGTGGCTGCTTCTGGGGTGGGGAGAGGAGCCGGGCCCCCGGTTTGCGTGATGTGGGTGGGGGTCAGGGGCCTTAAAGACAGGTTTGGCGTCTCTGACTTCTTGAGGTCTTGTGCTCAGCTGGGCCCCAGGGCCCTGACCTGGCCCAGCCCACCCGGCGTCACTCTGAGGGGAGGACACCTGAGGCTCTCAGGGGAGCCCCTGACTCTTTCCGAGTCTCGGGCAGAGCCTCTGCCTATCCGGTCCGTGCTGGCTGCTCATTCTGGGGCCAACACAAGGCCTCGGGGCTGGCAGGGTCAGGATGTCCGTCCCTTGGCCTTCGGTGTCCACCCTGCGTGCCCCCTCTCCACCCCTCCCCTCCCGGGCCCCCAGGCATCCCTGTCTGTTGCGGAGGGCGGGGTGGGGTCAGGCCAGGAAATAGGACTTTGGAGAGGCCAGCCGGTGGTCTCCATGGGGTCCCTGTTGGGTGCCCAGGGACCAAAACCCTTAGAGCCGTTTCCTGTGGGCACGTGGGGGCAGGGTGAAGGAATGCACATCTTGACTTGCTGTCCCCGACCTCTCCCTCCCTCTCTTCTCTGGGGTCCGGGCGGATCTGGGCCACCCCGGACCCTGTGGAGAGCTGGGCAGGTCCACGTTCTGGCCCCCTTGGGTCCGTGTGCTCGCTGAGCCCGGCAGAGCGAGGCCCCCGGAGCTTCCTGCCTGGCACATTCGCCACCCTGCTCGAGGCCCCTGGGCTTGGGGCAGGACAGAGACCCTCGTGCTCGAGGCCCCGGGCTTGGGGCAGGACAGAGGCAGGCTGGGGTTTCTCCTCACCTCTGTAAAGGCCCAGCTCACCTGTGTCCTCCTTAGCAGGGGCTGAGACTTGGGGCTGGGACTTCCGGTTTGGGAGAGGGCAGAGTGACCCCAGAGGAGCTGAAATTTCAGCCTGAGCCACCTGAGCCGTAAGCTGACCCTGGGCCAGGAGGTCGTGGGTGGGCCATGCTCCCCGGGGGCCGGAGGTGACAGACAGGCCCCTGGGTCCTAGCCCACCCTCTGCAGGGTGGGAAGCAGGCACGGACGGGGCACAGGGGCCACCACAGTAGCTGCTGCCTTGGGTGCACTCTATTGGCAGAAGGGGAAATAGGCCAGGGGCCCTGAGTCCCGGCAGCGGTCGGCTCTCCCTGCGGCTGGAGCCTCCGCATGTCAGGGGCCGTCTGCCCAGCCGGCCCCAGCTCCTGGAGGCCCCTCGCCCCGTGGGGCCAGCGGGAGCTTCCCCTCTCCCCCTCCTTGTGTTCCAGCCACTCGCAGCTTCCCCCAAACCCAGACGCGCCGCGGTCCTCACCGCGTCCCCACCAGGCCGCCACTTCTCCCTCCCCTGGCGGCCTCGGGGAAGCAGTCCTCCGGAAGGTGGGGGCTGTAGGTGGGTGTCTTGGGACGCTCCTGAGGGCCTGCCAGCTCCTCGATGTGGGGTTTCGGTTCCGGGGGGGGGGGGCGTCCCCGGGCCGGGGCTCAGCGTTGCCGGGGTGGGGGGAGCTTGTGCTCAGAACTGTTCTTGTTCTTACAACGTTCTTCCCCTACGTTTGTGCCCCTCTTCCTCCTGGGCATCTCCGCTCCCGCCCCCACACCGGCCTTCCTGCCCCTCCCCGAAGTGGGACCCCTCCCCGGGCTCCCTCACTTGGACCTCCTGTCCCTCCCTCCCCACTCTGCTTCCTGCGTGGCCCGCCCGGTGTCCTCCTCCTTCCCACTGGACACGCGGCCCCAGCCCGTGGCCTGCTTGGACCCTGCCCCGATCGGTCCTGCCAAGAAGGGCCTTGGAGGAGCCCCAGCTCCCCTTTCTAAGAGTCAGGGGTTCCCTGGCTGTCTGGGGGAGTTGGAGCCCCCGGGGCGCGCCCCCACCCCACCGCGGTGAGGCTGGCATTTCCTGCCTCCTCCCCGCCTCCCTCCTGCCATGCAGCCACCGGAAAGGAGGCGGTGGGGCTTCCCCGGCTTCCTGCCGTGGGGTCCCAAGGGCGGGGGGGGGGTCCTGGTGGGACCCCATGCGGCTGTGGAATTTTGGAGAGCGGAGATGTCTCTTCCCTCTCTCCAAGGGACCTCGGGCCACCTGTTCCTGAGTGGTGGCAGTGGTTTCCGCTTGTAAGCAGCCGCGACCGAGAGCCCACCGCCCGAAGAAGGTCCCCAGGAGACCGTTCTCGGCTTCAAGCTTTATCAAGCGTAGCTCTTAACCCCCAGGCTCTGGGGCTCAGGGAGGTTCTGGGCGCCTGCTCTGGGGCTGAGAGCCCAGGGCTTCCCACCTCTGCCCGTGGCTCTGAGGCTGCCCTCCAAGTATTTGTGTGTGAGATGCAGTTTTGTGGCCTCAAGTATGTTTGGTGCTAGAGGAGAGATCCGTCCACCACCTCTTCTGTGCAGCCTTCCTGGACTGAATCTGGCAGCCCATCCAGGTCTCTTTGCCTGTGTGGGGGCTGCTGGGCCTCCCGTCCCTTTGGACAGAGGCCTGTCTCCTGGAGGTCCCTATGAGCTCCCGAGTCCCACTGATGCCTCATCGTCCCAAAGAGGGCATGGCGGCGGGGAGCGGTGGAAGGGGTGTGAGGTGCGGGGGTGCTGAGGGTGTGAGGCTCGGCGTTTGGGCGCCGCCCCTCCCCACACGCCCCTCTGCGCCCCCCTGGGCAGGGAGGGCCGGGTGTCAGCTGGCTCCCCCGTGTCTGAGCTTGATGTCCTGCAGCCCCGCCCCCCCCCCAACCCCCAGCCCCACTGAGCGAGGATCAGATAAGTGTGTGGCGATCAGCCAGTGACAAGGCCCCAGCAAGTCCAAAGTATGACTTTTAAAGAATCAGGCCTTATCTCCGCCTCCGCTTATCAGCGGGTAGGGGCGGATGGCAGCGGTGGGGCCTGCACCCACGTGGAGGGGGGTGGGCAGGGCCTCTGCGAGCTGAGGATGTTTGGGCATTTTTTTGCCTTTTCTTTCTAATGTTCCCCTTCCTGGCCAGAGTGTCTCTCTCCAGAAGACTCCAGAAAACACACCCAGCCCATTGTCACCCAGGCTCCGGGAAGGTGTCTTCTGTGGATGTTCTGTGCAAACAGGAAGCACCCAGAGTGGGGGCCTGGGAGCAGCAGGGGTCCTGAGGAGGCGGGCTGGGGTGGGGGTGGGGTCCTGGGACCCAGCAGCCCCAGGGGCTCAGAGCAGGGTGGAGCGATTGCTGGACACAGCACGCAGCCTCGGGCCGGGTGGGCAGGGTGCCTGCTGCAGAGGCTCGAGGGGGGTGCTCCTTCCCCCATGGGCTCCCCTCCTCCTGGTTCGCAGACTCGGGCTGGGTGCAGGCAATGCCTTGGGGGGCTGGGGAGCTTTGGGGTGCAGGCTGGCAGCTGGCAGTCAAACAGGCCTCCTCCCTCCCGGTCTCCCTCCCTGCCGCCCTCCCCCCTTCCGGCCAAGCTTTCTCCTGCCTCTGGCTCCCTTTCCTGGGGGGGAGCAGCAAACAAACAAACAACCAGCAGCTCGGGGGGCACCGGCCCCTGCAGCTGTGAGCCTTGGTGGCGGCAGAGGCCCCTCCCAGTGGCTGTGGCTATGGCTGCACCCGGCCCCTGGTGGAGGACAGCCGCGGAGAAGCCCTGCGGGCCCTGCTCTGATCAGGGCCCAAGGGCCCCCAGGAGTACCTGGCAGGGGGGGGGTGGAATCTAGGAGTGGCTTCTCTTGCTCGGCCCTGGAATCACGGTCTCCTTCCCACTTGTGGGAAGGAAGGTGGGCGGCTCCCCCAGGGACGCCGTCCTGAGGCGGGGAGCCCCAGACGCCCCTGGCTGCGTTGCCCCTCTCTCTGTGCTGTCCTGGGAGGCGTCCGCCAAGCCCGTTTTGCAGGGTCCGTCTTGCTCCCCTGTTCCTTCCACCCAGAAGTCGGACAGGTGCCTCTCTAGACCGCGTGGAGGGGACAGCCCTGGTCCAGGCCGTGGCCACCTCCCGTGGAGCAGGCGTGCGGAGGGGGAAGCCGAGCCTCGGGCAGGGGTGAAGCCGACTGCAGGCCGGAGAGGCGGGCCACAGTGGGCACCTGCTCGCCCGGTGCAGGGGCAGCTGCGGGTTTCTGGGCTCCTGTCTTTGGGCGGGTCCGCTGCCTTCTCTGTGCCTCGGTATCCTCGGCTGTCACAAGTGGGTAGGCGGGGACGTGGGAGCTCCGTGAGATCCAAGATCTGCAGCCGGGCCTGCGTCTGCTGTGCTCGACCGCCTGGCCTCTCCCTGCCTGTCCTCCTCCTCGTTAGCCCTGGCCCCCCCCCCCCCCCCCCCCCCGCACCGCAGGCTTCCCGCGGGAGTTCCCGGGGTGCGGACCTGGGGCCCTTAAGGACTAGTAGGGCCGATCTGCAGTACCCATCCTTGCCAGCAGGTGCTGCTACCGTCCGGCTCTGGAATGCTTCAGTTTGGGTTTTCGAGTTCAGCAAAGCGGTTGATCCCCGCTTTTGTGAACGGCTGGGATTTCAGACGGATCGGACGCAGCTGCCCACTAGTGGAGTTGGACGGCGAGCAGCGGCAGGCGGGCTCGTCCACCCCCGACTCCACTGTGGGACTCTGGTTCCACGGAGCGGGAAGTGCCCAGCGGGCAGGGGGCTGCGCGATGGGGGCAGGTATAGGCTCGCAGAGGAGGGCTTCTGACAGAGTGGCAGAGCCTGCTGTGTTCCTGCCGGAGCCGCCCACCGCGCCCTTCGGGCTGGTCCCCCCCTCCCCCCAGCGTCTCCAGGGACAGGTTCATAAATCCCTGCGTGAGGGTCTCGGCTGGAGTCACGAGTGCCAGGCTCTGACTCTGCCGGTTGGCAGCTTTGTCCTGAAGTGTGACGGTGCGTGCCCCCCCCCCCCGCCCCCCCGCCCCGAGACCGTTTGCACAGGGAGCATTCAGGACCCGGCCACTGCAAGGTTGGCGGAGGCGGGTTTTCCACGGGGCCGTCGAGGGGTGCAGCCCCCTGACCTGGGGTGCATGTGGACAGAGGCCACGCCGTCGTGTCTGCGGTCCCGCTCGACCTGGCGGAAGCACCTGTGGTCACCGCGGGCTGGAGCGAGAAGGGCCGAGGGAACATTTTGCCGACGGGAAGGCTGAGGCCCAGAGGGGCCCCGCTTGCCCAGGGTTGGGGTGGGGGGGGGTGGAGTCCACTGGCCTCTGCCGCCCTCGGGCTCCGCCGGTTCCTGATGGAATGCTGGATGGAATGCTGGAGTGTTCGGCCCTGTGGGCAGCGCATTCGCCACCTGAGAGCCTCCCTCCGGGGAGGTTTCTTCCTGCTGAGCCCCCAGGCTGGGGTGCGGAGGCCTAATTAGCGCTTGCCGGGCTTTGAAATCCCTGAGATGAAAGTCTGTGTGTGGGAGGTCCCGGCCCCACCCCACAGCCTCTGTGGGCTGCTCGCTCTGAGCACCGGCCCTCTCCGGAGCGCGCGGCTTTGGGGCACACAGGAAGTGCGCATCTATCTGGGGTTCGTGGGTCAGAGGGCCACGGCTGCTGGGGCGCCTCCTGGTGCCAGAGCCGCCGTGCCCTGGGCACTGTGAGAACACAGGCCTGGATGTGCCGTCTGTAAAATGGGGTGATAATAGCGCCTGCCGCAGGCCTCCCACCTCCTCCCTTGCATTAATCTGCACCGAGGACACGGACTGGTTTCTGCCACGGCGTGGGCACCCTGAGGCGTTGGTCTCGTCCTTTGTGCCGTTGTTCCCACACCTTTACCTCAGCCCCTTGAGCATATGGGCAAGGGGACTGGCAGCTCGTGGTGACCAGGCATCCCAGGCGGACAGGCAGCCTTCCCGTCTCCCTGCCTGTCTGGCGTCTGCCCCCCCCCCCCCCCGCTGGCCCAGCCTGAGCCCCAGCACCGGGGCCACCTCGGAGGGGGAGCTTCCGGCGCCCTGGCCTGGCCGGACCTCGTGTTGGGGGGAATTTGCGGCCCGAGCCGTTACGATAGCCATAGGGGCGCTGGGGCCCGGCCTCGCCGCGGTCTCTGCGCCCTGCGGGGAGCAGGCCGGGGCCGTGTGGGTTCCTGACCGCCCGCCTCTGGGTTCTTGTCTTGCAGATTTCTCCACCCAGGTGAACTCCTCTTCCCTCAACTCCCCCACGGGGCGTGGCTCCATGGCCGCCCCCTCACTGCACCCCTCTCTCGGGCCCGGCATCGGCTCCTCGCTCGGCTCCCCCGGCCAGCTGCACTCGCCCATCAGCACCCTGAGCCCCCCCATCAACGGCATGGGCCCACCATTCTCGGTCATCAGCTCCCCCATGGGCCCCCACTCCATGTCAGTGCCCACCACGCCTACCCTGGGCTTCGGCACCAGCAGCCCCCAGGTAAGTGCAGAGGCGGGCCCCGTCCTGCGGACCCTCGGGGGGTCCTCTCCCCACTTTATGTCTGGGAAGTCGAGCCTCAGAGCGAGCGGTGGCTTCGGCCTGAGTTTGAGCCCGGGTCTGGCTGACTCCCCGGCCCTCGAGTCTCCGAGGTCATCAGCCGGCCTCCCCGCTGCTGGTCGTTTACTCCAGTGTGCCCCCCCCCCACCCCGCGGGGGGCTCCCTTGCTCCCCTGACTCGGAGCTCTGTAGGGCGGGGTGCCGCCTTCCTCAGCATTCACAGCCACCCACCCCCCTGAGCCCCTGTTCCTTCTCGGCCCTTCCCTCCTGGCCGACGCGCATGCCCACACCAGGTGGTTCCGGCACCCCGGGCCCAGAGCCCGGGGTGGCGTGTCCAGGCTCTGTGCCGATGTGCCCTCCTCAGGCCGGGCCCCAGGCCCCACAGTGGCCTCAGCTCATCTGTCAGGGCTCGGTGGGATTTTCCACGGGCGTGGGTTTGGAATAGTCTGGCTTTCAGGGTTGTCTCTGAATCAGGAAGGAAGTGGTGCCTGGCAGGGCCTGCCTGGCTCGGTCTGGTTCTTGCCGTGGGGACCGTGGGGGCCCAGTCCACCCTCCCCTGGGCACCTGTCGTCCAAACCCCTGCAGAGCTGTCCAGAGCTCTTCTGGAGATCCCTGGGTGGTGACGGGTCCCCGGGGCCCAGCGGGGTGTCCTCTCTCCCAGCTCCGTGCGTTTCCTGCTGGGTTTCTTGCTGGGTGGCCAGAGGGCCTGCCTGAATCCCAGCGGGACCTCCCTCTCTCTGGGGCTCGAGCCGTCCTTCTTGAAATAGGTCCGAGTCCAAGGCTGGGTTCGGCCGAGATGACAGCCCCGTGGTGGAGAGCCTTGGGGCACATCTCCACGGAGCCTCAGGACAGCCTCCTGGGGAGAGACTTGGGCGCAGGCTTCCCTGCCCAGAGCCACACATGCCCTCGTGACAGCCACATCCTATGGGCTCCCAAGCACCTGCCTGCGGGGCAGTCCCCTTTGCTGCTGGCCCCGGGGTACCACCGAGCTGGAGCCAGCCCACTGCCCCTCTCGCTGGGCCTCCCTCTAGAGCTGGCTTTGGGGGGAGAATCTTGCTGGCTTTTCCAGAGTGACCTTGTCAATCTCTTGTGTCTGGGGGACGGGAGCAAAAGAGCTGGGGTCTCAGGCGTCAGTGCAGAGCTCCCGTGCTCCGCTCGGGTCACCTGGTCCCCGGAGCAGGCAGGAGGCCTGAGGTGCTGGCCTGAGGGAGGCTCGGCTGCTCTGCTGGACCTGGCCAGGTTATTTTTAGCACAGCCGCCCCACCCCCACTCTTGCTGGCTGCACAGCGAGCCAGGGGGCAGATGAAGACCGAGTGTGCACCTGCCCCCCTGGGGACCGCGACAGAGGCAGGCACCTGCTGGCCCTCAGCCCCATGAGGCTCCTTGCTGGTCGTAGGCCTACCACCTGCCCTGGACACCCTGAGGGCTCGTGTACAGCAGGAGCCTGGGCGTGGCAGTGGTGTCCCCCAGACCTTGGGGTCACCTGCCGCTTGGCACTGTTTGCCCATCTGGGAGCGAGGGCGGGGTAGTACTGGGGAGCGAGGGGTTTGGGGGACCACATCTGTCCTGTTCTCTCTTATGCTCAGCACCCAGCCAGGTTCCTGGCGCTTGGCGGTGCTGGTTGAACCCAGGTCGCGTGTGCGTGAGGGGCCCCAGGCCCCTTGAGGCTGATGAGGGGATCGGGGCAAGACTCAGGCCTGGGAGAGGGTGTGGGGAGCAAGCCCGCTGTGCCCCAGATGGTCACTGCTGTCCTGTGGCCACCCGTCCCACGTGTCCCTCTGTCCATCAGTCAGTCGCGCCACAGTGAGTTTTGCCACGGTCTGAGCCGCGCACTCGGCCTCCCCCGTGGCTGCCCGTCCTGGCGAGGCCTCGGTTTCCCGGTAGCGCCTTCCCGGAGTGAGTGGAGCTTCTGGGCTTCAGCAGCTCATCCTGGAAACCTGGGGTTCCCCATATTCACGAAGAGTGTGGGTGGAGTTCAAAGGGGGGCATGCCCCACCCTCTGCCCCAAAACCACAACCGCGAAGTCACGGTTGGCGGAACCGGCGAGGTTCTCCGATTCCTGCTGCCGGAGAAGGGCTCGCGCCCTGCCGAGGGCTGCCTGCTTGAGTCCACGCAGCCCACAAGGCCCGCCAGCGCCCCCGGTCTGCCTCGCTTCGCCCTCCCTGCCCAGAAGTGGGTGCCTGGGGGTCCAGATCCCAGGCGCTGGCCCCCGGGCTGCCCTGTGCCTCTTTCCTGGTCTGGGGGCTGAGCACAGGGCCCGGGAGCACCCCCACCCAGAGCCCTCTGGCCCCGCCGGGCCTGCCGTGGGCACCACAGCATGTAGCCCTCGCCAGCCCAGCAGACCTTCCCTGGTGGGGGATCTGCTCAGGCCAGTGGGCCGGCTGCCACTCACTGCCTGCTCTTTGTCGGCAGTCCTGTGGCCGTGAGGCCTCCGAGGACAGGGCGTCCCCACGGTTTGCCCCTGCCTTGCGGGTCCTGTGAGGCAGGCGAGGCCAAGGGCCTGGTCCCGCAGCGGCAGGCCTGAGCCTCCACCCCCAGTTCTGGCCGCGGATGGGGGGGAAGCCTGCTGTTGGCTCAGGAGGAAGAGCGTGGTGGGTGCAGAAGAGAGGAGCCTCCAGAGGTGGCAGGAGACCCTGGCGGGGCCCTGATGAGGCTGCTGGTTGTTTCAGCGAGTCCTGTAGGCTCCAGTGGGAACTGAAAAAAATGCCAAGGATATGAAAGGGGAAATAGGACTGGGCCCCGCCCTGGCCACACCACATGGCCTCCAGGCCCTAGCCAGGGGCTGTTGGCACCGTGGATGGGGTGCAGGGGGGAGGGGGCACAGCTCCTCAAAGAATGGGGGAGCCAGCCCAAGGCGCATCAGCTTGGAGCTGGGAAGGGCGAAGTGTGACCCCTGACCCCGCACAGCCTGGCCCTGGTGGCCTTATGGGCACCGTTTACTAGTTGAGGCAAAGGATCGATGTGGGTGGCCCCAGGCCTGTGGTGAGTGGGGGCTGCAGCCAGCCTCGTCTCTCCACGTGTGCAGGGTCTCCTAGGGCTCCCACAGGCTTCTGGGCTGACTGCTGTGCCCCTGGGAAGCCTGAGGCCGGGAGGGCAGGGATGCCCCCGGCACATGGCCGACAGCCACGGCACCGACTGTCCTTCCCGCCTGGAGCTCCTTCCCACGTGGGGCCCGCCCAGCCTTCCTCACTGCAGTGGCCCTGCCTCAGTTTACCTAGGGCAGTCACCAGTTCTTAGGGCCTGCATGTACACGGGGGACAGGGCAGGTGGCCTGCCACCCACCCAGCACGGTGTGGGCAAACATGAAAGAGGAAATGCCCAGGTTCCTCTCCCTGGTGCCCTCGAGTGGATCCAGCCACGTGGGGTCCTGGCCGGGCTCCCACAGCGTGGGGAAGGCTGCAGCGGGGGCAGGCCTCCTGCTCCCATGTCCTCAGTGACTCCCCCCGCCGTCGGCCCCCTCTGCACCCATGCCGTGCCCTTCCCAAACGGCTCAGCGGCCCCTCCGCCTGGGACCCAGCCCGCGACGTCTCCTGGAGGCCGAGTGTGTGCAGCAAGCTGCCCCTGTGTCGGCTCAGTTTTCCTGACGGCGGCCCTCAGCTTGGCCCTCGACGAACCTCAGAATGATTGAATGATTTCCCCAAAGTCGCACAGTGGATGGAAGAGGGCATAATCCGGGGGCCCTGCCATAAGCCGTGCTGTCCCCACCACTCGCCTCCGCCCCGTCCCCACCGAGCCAGCGAGCTCTGCAGGGCTGCGCGGGGCTGTGTGGCCTGTGTCGCCGGGCACTTAGGGAATGGCGTGTGACGGGTAGGGTCCCCGAGTGGCTCTGGGCCTGTTCCCCCTGCAGCATGCAGGGGCCTTGGTGCCCACCGCCTGCTACCCAGAGGCCTGCCTGCCGGGCCCCTGACCTCCTGAGCCTCCACATCCGTATCTGGGAAGGGACGGAGGGTTTTCCACATGGCAGAGGCAAACGTGTCTGGCGCACCTGGGCACAGGAGCCCTCCGCAAACGGCCCCTTCTCTGTCCCCTTTCCTGTGGGAAACGCTCCCAGGCCTGGGGACGGTGCGCAGAGAGTGCCCTGGTGCCACTGGACAGGCCGCTCTGGTCCGTGGCACCCTCTCACGTGATGGCCCCCAGGGGTTTCTCAGGAGCCCCCCGGAATCCCGGGTGGGGGGGTTGGGGAGGGGGTGGTCAGTGCACTCAGAGTCACAGGGCCCCGGGCGGGGGAGGGGCCCAGAGCCACGGGGGCTGGAAGGACCCTCCCAGCCTCCCAGGCCGGCGTGGAAACAGGCATTGGGGGCCTTCTGCTTTGTGTGCTCGGAGCACCAAGTTCTCGCTGCCCCGTGAGAAAGCGGTGGAGGTCGGGGGCCGTGGGGAAGGAAGGAGGTGAGGTTCCCGCTGGCAGGAGGGGCCCGGGGCTACCCGGGGGCAGCCAGGCGCCTGCTGTCCTTCCCCAGAGACGCGCACACTGCCCGGTTTCCGCCTTTGTCAGGGGTTTGCAGAAGTGGGGGGCCGGGGGCCGCCGGGCGGGGGTCCTGGCGCCAGTGGAGACAGGCCAGCCCGTGGGCGCAGCAGGAAGCACCCCTGGGCCCTAGCGCTGCCGGGAGAGCTGGGGTAGATGCAGCGGAACCAAAACTGCTGTGTCATTGCAGCGGCAGCTGTTGCCAGGGTGACGGTGAGGTTCCCACGCTTCCTCCTGGGCAGCATCGGGCTGTCAGCCGCCGCGTGGGGCGGGGCGAGGGCGGGGCGCTGTCTGTCCTGCTCTCCTTGGGTCACGTGATCCGAGCTTCTTCCCCCCCCCCCCACCCCCGCGGTGTGCTGCCGAGGTGGACCCCAGCTCCCTTTCCTTGCTGTGACCAGGCCTCGGCGCCCAGCTGCGGGGTGGGGGTCCCCAAAACAAAGTGCCTTCCTCGCAGGGGAGGGGCGCGAGCTCACGCTGCCCTGTCCAGGGCTCACTCAGTGATGGGAGGTGGGTGAGAGTCAGGGTGTGTAAGCAGGGCCCTGGGGGGACCTCCTCTGAGGCCATGGGGGGGGTCCCTGAGGGCAGAGCAGGGCTCAGCGGGGCTGGGCCCTGCCGCTCCTGTGCTGTGTGGCCTGTGGCTGGCATCGCCCCTCTCTGAGCCTCGGTTTCCTCTCTGCAAGGTGGGGGGGGGGTTCATTGGCGCCTTCCTACGGTAGGGCTGGTGGGGGGATGCTGGCACGTGCCCCCCTGGACGCCCCCGGTTTTCCCTCCTCAGCTCAGCTCGCCCATGAACCCCGTCAGCAGCAGCGAGGACATCAAGCCCCCGCTGGGCCTCAATGGTGTCCTCAAAGTCCCGGCCCACCCCTCAGGGAACATGGCGTCCTTCACCAAGCACATCTGTGCCATCTGCGGGGACCGCTCCTCAGGTAGGCCGTCGTGGTTGCAGCGGGACTGCAGGACTGCCCCCACCGCCCCCCTGGGCAGGGCGCAGCGGTGGTGCGGGGAGGTGGGCGGCCGGCCGGGCCCAGGAGGGGGCTGCTCGGAGCTCCTCGGGCCTTACGCGCCCGGCCTTCTGGTGTTTTCGCAGCACAGTGATCGCGAGCGGGGGAGGCCGCAGGGGGGACGGCGGTGGGCGGGGCCTGTCCCGGGATGGGGGTGCGATGGCGAAGGGGGCCGGCCCGGCCTCGCGCCCCTGCACCCCGACCGCGGGGGTGGAGGAGGCCGCACGCGCCCGGGCTCCGCGCTCACGGCCCCGCTCCCCGCAGGCAAGCACTACGGCGTGTACAGCTGCGAGGGCTGCAAGGGCTTCTTCAAGCGGACGGTGCGCAAGGACCTGACCTACACCTGCCGGGACAACAAGGACTGTCTGATCGACAAGCGGCAACGCAACCGCTGCCAGTACTGCCGCTACCAGAAGTGCCTGGCCATGGGCATGAAGCGCGAAGGTAGGTCCGCCCAGCGGCGGCGGCGCCGTCCCCGCGGCTCCTCCCACGGCCCCGCCCCTCGCGCGCCCCGCCGCCGCCGCCGACGGGGCGCTCGCTCCCTCCCTCCAGGGGCCAGCCCCGTGGCTCTCCCTGGGCCCTGGGCTCGCCTGCCCTTCACCGGGCGCCTGCTGTTCACCAGGCTCTGGGCTTAGCGGGGGCCGCCTCCATCCTGCCCGCTGGCGGCTCTCAGCCCCGCGGGGGAACGCGATCAAAGCCTTTTCAGGTGCCAGTGGCCCAGGGCGTGGGCTCTGGGACCCGGGCGAGGGCCGAGGCTGCAGGTGGGAGATGGGGAGAGGGAGGGTCCTGAGGTCGTGTTGCGGCCGACTGGTAAGGGGACAGTCGGGGACGCCGTGGCGGGGACAGCGCTGATGAGGGGGCGGAGTGGAGCAGGGAGCCCCAGCCACCACGGGGGTGCCGCTGAGCCCTGCTGCATGCGGAGGGGGGGGGGGGCGCCCTGTGCCCCGTGCCCCGCCTCCCCCTCCCTCGGACCTCCTTCAGAGGGCGTCTCCGCCTTGCATTCGGAGCCGTTTTATTGACAACCGTCTGTTAGGGGCAGGGGGTCGGGGCAGGTAGGGAAGGCCACCTGAGGTCATTGAAATCGTCCAGTTGTTCAGCCAGACCTGGGTCTGAGCCCTTGACCCCAACTCGCGGTGCGACCTCTGCTCGGCCCCCCAGCCGTCCATGGGCTTCGGTTTCCCCGTCTGCAGGCTTGATGACTCCTGCATCCTGGGTCGCTGTTACGTCCGCCTCTGCGCTCACTCTCGCAGCCTGCGCCTCACGGGGCTGGAGAAGTGCTGCTTGGGGTCAGGGTGCGCATCTCTGAGCTCCTCGTGGGGCCTCCAGTGGTGCCTCACCACCTAGGACCGTCCCCTGGGGTGCCTGCGGCTCTCGTCTCATTTCCTGTTTTACCCCACTCGTCCTTGTTAGGAAACTTGAGGCCCCAGCCGGGCCAGGTGGTCCTGTGGGACTTCTTCCTCGAGGCCACGAGGGCAAGCTGGACGACGGGATGTCCTGCATCTGGCACTGCTTCCGGCCCTGGCGGTGGGGGGGGGGGGGGCTCGGGAGCTCCAGCGCTGAGCTGCAGGGGCCGGCCGGGGCCTCGAGGAGTGTCTGCCCACCCACCCTTCCTCGGACAGGCAGAGGAGCTGAAGCCCAGAGGGTCCAGGGCTTGTCTGAGGCCACATGCCAGGCGGGACCCAGGCCCCTGGTACTGTCCTCGTTCCTTTACGCTATCCAGGGGGCCAGAGGAGGTGTGCACCTGGCCCTGGTTCCTCTGGGTGCCCTTTGTAATCAGGGAGGGTTGGCCGGGGGTGGCCCGTACAGCTGTGTTCCCGGGATGGGGACTTGGGCGGGGCAGGCGCATGGTGGGTGGTGGATGAGTGTGTTCCCCGGGCGTAGGGCACTGGCCAGATGGCCAGGTGCCAGTGGGCTGGGGGGAGGCTCGGGCTCCCTTGAGGACACCCCAGCACAGAGCGAGCTCGGGTCAGCGCCTGAGACCACTCGCTGGCCGAGCTCAGCACTCCTGGTGCCAGGCGCCATGCTGGGCACTGGGCACGCAGTAGCGAGCCGTGGGCATGCGTCCACTGCAAGGGATTGTCACGTTACCAGGCGGGGCCCCCAGGTGTGCCCAGCGCTGGCAGGGGACACAGAGGAGGCGGTGACCCAGCTGCAGGCAGGTGTCAGGCTGATGCCTTCAGAGCGCAAGGGTGTCGGGTAGACCGGGTGCCTAGCCGGAAGGGATGGTGTGTGCAGAGGCCGAGGGCATCAGCAGATACGGCATGCTGCAAGGCCTGGATGCCATTCCCGGCCCCAGAGAGTCACCCTCCGTGGGTCCCCGGGACTGCCTGCTAAATGCGGGTCACTCTCTCAGGCCCCCTCAGCCTGAGCGTCATCAGACCCTAGCTGCCTGACCTCCCGAAGGTCTGGGAGAGAGTGGATGCTGCTGGGTCCCAGGGCTGGGGAGACCTGGTCTGACCCCCCTCCTGGCGCCCACAGTGACCGGGTCTTGTGAGTGGCTGTTAGAAACAGCTGCTTCGTGCGGGGCCTCACTGGGCGCCGACCCCGTCTCCACACTCACTCTAGCCCCCTTGCCCGTGGTGTGGGGATTCTGCCCTGACTTCACTCACAGAGAGACGGGCTGCAGGGGTGGGCACCTGGGGGGTCTCCGGGCCAGCACAGGCCAAATCCCGTCTGCAGCCGTTGTCTTGGTCCGGGGTGGCACCAGCCCGTTTGTCTCTCTCACCTGATGGATAAATCTGGTGCTTTGGGTGCATTCCCGAGGCGGCGCACGGCCCTCGAGACCTGATTTATGGGCCGTTAGATAAATACCTGATCCCGTCAGGGCCCACCTCCCCTTTGCCTCGTACTGGATTTATGAGTCACGAACGTGCGGTAAAAACCCTCCTCCGGAGCTCTCTCGTGCCTCAGACGGCACTCTTACCATGCTTTCCCGTGTGTAGCTCTGTGGCAGGGCCCAGGCCACAGCCTCACCCTTGGGAGGGGTGACCAGTGGCCGCAGTGTGGCTTTAGTGCTGGCCCCACAGGGGGCTCCACGGTCTCCCAGGCCAAGAGGCCTGTGACTGGGGGCTGGAAACTGCCCCCAGCCCCCTCCCCCCCGCCCCGAACTGGTCCTGAAACAGCTCTTTTCCTGTCTGCTGCCCTGGGGACAAGGCTGCTGCAGCGGGACCGTGGGCCATAGGGGAGCGCGTAGGACGTGAGGTGTTGGCTTCTAGGCCGGCCCGGGCTGCGGGGCCCGTCAGTGAGGCCCTCGATCACGCCTCTGTCACGGGCGAGGGCCCAGGCGCGGGCCCAGGCAGCGCTGCCCGGTGCGGCGCGGGAGGGCGCGGTCGGGGTGGGCACAGATGGGGACTGCCCCGCCGCGTGCTGGCTGATGAGGGGCGCTGCAGGCAGGCAGATAGCATCTGTGTTGGGCAATGCCGGGGCCTGCACGCACCTGCACCGCCTGGGACTTGCTCCACGGCATTCCGGGCGGGGGGAGATGCCAGCCGTCCGCCAGGCTGAGCCCGGGCCTGTCTGCTGGAGCACGCGGGGGCAGGGCTCGGGGGCCTGCTGGCGCTCCTGGTCCGATGGGGGGGATCCGGCCCCCACCAGGGGTGGTGCTGTTCCAGGCTGGAGGGGTCACCCCTCTGTATGCCCCTCTGCTTCCTTCTTCTTCCTCCAGGAAGGCCTCTCCGTTTCCTTCCTGCCTCCCTTTGCTTTCTGTGCTCCGTCTCCCAACCCAAAGACTGGGGTGCAGAGGGGGCAGTGCCTCGTGTGTGTGTGTGTGTGTGTGTGTGTGTGGCTGCTCTCGAGTATAGACTCCTTGACTGTCCTGGATTGAGTCCCGAAGGAAGGGAGGAACGTGTCCTCTGAGCTAGAGAGCCCCTCCGGCAGGACACCCCCTCTCTGGGTCTCAGTGGCCCCGGCTGAAGGAGGGGCGTTGGGCCAGGCCTGCCTGTCTCTGTGCTGGAAACGGAGGAGGCGGCGGGGCTGGGTGCTGCTCCCATAGCCACCCCCTCCCCCGCCTGGCTTCCCGCCCAGCCCCCACGGCCCGCAGGGGTGCAGCGGACACAGCAGTGGGTCGGGGTGGCCCCCGCTCCCCGACCCCCATGTCAGCGTCTCCCTTGATGCCTGGGACCCCGCTCTTGTCGGGTGCAGAGCCCCCCTCCCAGGCACATGTCTGGGGGCCCCCTCTCTGGTCTTCCGAGGGCAGGGCTCAGGCCCAGGGCGGGGGCGGGGGAGGGGGGGCAGGGAACGAGGCCCTGTGCTCGCAGACGCCTCCCGCCTGAGGCTCCCCGGCGCTGGCAGAACGTAAGTCAAACATGACTACGTCTAGAAGGTGACTGAGCTGGCAAAACATAAATCCCTGGGCTCCTCCCGCCCCCTCCGCCAGCTACAAATACAACCATAATATTTATAATGATGCCGCTCAGAGGTGCCGGCCCTCCACGGCTTCAAAGTGCTTCACGAAGCATTGGCTAATTAATTCGCGCCGCCCCCGCCGAGGAGGCAGGTGCCGGGGACCCCCACCCGCCGCTGCCGCCCCGGGCGCTGCCCCCACACTCGGGCCGCCCCGTCCGCCCGCCTGTGCAGTGGGAGGAAATCTGTGACCGGCGTGTGGGGAGCGTGGGGGCCGGAGGCGGGAGCGCCGCGCGGGGCCAGCCCGGGGCCGGGGCTGCGGTGCTCCCTCCGGGGCGGGGGGAAGCGGGGCCACACAGCTGGCGGGGGCAGGGCCACGGCGCCCGGAGCCACCCGCTGTCCTGTGAGCTCAGCCGTGCCCCCGTGCTGCTCTGGACCTGCGTCCCCAGCTGGAAGAACGAGGCAGTTGAGCCAAAGTGCATGCCTCTCGGCTGTGTCCCAGCCCTGAGGGTTTTGGATTGTGCCCAGAGCACAGACCCCGGGACCCCCCCCCCCGCCCCCCCCCCCCCCCCCCGCTCAGGGTCTCGGGGACACGGGCCTGCCTGGACTCTGTGTCCGTCACCCCAGCTGCTGGCTGCGTCAGTCCGTGCACGGTGGCAGCAGGGTGACCACGAGGAGGTGCCCTGCCCCAGCCCGGCACCTGCCACATGTTGGGGTCTGGAAGCCTGGCTGGAGAGGGCCCGGAGCACGACCGTGCCTCCTCGCCACCTGCCCGCCAGCTGGAGCTCCCCCTGCCCCCCGCAGCCCCCACCTGCTGTCGGCCTTTGGGAAGCGCCGGCCTTGCAGAAACTCTGACTTGGGCTTCCTGCCTGGCTCCTCGGCCCAGCTGCTGTGATTTGCAGGTGCTGAGCTGGCCCCCGTCCTTGAGTCGCACTCTGTGAGTGCAAAGGCCCTCTTCCGTGCTCTGGGTCTCGGAGAGTATAGCTTCTGGCTCGGGGTTGGCTCTAAATAGCCACCGGCCAGCGTGGCAGACATCGCCTGCCCTCAGGGAGCCCCGCAGGGTGGTAGAGAGGTGTCCGTTTGGGCTGTCAGGGAACTGTGGGCTGTGCTCCGGGAACCAGGCGGGCCTGTGGGACCCTTGGGCCAGCACCGTCAGGGAGCCCTCATGCCCCCCGGGCTGGAGCGGCGAGAGAGGAACGAGGGCTCACGGATCCCCGGGGGAGGGCTGATCCCCAGGAGCCATGGCCTTGGGAGGAGGTGGCAGGTGAGAGCCGAGGCTGGGCGGGGAGGCGCCAGAGCCATGGACGCCTCTTCCCGCCCTCCCCCCTCCTGCCCGTCTGTTGCATTTGCCAAACCCATCAGGAAACCAAAGGGGAGAGGACTTGGTAAGGCAGCCCGAGTTCGGGCCCTCAGAGCCAGGACAGGGGGGTGGGCTCTGGAGGTTCAAGGAGGTGGTCTCGTGACAGCTGGCATCTGTGAGACTCGGGGACGTGCTGTGCCCCACAGAGATGTCCTGAAGGGGAGAATGAGCCCATCTGAGGCCCAGGGGGCCATTGACTCAGGAAGCCCCAGGCCAGGCTGCACCTTCCGCTCTCCAGAAGGCACTGCCCCAGGACACTGGACCAGGAAAGAGGGCACTGAGTGCAGTGCCCTGAGAGTATGAGGGTGTGAGGGCAGGATGCCAGGCTGAGGTCTGCAGGGCAGGGGCTCTGAGCTGGCTTTGGGAATATAAATCAGGGACTGGTCAGCAGTGGGGAGTGGGAGACCCGGATGGCCCAAGGAAAGGCCCGCTGGAGGAGGAGGGTGTGGCCAGCATCCTCGGGAGGGCCGTGAGGCCCCCTGGCTGAGCCCCCACCTCCAGGGCTGGCCGGAAGCTGGGCAGTGGTCCAGAGGGCCTGCAGCGGTTGGAGTCAGCTGACCTCAGCTGGCTCCTCTGCAGGAGCGTGACCTGGGGGCTGCAGGTTCGGCTCCTTGCAGACGTCACTGTATTTTATCTTCGTGCTCTACCCACGGGCCCCCCAGGAGCTGGCCGTTCGCCAGGGCCTCTGGTGCTGCAGCTCAGGGTGTGATCTAGGAGCGGGACGGTGGGGGTCCGGGTCCTGCGATCCAGGAGCGGGATGGTGAGGCGAACTGCTCTGAGTCGGATGGTGTGGGCATCCATCCAGGTGAAGGTTCTGAGGGGCTCATGAGGTTTGTTGGGCACTTGGCTCGGCAGAGTGGCCTGCCGGGTGCAGTCATGGGGGCTGCGAGGGGCTGAGTCCGAGGACTGTGTGCCACGAGCACCGGCCCAGGTCTCAAAGCCCTCGGGTTTCTAGTAAGGGAGTGAGCTGCCTGTACCCCTGGGGTGCTGTGGGGGACCTGGGCCTGGCATGTGGGGCTCCCCCAGCCCAGGGTTATCTTCTGCCTCTTACTGGGAGCCCTCTGGGCTTGGATGTGGCCGCAAGAGGTGGGTCCAGCTCTCTCGGTCCTCGGGGCCTCCCAGGGGTCGGCCTGCCTCTGGGCTCTGCGGCGAGGGGCTGTTTCCAGACCCTTCCTCTCAGCTTAGATGGGCCTGGGGACAAAGGTCTCCGTGCTACTGGGGACAAAGGTCTTCCTGCTTGGAAGTCCCCTCACCAAGCTCCCACTCTGTGATGGGGTCTTCGGGAAACCGAGGGCCTTGTCTGGGGGTGGGGGGGCCGAGGAGCCGGCCCTGAGGAGGTCGAGGCCACCGCAGGGGCCTGGTGGAGGGGGACCATAGGAGGGTGGGCTTGGGTGGGCTTGGGGGAGGCTGCTGTGACGGCATCTGGGCATTCCCGACACTCCTAGCTGGCTCAGGCTGAAACAGTGCCGTGTGGACAGCCCTCTGGCCCCGCACCGGGCTGCGGGTTGTGACTTTTCCCTTCAGCTGACTCGTTTGCCCCAGTCCAGGGCCCTTAGTTCTCTTACCGGAGAGGAGGGGTGGAGGTGGGGGTCCCCCAGGAGCCTGCGGCAGCCCCGAGGAGCCATCTTGGGTGCTTGTGCGGCTCTGGGTGGGGTCCACAGCCTGACCCCTGGGTCCCGGCCTCTCTTGGGAAGGGCAGTTTGAGCTTCATGGACTCTGAAGTCTGAGGTCTGTAAACGCCCATCCGCACGGTGCCCTGGTGTCCTCCCTTCTGTCCACGTGGGTCTCCTTGGGGCAGTGTGCAAGTGAATGCCCGCCTCTCTGCCTCCTTCCATCGGCTTCTCTCCCTGGGCTTCCAGGGACTGGGCCATGCCCTGTCCACCCATCTGCTCAGCCCTCCAGCCCCAGGGCTGCCCCATTCCCTACCGGGCTGACCCAGGCCATCCTGGCTGATGCTCTGGGTTGGCATCCAGCTCCTGGTCTCCCCTGGACCCCCCTTTTCTTTCTGCAGCTGGATGGGACTTTCAGAGGTGTGTGTCCTGTCCTGTCCCTTTCCTGTGGCACAGGAACTTGCCCCTGCTCCCGTGTACCCCTTGTACCGGCTCTCCAGCTGGTGTGAGAGGCCCGTTCATCAGGAGTATCTCTGATCTGGCTCTGGGCCTTTGCACATGCTGCCTCCTATGCCTGAACTATTACCCTTGTCTTTCGTGCCTCTTTACTTTCCTTGTCGCTTCTTCCGGGCAGCCTTCCTGCCTTTGTCTGAGCCCATCAAAACCCTTCTCGCTGCACGTTAGGCTCCCTGCTGAACCATCCGTCAGCTGCACGGGAGCTGGGCCCCATGTGCCCTGGCCTGTGTATGCCTGGCCCCAGACAGGTCCTGATGTGGAATTAGCCAGACGAATTAACGAGAGGCGGGTGTGCTCTGTGAGTGTGTGTGGCTGCTGAGAGGCAGAGACCGGGCCGTGGTCTGGCCCTCACTGGCCCTGCCGGGCGTGCTGGCTCGGGGCCGACACGGCTTGGCCCCTGGTCTGGGGGGCGGGGGGCGCTGCCCAGGGAGCCGCGGGCTGACCATGGCGTCCCTCACCCTGCAGCCGTGCAGGAGGAGAGGCAGCGGGGCAAGGACCGGAATGAGAACGAGGTGGAGTCCACCAGCAGTGCCAACGAGGACATGCCGGTGGAGAAGATTCTGGAGGCGGAGCTGGCCGTCGAGCCCAAGACCGAGACGTACGTGGACGCGAACATGGGGCTGAACCCCAACTCGGTGAGCGCCACCCCTGCCCACGTGGTCCCCCCGTCCCCACCGGGACCGCAGGGGCCGGCGTTGCCTGGGGACCGCTGGCCCCTGGTGAGCGTTGTGGGCGAGAGGCCCCATCTGTCGTGGGCCGTGCTGACGCCCGGGACCCCGCACGTGCTGTCCTGCCCCACGGGGCCTGCAGCCCGCGCTCAGCTGGGTGTCGGGGGTCCCGTGTGTGCCCCCATGTGGGGTCAGGGCTGGGCCCAGAGCCTGTGGCCCTGAGGTGGCACTGGCCTCTCTCCCTCCGTCCTCCGCCTGGTTCGCCGCGGCTTCCATCGTGCTGGACACGCCCTGTTCGTCCACCCGTGCACCGCCAGGGCCCTTGCACGTGCAGCTCTCTCTGATTCCTCCTCTCGCGTCTGTCTGGGCTCAGGGGTCTCTCTTCCTGGGGCCCTTGCCCCCTGTGGCCTTCCTCCACGGTCCTGTGAAGGCGGGCCTGGCCCCAGGGCGTGGCTCAGAGCTCCCTTCGCGGCCCCCGGCACGCGGCAGCCGGTCGCGGGGTGCGTGGTGGGTTAATTCTCCGGCCCCGGCCAGGGACCCCGCCTGCCCGCGGGTGCTCACACGCAGCCCTCACCCCGGCTACGCGTGCCCCGTGTGCTCACGAGGCCCCGGCACTGTGAGGCCACCGTGGCTGGCCACCTGGCTTCCCCAGACCCCCGTGGGGGCGCCCAGTGCCCAGGGCCACAGCCCCTGTCGGGCCTCCGCTCTGGCGCCCAGCCGGGGAGCAGGTGCACGCGGGGCCCGAAGGCAGGCGTCCGGCCCTCTGCTTGTGGACCGAGCCCCCCCCCCACGGGCCCGGGGTGGGGGGGGGGGGGGGGGGCGGCGGCTTCGAGGGGTTCACGGTGGGACAGAAGCTCCGGGACAAAATCGGGAGATAGACCAGGGGCTTCCAACGTTTTTCTTCCGTCGAGTGCAGACGTTATTAGGAACAACCAGCTGCCTCCTGTTCCCCCTGCTCTCAGAACCGGCCCGGAGCTTCGGGCCGTGCCGAGGGCTGGCCGCGTTGGGGGACGCCAGCCTGCCTTCCTGTGGCTGGCCTTGTTACAGCTTCCTCTGGGTTGGTCTGGCCCCCCTTCGGACAACTCATTAGGCCCCGTCCCTCAGACAGCAGGAGGGTGGCTCACTCTGGAGTGGCACCTTGGGACACGTGACCTGTGCGGCCAGGTGCAGAGGCCACTGCCCGGGAGTGGTTCAGGGGCTGCGCTGGGCCCCTCGTGGGCTCCTAGGGGGCCAACAGCCGGTGGCCAGGGAGGCTGGTTCCCTGGGCTTCCTCCAAGAGCTTTGAGGCTCCTCCACGTGCCCCCCTGCCCCACGAGGCTTCCCCGGGCCCCTCTCCACCTGACGGGGCCGGAGGCGCAGAGCCCAGCAGGGGTGGCCTCGGACAAGGGTAGCTACTGGGTGTGTCACCCTCGTGAGCTGGGGACCCCACGCAGGCCAGCCTCTGTGCCAGTGCGGATGATGGGGGTGCTGCGTGGGGACACATGTGCCCTGAGCGGAGCCTGGCCCCCGGCTTCTGGTCGATGCGGAATCTGCTGCAGGGAACGCGGGAGGGAACGCCCACCCCCACAGGCCAGCCCTGGGCAGCAGAGGGATTTTGGGGTGAGGGCAAGTATAGGGGTGTGCTGGGGGCCGTCACCCTGGGCTGGGGGTCCCGTGAGCCCCAGAAGCCCTGGCTGACGCCTGTTCCTACAGCCCACGTGCCCCCCCCCCCCCCCGCTCACCCAGCCCCTCCCCACCTGGTGGCCTCTGTGACAGTTTGTCACCTGGCTTCCCGTGCAAGCCCTCAGCAGGCCTCTCCCGCGGGACCCCGGGTGTGGAGACTGCGCCTCCCTTTAGGGCAGATGGCCGCCGTCTGGGGAAGCTCCTCAGAGGAGCCTTTGCCCCTGCCAGGGGGCCCCGGCCCTCGTGGGTCCCGGAGCGACGGATTTCTGCCCCCACCCCCCCTCGCTCAGGAGCCTGGGAGGCCTGCCTGCGTTTCCTCGTCGGTGAGGATGAGCGGAGGGGTCCCTTCTGGCTGGAACTTTGCAGAAGGGGCTCTGATGCCCGCACCTGGATACCGCCTCCCAGCTGGGAGGAAGAAATGGCACGGAGGGGCCGGCACTGTCCCCCGCCCCCCGGGTCCCCCCGGCCCAGCTCCAGCTTCACACCTGCCTTTCTCTTTCCCCGACTGCGCCACAGGGTCACCGGGCCCCGCACCGAGTGCTTCAGACGGCAGCGTTTTTAGTATCTTGCGGTCCCAGATCCGTGTCTGCGGACTGGGGTCGGGTGTGGCAGGGCTGGGTCCTGCTGGGGAGGACGCCCCCTTGCCCTTGCGGGTGCCGGAGGCGTCCTTGGCTCGCGTCCTCCAGCGAGCGTCTCTCCTGCTCACCGTTCCCGTCTCTGACCCGGGTCTCCTCCGTCGTCGGCCCACCGGGGCATGCCCCCAAAGGGAGATGTAAAGTGGCCCGTCCGCACATCCGGTCTTGCGGCCTTCCTCAGCCCGGGGCGGGTGCCGCGGGGGGGGGGGTGGGGGGGGGGGGCCCGGGGGGGGGCCCCCCCCCCCGGGGGGGCCCCCGGGGGTCCCCCCCCCCCCCCCGCCCAGCCCAACGACCCCGTCACCAACATCTGCCAGGCGGCGGACAAGCAGCTCTTTACCCTGGTCGAGTGGGCCAAGCGGATCCCGCACTTCTCAGAGCTGCCCCTGGACGACCAGGTCATCCTGCTGAGGGCAGGTAAGTGGCCGGTCTGGTCGGGGCCGGGGAAGGCATCGGAGGGGCGAGGGCGTGGGCCTTGGGGCCCCGTGGTCGGGCCAGACCCTGGGACGCCCCATCCTCCCGCAGCGTGGGGCTCCCTGCCCCGTCTGGCCTCGCTCCGCCCTCCCGAAGGAGGTGTTGGGTTTGGGGGTCTCTAAGTGGCCTTCTGAGAGGTAAAGCGCCGTCTGGGGGCCTCTGGAGAGGGTGAGGGGACTGTGACTGTCACGGGCTGCCCCTGCCCTCTCCCCACACCGAGGCCTCAGCTCCTTCTCTGGGCGGGGGTTGCGATGCCGGCAGGTGGGTGGGAGCGTCGGCACCGGGGTTCAGCTCGGGCCCAGTTCCTGACACGTGACGGGCGTGCCGTTTTCTGCCGGTTTCTGCCGTGAGACCAGGGTCCTCAGAGCAAGTTCCTGCCGGAGGGACAGCAGGGACGGGGGAACCAGCTATGCTGGGCCTTCCTTCAGAGGGTGCTGGCAGGGGCAGCCCAACCCCCCGCCAGCCTCCTGCCCCACCTGGCTACCTGAACGTGCTGGGTGGTGCTGTGTCCACCGGCTGAGGCCGTACCCCGACCCCAGCCGTGCCCCCAGCTGGGCGCTGAGGGAATGGCAGAGGGCAGCCGGGCCCAGAGGTAGGAGGGGACCAGGCAGGCCCCACGGGGCACCAGGGAGAGCAGAGTGACTCCCGAGTGATCCCACGGTGTCAGGGCTAGGGCCAGCCGGGGAGGGCAGGTGCTCTTGGGGCCAGTTCCGCCCCCAGCCTGGCGGGGAGGGGAGGGGCACCTTCTCCAAGAGCTCCCACTCTAGTTGGGGCATAAAACCCAACACCCAGAGCCATCAGGGGAAGGTGGGCAGAGGCCCACGTTCTTGACCTGACTCACTGTGGTGGGGTAACCCCTGCTGTGCCTCAGTTTCCCCTTCTGTAAAACGGGGCTACTCCGGGTTTTGTTGTAGCATTGTAGTCAGTATGGAACGGGATGGTCTACGTGATCCCGTCTGCCACGGAGCCCGGAGCCTTCCGAGCCCTTGGCAGTGTGGCTGTGAATTTCGCTGTCCTTGGGGAAGAGGCTCCGGGCTTCCCAGTTCCACAGGAGTCAGTGAGAACCAAGCACAGAAATTGTTTCCGTTTCAACGTTTTCTTCCGTACCTTTTCCTGACCCGAGATACCTGCTCTGGTCCGTCTGCGCTGGGAACTCATGTAAAGAGAGGGTCCGGTTTGTCTGAGGCTCAGCCTTACTTCACTTTGATAATGTACTATTTGGTGGTGCCCCAGGTGGCACACGTTAACGCGAGAGTTCGCTGCTGAGACGAGGTTCGCGGAAGCAGCTCCAGGGTCGCCCCGGAGAGAGGCCCCCACATCCTCCGTGGCTTGCGCACCCTTGTGGGAAGAGACTTCTCTGGGCACATGAGTTTGGGAGCACCTGGTTAAACAGAGCCAAATCGGGTGCTCTGTGCAGGACTTGTCAGGGTCTTTATCGCCCCAGTTTGCACCGTAGAAGAAAGAGGCGTTTCCCAAACATAGGTGCTTGGGAACCTCGTTCCTGTGGCACGCTCACGTAGGGGTTCCCCAGACCCCACTTTGGGATGGTCCTGTGATAGAGCGTGCCGCCTTTGGATGGCAGCCCCACGGGGGGGGGGGAGGGTGGCCCCGGGGCCCGGACGCAGCCGCGTGACCCTGCGCCCTCCTCCCCCCAGGCTGGAACGAGCTGCTCATCGCCTCCTTCTCCCACCGGTCCATCGCCGTGAAGGACGGGATCCTCCTGGCCACCGGGCTGCACGTCCACCGGAACAGCGCCCACAGCGCCGGGGTGGGCGCTATCTTTGACAGGTGGGGCCCCCGGCCCGCATTCCCGTCCCGCTTAGCGTGGGTTCCGTTCACGTGGATTTCAGACGTGGACGCGGAAGTGTAGGCACGAAGGTTCGCGTCTCCCTGAGTCTGTCAGCGAGGGGCACCCAACAGCCGCAGCCTGAACGTTTTGATTTATTTCCTCCCGGCTCTCTTTGTTTTATTAAAAAAAAAATTTTCTAACGTTTATTCATTTTTGAGAGAGATCGGGAGGGAGGGAGGGAGAGAGAGGGAGAACGAGCAGGGGAGGGGCAGAGAGAGGGAGACACAGAATCCGAAGCAGGCTCCGGGCTCCAAGCCGTCGGCACAGAGCCCGACACGGGGCTCGAACCCACGAACTATGAGATCATGACCCGAGCCGAAGTCGGCCGCTTCACCGACCGAGCCACCCAGGCGCCCCAGTCATGGCTTTTAAAAATTTTTTTTTTTTCAACATTTATTTATTTTTTGGGACAGAGAGAGACAGAGCATGAACGGGGGAGGGGCAGAGAGAGAGGGAGACACAGAATCCGAAGCAGGCTCCAGGCTCTGAGCTGTCAGCACAGAGCCCGACGCAGGGCTCGAACCCACGACCCACGAGATCATGACCCGAGCCGAAGTCGGACGCTCAACTGACGGAGCCACCCAGGGGTCCCCTCCTGGCTCTCTTTAAACTCCTGTGCTGGGGAGGGAGCACTGCACTTTCTGAAAAGGAGGAGTCACCGTCTTACAGCAGCTGCTGTGTTTTTAACACGTCGAAGCCTGAGAGCACCCTGCCGTGTCGGCCGATGCTCCTTCACCTCCCGGGACCCCTGCGCTCCGTAGCATACACGCAGGGAGGCAGCGCTGGCAGGGGTGGGGGAACCCCGCGCCTCCAGTCTAGTGGCTCCACACACACAGCTCCCTTGTGCTCCACCCGGCAGGGTGGACAGGAGCTGCCCGTCCCCGGCTGCAGGCACCTGGGTGTCTGCTTGGGCCAGCTGCAGAGGAAGGGCTGGGAGAGACGTCGTAGGGTCCCTGGGGCGGGGAACGCAGCACGGGAGCAGTGAG
Organism: Herpailurus yagouaroundi; assembly: GCF_014898765.1. Lineage (NCBI taxonomy): Eukaryota > Metazoa > Chordata > Mammalia > Carnivora > Felidae > Herpailurus > Herpailurus yagouaroundi. The sequence goes on from NW_024412484.1 coordinate 833,733, forward strand.
GGACGGTGGTGGCAGGGCTCCCAGGGAGCCCGAGTGTGGGAGCCCTGAGTCAGAGGTGAGCGGGGCCCCCCGGCCGTCACCCACCGGAGAATAAACGCAGGAACCACGCTGCCCTGTAGGACAGTTCTGGTAGGACCAAGAAGTCGGCCCTCGAGCTCCCCGGGATGCGTCAAGTGCAAACGGGCTGTGGCCACATACCCTGGCAAGTGCTGGTTTAAACAGCATCTAGGTGTGTCTTCGCTGCAGGACTTCTCAGGGCCTTTAACAGGCTGATGTACAAGGTGCCAGCAAAGGCGGCTGCGGGGTGCAGCCATTGTCCACAGAGGCCTTCTTTAGAGGGGATAGCCTGCTGGGATCTGCTTTGCTTTAGGAGTGCAGCACCAACCGTGCACCCAGCCGCCAGTTCTGTGTCACAGCTGCTAGAGAGGTGACAGCGACAGAGGCGTGGGGCTGCACCCCGAGTGGGCCCAGAGCGGCATCAGAAGGAATCCGCTCCTCCTTGCCCTTCGAGCGAATGGAACGGGTGACCCCTGCCTCCGGGCCCCACTGGCCGCAGCAGAGGTGGTGGGGCGTGTAGGCGACTGTCCCCTCCCACTCTGTCCCCGAGGCTCCCTGGGATCTCCCCCTCTCCAGCCCGCAGGCCCTTGGGGGCTCCCCGGCGCCTCGGGGTGGTCGTCCAGGTTCTTCCCAGGCCACGGTCCTTGGTCCCCTGTGGCCCAGCCTCGCCAGCCACTTGCCACTTCTTGGACACGGCCGTCGAGTTCTGGGGGCCAGTGAGCAGGCCGACGAGGTCGGGGAGCACAGGCAGCCCGGGGACCCAGGAGCCGGCTGCCCGCAGGGGTGGGCCAGCTGAGGTTGGGTCGGGGCTCGCCCTGTGACAGGTGGCATGGCTTGGTCTGGAAGTGAAGCCCCCTCGGGCAGCTGGGAAGGAGCAAGGGGGGGCCACGTCTGGGGGACCCACAGGAGCGGTGTGGGTGCCGTGCACCACGGCCCTGCTTCGAGCCGTGGGGAGCCGTGGCGGCGGACTCTTTCCACCGTGTCCCGGTCCCTGGCTCCCCCCCGGTGCCGCTGTCACAGGTCCCTTCCTGGCAGATCCCACCTGCAGACCGTCCTGAGAAAGGAAAGGGAGCCTCCCGTGTCCGGGTGGGACCACACGCGGGGCACGGGGGACGTCAGGCCCCGGCCGGGCGGCTTCTGGGTTTGGCCCGGCCGTTCTCGGCTGTGCCCGGTGTCCACGCCGCTTCCCGAGCGAGTCCTCTGGGGAAGCCGCGGGGGTCCCCGGCGAGGCCACGGCCTGACTGGGACCGCGGTGCCGCGTCCTCCGCAGGGTGCTGACGGAGCTCGTGTCCAAGATGCGGGACATGCAGATGGACAAGACGGAGCTGGGCTGCCTGCGTGCCATCGTCCTCTTCAACCCCGGTACGGCCCCCCTGGCGCTCGCGGCCCATTGCTCGTGGCCTCCTCGCTGGCGGAGCGGCCACACCGCCGCCTTCTCGTGGCTCTCGTGGGCGTGAGAACGTGGCGGCCTCCGCGGGCAGTGGGGCTCAGTGACTCGCGCTCCTCCTTCGCGGTGCGGCGGGGCCTGTGGCCGAGCCCTCTGAGCCCCGCGTCCGCGGCGTGGCGCCACCGGCCACCAGAATCCCGGTCGCTGGAAGCGGCAGCGTCTTCGTGAACTTCTCGTAGGGAAGGTCTGGAGCCCGGAAGGTCTGCTAGGGGCGGGTGGGGACGCAGGGGGGCAGGCTCGGGGCCGCCGCGGGCTTCTAGGGAGAGGTGGGCGAGCTGGCCGGGCCGTGGTGAAGGCGGGGGCGGGGGGGGGGGGGGGGGGGGGGGGGGGGTAGCGGGCCCCCCTGCCTTCCTGCCTTGCGGCCGCTCCAGTGCTGAGGGATCCGCCTGTGGATCCGTGAACGTCTCCTTTAGGGGAGACCCCGTTTCTGTGGGGCATTTTGTCCCCCAGATTTATGCTCTAAGCCTGTGATCCTGCCAGCGTGGGAGGCCGGGCCACACATCTCGGCCCCGCCCGGGTGGGGTCCCCGTTCAAGTTGTGCGTGGCCCGGCCGCTGGTGCCCCTTCGCTGTCCGAGTCCTGGGTGTGGGGCTGCTGGGGACAGGAAGGAGATGGCTGGAGCTGGGGCCTCCTCAGGGCCTGGGGGCGCTGAGCTAAGGAGAAGCCTGGCGCGTCCCCGAGAGGCCCAGGACCCCAGGCCTCCTGTGGCATTCAAGCTGGGCCTCGGCGCACCTGCCGGGATGTCAGGCTGCCGGGGCAGTGCTGCTGTGAGCGCCCCCCCGACCTGGGGCCCAGAGGCGACCCGACGGCGGGCCTGTCCCGTGGCTGAGCCGCTGTGGGGCCGGCTTCAGACGTCAGCAAGCGGGCAGTGGTGGGCTCCAGCCTCCGGCCCCCAAGCCATCAGGTGGGACCACACTTGGCTGGGACCAGACCCGGGGCCTCGTGAACCCTAGCGCGATACCACCAAGGGCTGGCTGCTGCGGGGAGAGAAGGGCTCGTTGGACGTTGGCTTGTTGGGCCTTGGGAAGCCCCGGGAGACAAGGAGGCAGAGAGGACGCTGGACGGAACTGCCTGGCCCGGTGGGCTCCGACTGGTTCCGGGAGCCCCACGACGCTCACCCAGCTGAGCCCTGGCCCGCCCCGTGCGCCTCGGATCCCACCGGCGGGCCCTGGAGGCTTTGGTGGCTGTGGTCCGGGCATCGCCGTCCACGGGCAGAGCCCCTTCCGGACCGGGCTCCCGCCCTCAGGGTCCCAGGACTTGGGGGGGGGCGGCTGTTTCTGGGGTGTTGCTGGGGTGAAGGTTCGGAGCTTTCATCTACCTCAAAGGAACGGAGTCCCAAGTGCAGCAACGGTGGGACATCAGCCTGGTTGCCACGGTAACCAGTGGGGGGGGGAGGGCAGTCCCCTTGCGTCTGAGCCCCGATGGGGAAGCTGTGTCGCCAAGTCCAGGGATGGGCCTGCGGTCCCGTGGCCAGCGAGTGGCAAGTCGGGACCCAGAGCCTGCTCGTGGCTGCCGGCCTCGTCCGAGCGGGGAGCTCGCCTGAGTGCCGGGGTGTCCCGTGCAGCCTCCCGGGCCAAGGCCTCTGACCCGCAGCCCCTTCCCCTGCAGACTCCAAGGGGCTCTCGAACCCGGCGGAGGTGGAGGCCCTGCGGGAGAAGGTCTACGCGTCCCTGGAGGCATACTGCAAGCACAAATACCCTGAGCAGCCGGGAAGGTGAGCCCGCGGCCCCGGCCCCCTGCCCCGGGGGCCCTCGGGGCCTCAGTGCAGACCCCCTGGCCCCAGGCCGGACGGCCGCCCGCTCTCCCGCACGGCTGTGGGAATTAGAAGGCGGCACCGCCTCCGTCAGGGAAGGTGTGCGGAGGGCGGGGACCCCACGGATGCGCTGACACACCCCTGCAACTCACCGGAAACGGTGCGCACGCGGCAGGTGCTGGTCTCCGTGGGGTGTGTGAAAACGAAGCCAGCGGTCTCCTCCGCCCCTGAAGGGAACCCCTAGAGGCGGGGCCTTTGCGTGCTAGCCCCCAGCAGGGACGGGGGCCAGCGCAGAGCGGGTGCTTCCTAAATAAACGTGTTCAGAGTTTGCCTCCCACCTGACCGGGGGGGGGGGGGGGGGGGCCGGCAGGGCTGGGGCGCATTTCTGGGGCCGCGGGGCCAGACGCACAGGAGGTGGCTTGGTGCTGCCGTGCCTGTCGTCCTCCTCTAGCCCCTCCCTCCGAAAGGGCCTCTCCTGGCAGGGCGCGTGCCCCCAGCCCCGGACACCAGACCTCCCTCTCCCCCGCCCGCCCCGCGGTGCCCGCTGGCCCGCGCACCCGACCGTGCCCCGCTCCCTCCCGGCCTCATCTGCTTTGGTTGAAACTGAAACGTCCCGGGGAGGATGGAGGGCAGGCCTGCTTGTTTTTCCTGGCTGCACGCCGCAGCCCATCTCGCCAGCTCAGCAGAAAACCGCTTTCTCTGGCCCCGGTCCAGCCTCTATGCTGCGTTTTTGCCTTTAAAACGTGGGTTGCATGGCAGCCAACCCCAGGGCTTTCTCCCCTGAAATACAGGCAGGCGCTGTGAATAGTTAACGAGGCCCCGCAGCCCCTCGAGGGTCCGTGTGGTTGCTCGGGGGGGGGGGGGGGGGCAGCTGTGGACATCCCCGGAGGGGACAGGGCACTATCCTTGGTGGCAGAGCAGCTAAGCCTGGTGTCCCTCCTCCAAGAGCCCCAGCCTTCCCCCTTCCCTCCCCCAGTCAGTCTGCCCCTCCCCACCCCCAGGGGCCAGGCAGGGCCTGGGGATCATGCCTCTGGCCCAGCTCCAATAGAGCTATTTCTGGGGAAGGGGTGGGTGTTGGCATGGAGCACCCGGGATGCCAGCGCTTCATGGGGTGAGGCTTGCTCGAGCACAGACCTGCTGCCTGGCCCACGAACGGCCCCACCTTAGTCTCCCCGCTGTGGCCAAAGGCACTGCTGATACTCTGATCCGGTTTCGTAGCTCTCTCCCCGACTTAAAATCCTGCTGTGGCTCCCTATTGCCCTTGGAGAGAGAGAACCCACATATTTTAGCTTTCCCGTAATGCCCGACTCGGCCTGCGCCAGCCCAGCCACTGCCTGGCCCTGACTCTTCATCCCAGGTCTCTCTTACCTGGATCTTCCTTCGGGGTCTTTGTGTCCACCCTGCCTGTTCCCGCCCCCAGGCCCTGGCCGGCTGAGCGGCCCCACCTCCCCCTCGGGCTCAGCACCGGTGGGCGGTGGGCGCAGGACCAACCTGGGTCCTGTCCCCAGGCGCCCAGCAGGCGGCCACCGGCACGGGGGGGGGGGGGGGGGGGGGAGGGGGGGAGGGGAGAGGGGGGAGGGCCGCCTGCTTCCTCTTCCACGGGCCCTCCCACAGGTTCGCCAAGCTGCTGCTGCGCCTTCCTGCTCTGCGCTCCATCGGCCTCAAGTGCCTGGAACACCTTTTTTTCTTCAAACTCATCGGGGACACGCCCATCGACACCTTCCTCATGGAGATGCTGGAAGCTCCACACCAAATGACTTAGGCCCGCGGCCCGTCCTTCGCGTCCGCCCGCCCGCGGCCCCCCCCCCCCCCGCCCCCGGCCTGGCCACCCCTCCTCCTGGCCGCCAGCTGCTCGTCCGGCTGAGCCCCGTCCCCGCCCCTTCTCCGCCTGGCCTGTTCGAAGTGGGGGCCCAGCCTGCTAAGCCTAAGGTTGCCGACGCCTCCTTACGTTCAGGGCAGCGCGGCTCACCTGGCCGCCGGCCTGCCCTGGAGCTGTAGCGGCCGCTGGTGATTGGAACATCCCGCGCCACCCTCCTGTGTCTGCAGTGGCCCCTTCGCCGCCCGTCAGGTGCCCCCCGGCCAGCGCGCCCCGCCCAGCGTCAGTGGCGGGGTGCCAACGACCCCACCTGCACCGTCCCCGCCCCGGGGCACTTGAGAGGGGCTCCGGGGCCCCGGGCTCCCCTTCCCTCGCGGGGACGGGCCAGCAGCCCCTTCCCAAAGATGGCTTGCAACTTCGCCCCCGAGCCGACCGGAACGGGAACTGACCTCCGTGCAGGGTTCTGGGGGCCAGCTCAAGGCTGCCGGGACTGGGGTCGCCCACCTTCCCACCTCGGTTTTCTCTCTGCATCACCCTCGTTTCAGTTTCTTCGCTCGCACAGCCCCGTCCGACCCAGGGTAGCCAGACCCAGTGCGTGGCCCGTCCTCCGTTCTGCCTTCTGTTTCGGCCTGTGAGGAGGGGCGGGCTCGCGCCCGGTTCCTGGAGGGCGAGCCCGCTTCCCGGCCTTCCTAGAAGTCCCGGCCACGCTGGTGTGACTCAGCTGACCTCGCGGGCAGGGGTGGGAGGAGGGGAGGCCCGCAGGGGTGGGGGGGGGCATGGAGAGCCAGAGGCCCGGCAGGACGGTGGGGCTGCTTCCTGGAGCTGCTGGGAGAGAGGCCCCCTGTGCTGGCTGGCTGTTGTGTGTCGGAACCTCTTGGAATCGGGGACGTCGCGTGCCAGCGTCCTCGGGCCTGTGGCTAGATGCCGCTCGGGGACAGCCAGCCCGGCTGCTGTCTTGTCTGGGCAGCAGCCTTATGTGGGGCTCCATCGGACACCTGCTCCGGCTCATGGCTCCCCAATCCAGCCCAGCACCTGTTTCCGTAGCATCTCTGCCCACCCGGGCAGGGGCGCTGCCTCCTGGGTGGTGGGGGGGGGGGGGCACGCTCCGAGCTCCGGGGGTGCAGGGGCTCTCTCAGGTTGAACCGGCTTCTTTTGCACTGTAATGCCCTCCCTTTGGTCTGAGTACTTTCTATTCTCACCCCTCATCCTCCATGAACCCAGCGTTTGTCACTAGTGGGGGCCTGAGCAGGGATGGGGGGTGAGGGGATGCAGACGGCTCCTGCCCTCTCGGCCCTTGAGGGGATGACCTGTACCCTGGGGGGGGGGGGGGGGGGGTCCTGAGGCAGGATGCGGAGAGGCAGGCCTGCTGGCCCTCAGGCCTCCGTGGGGAAAGTAGCTGTGGCTCTCTTCCTTCCAGAGTCCCCGGCCAAGCCGGAAAGTGAGGCTCCGGGCAGAGGCTCTGAGGTGGCACAAAACCCTCCTTTCTCCACCGTCCACCCCGTTCATCACGTGGGGAGGTGTCCCCTGCCGGGCGGGCGGCAGAGGCGGGGTGTGCTGGGGCCTGCCCAGCTCCCAGATGCTCCCCCAAATCCCAGCAGCCTTTGGCGGCTCCATTATGACCAGCAGCGACGCAGGGACTCTTGGGGACTGCCTCGCGGGGTCCCCGGTGGTGGAAATAAATGGTAGACTGCCCCTCGCCCAGCATCCCTGGTGCCTTGTGCACCCGGTCCTCCCCACCCCGCCCCCTCGGGCACGTGGGAACGTCATCGTTCCGGGCCCCGGGGTCCCCGGCTGTTAGTCCGTAAAGCACTGAGGCCCCCGGGCTCCCGCCACCTCGACAGCCAGAAACCCCCAGCCCCTCTGCGCCCTGCCCCCCCACAGCCCGCAGGCACAGCGTCCCAGGCCCTTGGGCTGCCCTTCCCTTCCATCTGTCTGCTGTCCTTGTCATCCATCCTGTGCTGTTTGAGAAGGCGGTAGATGGGGAGACGGCCCGTTGCTCAGTAGAGAGGTAGGATTTTTATGTGACCAGACCTTTAATAGTATTACCAATCTGGTTCCATTAAGGTGATTTTTTTGTAATTATTATTATTATTATTATTATTATTATTTTGGTGGGACAATCTTTAATTTTCTAAAGATAGCACTAACATCAGCTCGTTAGCCACCTCTTGCCCGTCCCGCCTCGGCCGGGCCGACGCTGCCCGGGCCCCGGCCTGCAGGTGCCTCCGCGCACTTGCTCCGCGGACTCACTGCCCTGCTTTGACATGCAGACGGGGTTCCCACAGCAGAGGAGCCCAGATGACCGCGTCCCGCATCTGCAAGGTGTCCGCAAAGCCAGGCTCTGGCTTGCCCCCCCCCCCCCCCCAGCCCCCGTCAAGTGTCTCCTTGGAAGCCAGTCTGCCCTTGTCACCTGGAAACACACGGTCTCTGGGGGAAGATGGCCCCACGCCCTCGGCTTTCCAAGTCTCGGCGTTCCTAGAGGACTCGGGCCGGCGGCAAGCATGGGGAGCCACGGCAGGGCTCCCTCCTCTGCGGGGGGCCCCTAGGAGGGCCCGGCCGGACATGCAGCCAGTGGGTAATCAGCTGATGTTGTCCCCATCACGGAATTCGCGCGCGTGGCCTGGTCCCTGCCCTCGCAGGGGTGTGGTGTAAAACGTCCGTGCTGTACAGAGAGGAACTGCGTGGAGCCACACGCCGTCGACACGCAGCACACGCGTAGCAGTTACCAGCGTTTTGTTTTCATTTTTAATGCAGACTTTGCCCCTCCTCCCGTGTTCCTGTACATTTGCTTCCTGTGAGCAAGTAATAAGGACCCCTCCTTTGGTGAAATCCGGGTTCGAATGAATATGTCAAGGCAAGGAGTGCATCTATTTTAAGATGCTTTGGAGCAAGCAGCTTCATCAGCCCCTGATTCTTAGCCATGCCTTAGCTGGGACGCGTAGCTAACGCTTTAGAGAGGTTGACAAGTACACACAGAGATAAAATGTCTAAAGCATCGGGAAAGGTAAAAAAAAAAAAAAAAACTGGTATCTATTTTTGTACAAATGTAATTCTATCCCTTATGTATCTTTGGATGATGGGGGGGGGGGTGGGACCTGTTTTGTTTCTGCTTCTGGACACGGAGGCGAGAGCTTCCCCGCGAAGCCTGGGGCGCGGCGCACGGGCTTTGTACCAACCGCTGCGCGCAGACGTCCCCCTCGGGCGGGGGTGGGCCCGAGACGTTCAAGGGTTTTCTTCCCCTTCCGAGAGGTCTTTAAAGCCTTGCGCTGTCCCGCCCCCGTTGCCAGCCAGCCTTCCTGAGACTCTGTTTGGCTGTGAACTTCCTTCCCTGCGTGATTGTTCTCTGAACACCGCCACCGCAGGTGCCGGGCACGGACGAACAACGGTGTCAGAACGTGGAAAGAAACACAGAAAAACTGAGAGGAGAAACAAAATATGAGCGTTTAAAAATACATCCCCATTCGGTTCTCATTTGTTCTGGGGGCGGGGAGGGGGGGGCGGGGAGGCCTCCCGCTTTGGGTCTGGAAGTCGGCCGCGCGAGGGGCGAGCAGGGCCTCCGGCTGCCGCGGTTGGGGGGGGGGGGCGGGGCCTTCCCGGGTCTGCTCGGCTCCGGAGCCCCCCCGGGGCCGGGCCACAGGTCCGAGAGGGGTCCCCCCCCACATCCGTGGGCAGCGGGCAAGCGGCCACCTGCCTTGCCCCAGGCTGCCCGAGCCCGAACGGGGGAGCAGTCCACACACAGGCCACAAAACGAAGGAGGTCACCTCGCTGCCCCGTTAATAACGAGGTGATGACACCCCGTCTGCTGCGTCCCGTGTGATAAATGCTCTTCGCGTCCACGCTGCCTGCGGGCCGGGCCAGGCCGCGGTTTGGAGGTGGTGCCTGTGCCCTCCCGTGTGCCCTCTGTCCAGCAGGCACCTTCCCAGGGAGGCTCTGCCAGCCCTGAGGGCGGGGTCCTGCTCTGTGGCACCAGACAGCTGGCCGCAGGGTGAGGGCAGCTCTCCGCCGGAACGCGTGCAGCGACAACAGGCCGGGGGCTCCCCTTTCGTTACCTTCCTCCCCTCCCCGAGTGTGCTCACACACACACGTGCACACCAACGACACGCGAGCACACAACGTGCGTGCGTTCACCCACGTGCGCGCGTGCACAACTGGCCCCCCACGCGACACGTACCCACAAGACACGTGTGTGCACGCACACGTACGTTCCCACAGTGCACACAGGACACGCACACACCCACACACGGGTGCAAGGACCTCAGTAGCCCCAGGACGTGCGAGGAGGCCGCAGCGGGGAGCGGCTCACCCGCCTTCTCCCCCCTGGGGCTTATTGGCGAGGCGGCCGCACCGCCACCTCGAGTCGCTCCCCAGGCCCCAGGGCTGGGTCGGGGGCACCCGTGGGACTAGAGCGAGTGACGACGTGGTTTGATGTCAGTTTAAGACGCCTGTCAGGCCTGCTGCTCCCTCCGTGTACCCTCCCCTGGGTCAAGGCCTTGGCCTTGCCCGCGGGAGCTCAGCCAGGACAACCTCAGCCTGGAAGGGGGCGGGCATGGAGAGCCCCACCTCTCCCCGCAGCACAGCCACCCCGCTCTGGCCTCGCCGGGACTGGCCCACGCTCTGTTCCTGTCAAAAGCACGTATATTCCAGCCACGGGGGGCCGCTTCCTTGGTCTGGAGGCAGGGTCAGTCCTGGGAGGGCCTGGGGAATTGGGAGGGTTCCTCCCTGCTGACGGACCCCTTGTCCTACCTTCCACGCGACCAAACCCACTGTTGAGCGGCGGTCGTGTACCCCGAGCAGGTGCCAGCCCGGCTCTGGACGAGGCCCTCGGGAGTGGTCGTGTGGGGAGGGCTCCTGTGGGCTGGGAGGGCCCCAGGTGTAAATGTCCCCGTCCGAGAGCGGCCCGGACAGCTGCAGAGCCAGGAGGGGCCTCGAGGGTCCTTTGGGGGAGACCAGGAAAGCAGTATTCCCCAGGCCCTGCGCCGGTGCTCGCAGGGCAGACCTGTGTCTTCCTAATGAGCCGGGGTGGGGGTGTGGGGGGGGGCGCTCCAGGCCGGGGCCGAGCTGCTTGGCCCTCTCTGTCAGTCTGAGTCAGTCCCGGGTGGCCAGGGGCCTGAGATGACCTCTGTGGGGGCCACCCTGCCCCAGCCCAGGGTCCTCCCAAGTGTTCTCCAGGACGCAGGCTCTGGGGAGCACACCCGGGACAGCGTGCTTACCCACCCCCCATCCCGGTGAGGGAGCACAGAGGAGTCAGGCGGAAGGAAGGTTCTGACACCAACTTCCTGCGGTGAGCAGGGGCCCTGGTGACCCCCCGGAGCGGGAGCACCGCTGTGTGCTATTGAGTTTCCAGCAGTCTAGCAGAGGCCCTGGGCTCCGCATGGGCCCACACAGCACGGCCACCTGGCCTCGGGCCTCCCTGCTGCCTCCAGCTGCCTCCGTGACACCTGCCTGGGGCCGTCACCTGGACCAGAGATGCTGGGCTTGATAGGTTTGCCACCAGCGGGATCGGTCCAGCAGGGCTTGGGGTTGGTAACGGGAGAGGTGAGCGTGGGCCAGGGGGATTTGGAGGGACGGTGCTGAGCACTCACTCTCTAGTGACAGGAAGGGGCTGGCCCTGCCATCAGGAAGCAAGGGAGGATGGGAAATGGGGGGGGGGGGGGGGCGGCTGCAGGGGAGAGACCCTGCCTAGGACACACATGACAGGAGCTGGTGCCATCGCTGGGCATGAGGACGGCAGCATCCAGTGACAGGAACCCCTCGGAGCTGGTCAGGGAAGTTGTGGGGACCTCAGGCAGCAAGGTGCTGGAGCTGGGGAGGGGAGACCATGTGAAGATCTCAGTCCCCAGCCCCTAGTGCCCAAATGGTCCCATCTGTCCCTAAACTCAAGGGCTGCTGGGGACCTTGTGTTCTGGGAGTGTCGGAATATCGCCATCGCGTCGTTTCCAGCCGCCCTCCAGCCGCCGGGCCCAGGGCACCCAGGTCAGCCTCCCTGACTCATGCAGAGCCCCTGGGGAGTCCTCTGGGGGTGGGGGGAGCCCCCTCGGGAAGCCAGACCCCAACCCCTGGCGCCCGGGTGCCCGAGGCACAGAGCGGCACTGCCCTCTGCTGGAGGCGCCGGGGCAGAGCTCACCCTGCCTCCTCCGCTCCCTTCTTGTCCCATCCGTCCCTCAGCGGGCGCCCCTGCAGCCCCTACCCGCGGCGGCTCCTAATTCTCTGTGCATCAGCGTCCCCAGGAGCCGGCTCCCAGCCCCCGAGCCCATAAATGTGACGGTCTGGGGTGGAGCCGGCACACGTGCCTTGTGGACATGTCCAGCGGGGGCCCAGGCAGCCCAGCCACTGTGTGCTCCGCCTGGACCTCGGTTCCCCGCCCCCCCCCCCCCACAATGAAGGCAAAAGGCCTCACACCCCAGAACTGTGATGTGGGTGTACGAGACCTTGGTCATCCAGGTCAGATGCTCTGAAGTTGCCACTATGCTGTTTTATTTTGCTGTGAAGAGACTCCAACACGGGGCGAGGACCTGGACAGGGGCTGGGGCTGGAGCCTTTAGAGAGAGAGAGAGAGAGCCCCCGGGGGTCCACCTCTGGAGAAGGCCAGGGCTGTGGGCCCGGGTTCTGGGGCCTGGGGCCCAGGAGGTGGCTTTGGAGATGGGGACCCAGAAGGTGGGGCATCATTGTGCCCTTGAAGGTGAAAATCCAAGGGCAGGTTGGAGCTGCCTGTGGGGTGGGGGGGTGGGGGGGCGGTGGGAATCTGGAGGGTGGGGACTTCATTCATTCATTCATTCATTCATTCATTCACTGGACGACACGCCCCACCGCTTGGACTCCGCACTGCAACCCGGGCACAGGTGTTCTTGACCCTGAGCCTCAGGCCCTGTCTTGACACCTGGTGACCCTGACCCAAGCTGGCAGGGCTGGCTGTGGGGTCTGTGACCAACACCTATGAAGCAGAGCACGCTGCACACGCCGGGGCTGAGAACCCGCTCCCACTGAAGGACTGGCACGGGGACCGGTGTGGGGACCGGTGTTGGCTGTGGTGTTTACGGGCACGGGTTGCTTGGGAGCTTCTGGGCCATTCTGGCCCGCTGCCCAGAGAGGATCATGGGGCAGGGGCCGGAATGAACCAGATGGCACCCTCCTTGGCCACCTGCCCTTCAGGGGTGTCCCGGTGCAGCAGGGCTGGGGAGCAGCTTCGACAGCCTCCCCGGCGGTGGGGACGACAGGCCTCTGGTGCAGACGGGAGAGGGCCTGGCTTCCCCCGCCCTGCCCACACCAGCAGCTGCCACGGTGGCCAGGGCCATCCCGGGAGGCTGGAGGGTCAGGAAGCCGGGCCCCCGGGTCCAACCCCAGCTGGAGATCTGGGGGTGCAACGCTTACCTCCCGGGCCTCAGTCTTCCGTCTGTGGCCGGGTGAACGCGGTCAAGAGCGTGCTCCGCGAAGCCTCCGAGTTGAGAGTCACCTCAGAGGGAAGGAGACAAATCAGGGTCGCACAGGGCAGTGGAGCCTGGACCGCGGCCTCCAGGCAGCGCCCGGGGAAGAGCAGGCCGGCCGACGCCTGCGGACCTCCCTCGCCGGACGCTCTAGCTCCCCGAGGCCGGGTGGGAGCTTCGAAGGTGGAGAGACTTTGGCACGTCGTCTCCCTCAGAGGAGGCTGCAAGGCGGGGCGGTGGGTTCCCCCACAGCGAGATGTCGCCCAGCGATCACACGGCTGGCCGTTTACACAACGGCCCTGCCGACACGCCCACCCAAGCCCGCGCATGAACGCTCACGGCAGCTCTGGTCACCATCGTCCCGCATGGGAAGCAGCCCAGACCCCCCCCCCCCCCACCCCGGTTAGGTGATGGACACGGAGAACCCTTAGCGAGAACGAGAAATGAGCTGTCAGGCCGCAGAGGGACCTGGACGCATCGTGCCCGCGTGCTGGCGGCCGGCGGAGGCCGGGGAGAGAATGGGCAACACAGCGTGTGGCTCCATTCACCGGGCCTCCTGGAAAACACAAAGCCACCGAGCGGGCGAGCAGACACTGGTTTCGGCAGGGGGAGGCTGGGCAGGTGGAGCGCAGGGGACCCTTTGGGGCAGCGAGCTCCGAAACGGTGGGTGCGTGGCGTTGCGCGCCTGTCAAAACCCACAGCCCTCGGCCGCCCCAGCAGGGAGCCTTGCGGTGTGCAAACCGAGGGCCCCAGGCCCTCCGGAGAATGCGGGGCGGAGGCAGACGGGCACAGAACAGGCTCCCGCATGTAGTGCCATGTGCACGGCCGCCTCGCGGATGGCGGAGGGGCGGGGGGGGGGCGGGGGGGCGGGGACAGAGGTGGGTGTTTGCAAAGCTAAAGGCAGAGGGTGCGTGTGCGGGCGAGCTGGGGCCCACGAAGCCGTTCCCGGGGTGTGGGGTGCCAGATCTGGCACTTGCCTTTAAGTGCGGGGGGGCTCGGGCCTGTCCCTGTTGGAGTGGGGGTGACAGGCTGGCGGGGACAGAGGCTGCGGCCGCCACGCGGTGGGTCAGAGCTGGAGACGGGGGTGCGCGCTCCTGCTGGGAGGCACACAGGACCTCCCCGCGCTATCAGCCGAGGGGACCAGAAGCCGCCGGCGGGCACCCAGACCCCGGCCTCTGATGGGGCTGATTCTAGGGCTGGGCGGGCGGGAGACGGACCGCAGGAGCCCAGGGCGTCTCGGGGCCAGAGAGGGAAAGGGGTCCGGTCAATCAGAACGGCGAAGGCCCAGGAGTGGGGCTCGTCGGACGGACACCGGGCGTGACCCGCACGGCTCCGGGTGGCCCAGGCCGGCCGGAGGGAGGTCATGCTGGCCGACGGCTCCAGCTGTGACACAGACACCCGTGAGTCCGTCCGCGCTCACCTGAACACATAACGGGGAGGCGGTCAAAGAGCCGTGAGAAAAATGCTAGATAGTTGGCTTAGATGCTTCGCGCCCGGGAGGTGGTGCCTGACCCCGCTCCCGAGCACGGGCTGGGCCGAGGGACGGTGTCGAAGGGCAGAAGGGGGCTCCACAGTGCAGAAGCCGGGCAATGTGACCTCGGCCAGTGGCCAGAGCCACCACCGGTGACGGCCACGGCGTGCGCCCCGAGACGATGTGGTGAGGACGGTGCCTCACCTGGCGGTCCCCACCCCCACCCACCTAAGCACCCACCTGGGGACCAGATCCCGTGGAGGGACGCTCTACGGGACGCCCGGCCCGTCGTCCTCGGAACAAGGGAAGTCTGGGCAACTCTCCTTCCAGGGGGGGGTCCAAGGAGATGTGGTGGCTAAATGTCACGTGGGGTCTTGGGGACCCTGGGGGCAGGAAGAGGGCACTGGGTGAAAACCAAAGTCGGACAAATGTGCCCAGCAGCGTGACAGGACAGCGTGGAAAGGCCGCTGGGGGGCAGGGCAGGGGGGCTCAGCGTGGGGGGCCGCTGAGGTGTCTTTGTACCTCTCCGTAAATCTAATGCTGTTCGAAATTCAAAAAGTTTATTTAGAAAATCGAAGCGGCACGTATACAAAAAAAAAAAAGTCATCGACTGTGGTCTGAGCTCTTACTTACGGAAACCCATGAGTTTCCCTGTGAGATGTTCCAGCTGTTGTAAGTGAAGACTTGGCTTTTCCAGAAAGATTCCACAGCACGCCCTTATTAGTATCTCATATTTAGAGGCGGGGGGGGGGGGGGGGGGGGGGGGGAGGGAGGGAGGTGGGGGGAGGAAGGGAAGTGAAAGGAGGGGCGCCCAGGGTCCTGAGCACACTGGGGACCTCGGAAGCAGGGGCCACACCGCGCGCACGTTACGCTCTGTGGTTCAGCCCCCAGCTCTCCCGCAACACTGGCCGAGCCCTAGGCCCGCCGGACCCGGGGTGGAGGGGCCCCCGAGCCAGAAACGTGCAGGCCTTCCCGCCAGACAGGCAGGGTTTCTGAGAGTTTCTCCCCGTCCGGGGTTGGGTGGCCACGGTCGGTCGTAGGAGGGGAGAGCAAGCAGGGCGTCAGTGCAGGGGGTGGGGAGTGGGGGGTGGGAGTGGAAGGCGGGACTTGCCTGGGCTGCAGGGTCCCCGGTGAGCCGAGTGGAGGCTGCCCACGGGGCCGGGGAAGAAGATACGGGCGTTGCCGGAGGGCCATGAGGTCTCAGAGGGCCCCAGGGTGGGGGGAGCAGGGACGAGGGAGGGGCGTGGGAGTCTGCCAGTGAGGACAACTCCAATGACTGTTGGCTACAACAGCAAATGGATTTTCATTAGGAAAACAAAAGCAATCCACACACACACAAATAACGAGTTAGGAGGAAACAGACTGGATTGGGGGGGGCGGGCTGATTGCCGGTTCCAACCAATGGCAGAGCTGCCTGGAGCACTGTGCTGAGACGGACTCTGAGGTCTTGTCTGGGGGCAGGAGACGGAGGCCTGACGGGCTGGGTCTGCGGCGGCTTCAGGAGAGTGGAGGCAGGGCACCCGCCAGCCAGTCACCCGGAACGGTCACTGTGCACCTGCTCCCCTGGGTCAGTTGGGGGTGAGGGGGCAAGTGGGCAGCCGGCTTAAGGGTCTGGAGCCAGCCCCCTCGGGCGGCCACCCCTGTGACTTTGGACAGGCCCTCTTGGGGCTCCAGGAATTCCAACGGTCCCGGACCCCCTCCCCTAGCCCAGGAGTTACGGCCGCTTGTACAGCTGGGTTGCACATCTCCGGGTGGACAGTGGGTGGCGCCATCCAATTATTCCAAGCTGGAAGTCCCTGGATGTTGCAACTTTAGGGGATACATATGCTATGGAACTAGCGGGTTCAGTAAAGCCGATCTCTGCACACGCTGAACTCTGCGGATTACAGCGCTGAACGGAGTCAAATTCAAAGAGACATTTCACGGGCTCTTTGTAGTCCCTGCAAACCCCTTTCCTTGACTTGTGGGGCTGCACGTGGGCGTGATTCCGACAAAAAGTGACGTCCCTGGAGCACGGGATGGGCGGGAACCTCGCCACACCTGGAGGTTTTCAGCCTTCTCCCCGAGAAGCCCCTGCCCCTCAGGACAGGTGTGATGCACCTGGAATGAGGTCAGGCCTCCCCGGGTGTCTGGGGACACTGCAGCACAGGCTGTCGGCACCCGCGACCGCCACCAGAGGGCAGCGTCGCCCCGCCGAGCGCGGCCCGCCGCCCGGCGGTGGACCCTGCTGATTGGCTAAGCCTGCCGTCTCCCTGGCAACCGTCTCCGGCCCGCCCTCTCCCAGCGTCCAGGCGCCCCGCGCTGCCTGCGGGGTGGTCCGGGGCCGTCGGCGCCCTGTCGCGCGCTTGGGGCCCGGGAGCTGCCCGGCCCGGAGCCCCGAAGCGTCGAGGGGCCCGATATCAGCATCTCTGGTTTCATTTTGGTTGAGGGGTCCTCTTGTCCTTAAATGCTTGCTTTTCCCACATCCTGTTCTGGAAACAGAGCGGAAAACAAGAGAGGGAGCTTTCCAAGCCAGACAGGAAGGCCCCGGGAACCCTGTGACCTGCCTCGCCTGCCCCCCGCCCCCCCCCCCCCCCCCCGCAGAGCCCCTGCATGCGCCTCCCAGCTGGTCATCTCACACGTGGAGGGCAGGGAGTGGGTGGGGAGGTTGCACCTGCTGGGGCGGGGCGGGGAGGGATGCAGGACGAGGGGATCAAGGCCCCCAGGCCTGGGGGAGGTCCAGTGGGAGCCCCTCCGTGGCCAGACCTTGTCCGGTGTGACGTGATTATGAATTGTGACCACCCTGGACCCCAAGGTGATGCCCTGGCCTGTCCCCAGAGCCTGCAGAAAGGCCCAGGAGGGCACCTTTCCAGTTCTGAGCAAGTCGTGTAAGAGAAGGGCAGCGAGGGACATACCAGCAGCCTCTGCAGGGCATCCAGTGGCCAATGGGGGGCCAGGGCCATCAGCCCCAGCCAAGCAGTCTGAGGAATCAAGGGAAGACAACCTGGGGTACATAGTGGGAGCAGGTCTCAACGGGGAGCCAGCCATGTGACGAGCCAGGGAAGGACCACCCAGCAGGGAACAGCAGGGGTGATGGCTCAGAGGCGGGAGTGTGTCAGGTGTTCAAGGAACTGCTCAGAGTAGAGACGGGGAGGAAGCAGCCCGTGCCTGGGGCCCAGGAGGAGGTTGGGAAAGAGGCTGGGCAGCATGAGGCCCACATGGCTAAGCGTCAGCCAGACATCTGATGGCTCCAGCGGCCTCCTCCCAACCGCCTTTCAAGTGACTCTGCCCCCGACCAACTGTCCACGACCCTCCTGCTTCCCTCTCCTTGGCCTCGCAGACTCTGAGAAAAAGGCCAGCGCCATGCCTTCCCCCCCACGTCCCCAGCTGGTCAGGGGCATGCTAACCGACCTCTGAGGCTCCTTGCTCACGGGGGCTCCCCGTCTTCTCCTCGGGGTGCCCTGAGACCCCAGCACAGGACCAGGTGCCCCGCACGGCTGAGCACGTGACATGTGGGTGGGCCGTAGCCCGGACGAGGGGGCTGCAGGACGACAGGACAGTCACGCTGGGGTGAGTCAGAGGCTCCGGGGCCCTCGGCCTAAGCACCCACCCACTCATTCATTCATTCATTCATTCATTCAGCAAACATTGCCTGGAAATCTGAGCTGGTTCCACAGACAGCAGTTAGCAGAGTCCCTGTGACACAAATGCCATGTGGGCCACATACAGGATTAAAAATGTGCCAGTAGTCACGTCAAGAAGCACGCGAATTTTAATAATTTTTTTTTATTTAACCCAGCATATAGATAGAGTTAGTGTCATTTCAATATGCAAGCAATATAAGTTACTAATGAGCTATTTTGCATCTGGTCTGGGGGTACAAAGTCTTTGAGATTTGGTATATATTTACGCTCCCAGCCCATCTCCACTTGTACAGGTCACTTTCAAGCTCTCCAAAGCCGCATGTGGCTAGTGGCTGGCGTATCGGACCGTGACAGTCCAGAACATTCTCATGGGGCTGCATGCAGGCAGCAAATGTGGGCCGCTGTGTGTCAGGAGGAGGTCCCGTTCAAGGTCCTGTGGGAGAACAGAGGAGAGCGCAACCCATGGAGGAGGGACTGGAAGGCTCCCCCTTCGAGCTAGGCACTGAAGGATGACTAGGCAGTTCTCTGAGTGAGCGCAAAGTTTTCGGCTTCCATTCCCCGTACCCCGGGTGGGGCTCATGACGGTCGAGGACAGTCTGGAGAAATCAAGGACCTTCCGTGACCACCCCACCAGGTGCTCCTGAAGGAACCATTGGCTTAAGCCCTCTTGTTAGGGCTTATCTCTACCCCTGGGGCCAGTGCTGATGTTTTCGCATCTTCTCGTTACAGACGCTGAGGTCTGGGGGTTCAGCTACGCCAGGTGGGCCCCAAATCTTGAGCTCTATTGGCCAGGTCCCACTGCCGCTTACAGGGCCGTTGTGCCTGTGTTCGTGAACCTTCCAGAACCTTGGCCTATGTGTTACCTGCGGGGATTCTCTAGACTTGTCTGTAAGCAGGCAGGGCCGGTAGGATTATCTGGTTCCTGCTTTTTGGTCCTCTTTAGGCCGAACTGAAAGTCTGTCGCTGCCGCCGGGGCCCAGGCCAGCCCGCTTGGGTGCTACCTGCTTCGACAGCTCTCCCCGGGGACCAGCCTGGAGAGCCACCGTGTTCACAAAAGCCGTTAGATACGGATCTTCCAAAATGTTTCCACAAAGAATCAGAAGATTAAACCTGCATCGGGGACGTCTCTGGACGGGTGCCCGGTGTGGGGGTGGCTGAGGGCCGTGACGGCTCTGCGTGACCAGAGGCAGGTCGCTTCTACTCTCTGGAGGTGGTGACTTGCCCTGCCATCAGAGGAGGGGGTTGTTCTGGGCCCCTCCGTCCCCCGAAGCTGCCTCCTCTGTTGGGGCTTCATCCGGAAGGGAGAAACGGAGCCCCTGCCCCGCCCCGCCCTGCCCCCTGCAGACATTCGCTGCACATTCCGAGGCTGAAGTGGTCCCATCGCATTCTTCTTGGGGGGCCTGGGCGGGTTCGAGCAGGGCCCACCTCGCCGAGGGGCCAAGTGGGCGCGTGGGAGGAGCGTGGGCCTCCGTGTGAGATTGGGCGTGGATTCGGGCTCTGTGACATCCGCGTGGCCACCGCTCACCACCTACAAGGGGGAGGGGGCGGCAGGCATCCTGTCCCCCACCCCCACCCCGGGGGTGGGCCGGGGGGGGTGCTCCAAGTCTGCCTGATGCTTTCTTTCCCCATTGTCCCCTACCCGGGCTCCTTCGGGCCCGGTGCCTCCCAACATGGTGCGCGGCGGGCTGTGTCACTGGGCAGGAAAAGGTTAACCGGGCAGCTGGGGTGTACCCACAGCCGGCACTTTCCAAAGGTCTGGCCCTGGCCCAGCTGCTGGGAGGCGACCTCTGGGCCCTTCGGATGTCATCCTGCCTTTGTTTGCCTGGGGTCTCGGCCCACGCCAGAGGCATCGACGGGGGCCCTCGGGCCACACGGTTTCAGCTGGACCTCGGGGGTGGGGGGTGGGGTGGGGGGGTGCGCAGAAGGCTCAGGTCGGCTGCGTCTACGTGGCCGATGCCCAGTGACAACCTACACACCTGAGCTCCGATGGTTTCCTGGCTTGGCTGCACCCCGCGTGTGTGGTCACACAGGGTCCTGGGCGAGCTGACCGCCGTCCATCGGCCGGAAGAGACTGTGACCGTGAGTGCAGCGGCTTGGCTGGGCTCTGTGAACCCTAGTGAATCGCTGAACCTGAGCTTGGTCCTGGGGACGCCTGTGCCGCATCTCTGGTGGTTGGTCCTGGAGGCAGGGGAGTGGGGAAGGTGTCGGCCCCGTTTCCCTCACGGCCCCCAGAGGGCAGTCCTGTTCCAGGAACCCAGGGCACCACACACGCTTGTGACAGCTGGCTGAGGCTTCCCTGGGGGCCTTTGACCCCTCTCTCCTCCCCTCCGCATCCCCAGCTCTGCCCACCCAGGACATCCACCTGCCAGCCCAGAGTCCCCGCGCAGAACAGATGTGCAAAGGCTCCGTGGGCTCGGGGGGACCTGTGCCAGCCCCATCCCAGATCTCAACCTCCTGGGTCACAGGGAAGCAGACAGGGTGGGGGGGACGCGAACAACTTTGGACGCAAAGACTTTGTGTCATCTCAGAAGCTGGAGTGCTTGGGGGCTGGGAGGGGCTTCCAAAGGCAGCATCTGGGTCTTTCCCCGCTGGCTCAAGGCTTTGGTGGTGGCAACAGGGCCAGGAGGCCTGGCCCCGTCCCACACCCCACCAGGGGCCCTCATGTGCCAGCCCCCTCTCCCCCAGGAGGTGCCTCAGGACCCCGACAGTGTGTCTGTCCAGCCTTCGGGCCTCTGCTCAAAGCTGTCCCCCGGCCTCGACGTGGGCCTGCGGAAAAACCGGGCTCCCCTTGAGGCACAGGTGTCCCTTTGGCCGCGAGCCCTCCGGAACCTGCCCTCCCTGTTCAGCTCCACACCTGCCTCCGGGTGACTTGGTCCAGTTGAGGCGCTCCCTGGTGCCAGCCCTGGACAGAGGCTGCTTTTAATTAAGGCTCCCAGCACAACCCCCGTCCTGTGGAAACGGAGGCTCCGCGTGGAGACGTGTCTTCCCCGCGGCCGCTCAGCCTCGGCTGCGGGGCTGGGAGGCCCAGCAGGACGGTCTGAGCCCGAAGCCTGGTCCTGACGCCCTGCCCTGCTCTTTCCCGGGCCACGGCCTCCCCTCGGCCCACAGTGTGGCCAGGGCCCCGGCCTCCGGGGAGAGGGGCTGTCCTTAACGCCCCGGGGCCCCGGGACCGTGTCCTCCCGGGGTCTAGACCCGGGGCGTGGGGGCGGCCGAGGACCCGGGCCGGACTGGGGCCCGCCTCCTCCCTGGCCTGCGGACGTGGCCGGCCGCCCCCGCCCCGCCACGTCGCCCGGCCGGCAGGAAGCTGTTCACTCTTGCTCTCTTTTTTGTGAATTTTTGGAGGGTTGTTGTTGCAGGAAACATCTGGACGTGGTCCAAAGAACATAATGAAAAAAGGAGCGAGAGGGGGAGCGGGGGAGGAGGCAGGGGTTGGGGGAGGTTTGGAAAAACCATCTGATCTCACTTTGCAGAGGCAACTGCGATTATGCCCCTGTGGGTTTCACAGCCGCTTCAGATGCAGACCGTGCGGGTGACGTCAGGAGAAAACATGAGGCCCCAGATCGTTTGGTGACACACGAACACGGAATGGGTCCCAGGCCGGCTCCTGGCTTTCGAATCAGGACAGTCGATGGGCCACGGGTCTTTTCCAGAGGCGAGGGAGGCAGGACAGGATTCCCCGCTGCGGACTTACTGGGGCGTCTGGCCGGGTGGCCCCGGCTTGGGGGGGGGGGCCACAGAGGAGAAGCGCTCCACGGGGCTGCTCCCTGAAGTTCAGTGTCTGTCGAGCCCACCTCGAGCCCACCGACTCCGGGGGCACGAATCCGGGCCTGGCCCAGCCCACTCTGCTCTGCCCGCCGGCCGTGCCTTTGGCATCGCGGGCTCCCGGGTCTTGGGGGGTGGTGCCCTGGGCGTGCAGGGCTGGCTCAGCCCTCGGGGCTCCCCAGTTCAGAGGGCGCCCACTCCAGTGCTTTCCGGGGGTGCCCTGTGGTGTGGGGATGAGTGCCGGTGACCCTCACGGCGTCCCCAGGTCCTGGCCACCTTTGCCCTGGAGTGGGAGTGAGGGTGACAGCTGACCTCTGTGCCCCCTGCCCTCGGGTCGGGGCCTCTGCCTGTCCCAGCACCACTAGCCGGGGTCTCCAGACCCCACTCCAGAGCAGGGGTGCTGGAACGTGACAGGAGCTGCACAGGAAAGGATGTCAACTCCCCGTCAAGATTTTAGGGCCTCCCCATAGATGCTGCCCGCCCCCACCCTGATGGAGCCCAGGCCCCCGACGGAGGGGACCACAGCCCGTCCCAGATAGCCCCGCTGCCTGCAAGGACTTCGCGGTCGGGACAGTCTGCATGGGGGGGGGGGGGGGGGGAAGGCTAGCCCACTGCCGTCTCCACGTTTCGTCAGAAATGTTTCTTGAAATAAAACCAGAGATGCCCAGTGACGTAGCAAGGACGAGCGGGTGTCCGCCCGAAGGGACTCAGGTTCAACCGGACCAGCCGAACTGTGTCAGTCCTGAAAGCCAGGCCCTGCCCTGGGAGCCCACCCAGGAGGGTGTCCCCTGAGCACAGCCCCTGTGGACCCATAGGGCCCAAGTAGAAACCACCCCCCCCCTCCTCCCCCAGCCTCTCCTTCCACCGGACAGGTGGGACCCGGCTGAGGTCCCGGAGGACACGGGGGGTGCAGGCAGAGGGCTCCGGGCCTTCTCGGGGCTGTGGGGCTCAGCCTGGAGCGGGCCCTGAGATGGGAGGGGGTCGGAGCTTGGCTCAGGAGGGGGGGGGGGGGGGGTGGGGGGGCGCGTCTGTCTGGGAAGCGATTCAGCGGTGGCTGCAGCAGAGCCTTGAGTCATGGGCTGGGGCCTCCTGGCCTCTGGGGGGGTCTGAAGACATTTTTTCCATGGAAAGTAGCCGCTGGCTCTCTGCTCAGCAGGGAGCTCTCTGTCCCCCTCCCACCGCCGGTGGGGGCCTTGGCAGTGTGCTGCTGATTCTCTGTCGGACTTTCCACCGGCCTGGGGTGGGGTGGGAGCACCAGGCAGGGGTCCGACGGGCGGGTTCGGGACCTGGGTCAGCCTGCAGCGAGCGCCTGTCTTCTGAGTCTTTGCTTCACTTTCTGTTTGAGTCGCACTTTGGGGTCAGATGGGACGATGCACTGGGCCCAGCTGGGAGGGGACAGACCCGACTCCTTTGTCAGCTCTTCAAGGGGAAGATGGGGGTGGCGTGGGGGTGGGGAGCTGCAGGAGGTGGAGGGGGGGGTGTTTCCCCCCCCCAGACCTCCCCACCAGAGCCCAGGGGGAGACGCACCTACCTGCTCCGTGGGGTGCCCCCCTGCCCGTTCTGCCCGGGCTCCTTGGCCATAAGCCTGTTAGCGATCCCCCCTGTAGCCCCTTGAGGGCCTCGTCCCCACCACGGGAGACGCAGGCATCCCCAGGAGCCCCAGAACTTTCGGTGCCGGCGGGGGGAGGGGCAGAGGGTCCGCAGTGATGAGCAGCTGCTTGTGGCCGAGCTCGGGGGCCTCCCCTCCTCGTTCCTGTCGTCGGTGGTATGGGCGGGAGGGGAGGCAGCCGCACGGCAGGGCTCTCACCTGGGTCGGTGGCCTCCTGGCTGGGTGTGGATACAGCCTAGGAAAGACCCAAAGTGGGTTGGTTATCGCAAGTGGTCTTGGCAACGTGGCCCTGGGGCTGCAGCGCAGAAGCTCTGTGACGCTGCCCCTTCCTCCGGGAAGCCCTCTTGAACCATGTCTGTCCGCCTGACTTTCTTCCTCCTTTAGACTCTGCTGTGGACCACACGGTCTGCCCTCCCTGTGTTCTAGCTTCTGTGAATCGAGAAGTCTCGCGTCTCTGGAGATCTCGGCTCCCGGAGGGCTCCCCGTAAGCGCTGGCTGTGTCGGCCGAGGGGCGAGCGGGTGCCAGGCGTGTGGGCCCGTAGAGGGTCCTGGGCTACAGGCTTAGGTGCGACCCCCAGCCACACCACCCACCACCTGCGTGGACATGACCACGTGGCCCGCCGCTCTGAGCCTCAGTTTCCCCTCCCGTGAGATGGGATCGTAGCGGCACTGGCCTCCCTGGGTTCCCGGAAGGCTTTCACGGTGATGGATCTCCAGGCGCCTGCAGACCGTCCGGGTCCGAGCCGCCTCCAGAAGGCTCTCTGCCCCCACCCTGCCCGTGACCCGGGAGCATAGCCCACTGACACTGGTGAGTATTTGTTTGTTTTTTAGAGAGGGAGGCTTCTTTAAGGATGCGAATATCCTGTTTCTTCTTGACCCTTTGCCCATTAATTTTAGCATCCTGGGGGCTCCTGCCCTCAGTGGTCACTGACGCCCACCGACAGCCAACAGTGGGCTCAGGGCTAGGTCTGTCTTGTCCCCTATGGAGGTCCTGGGCAGCTCCCAAGGGCGGTGGCTGTATTTGTCACAAGGCGGCAGGACGGGAGGATAAGGACTCTCTGGGCCTGGACAGGGAGAACCTGGCCATGCCCTCCTCAGCTCTCTGACCTTAGGTAACGACAGACCTTTCCTCTGCCTCAGTTTCCCCATCTGTGCCACGGGGCCAGCTTCTACCTCAGAGGGTCTGTGAGCTGCTGAATGCGAACATGGCCAGGGCCAGGCCGCGAGCCGCCCGGGGGAGGGGTGGCCAGTGGTGGCGGTCCTTCTCCGGGCTGTGACGACTTCCCGCTTGCCTTGTCGCTCTTTCCCGAAGGCCGCGAGGGCTTGCGGGGCAAGTCCTTCGGAGTCCCCCAGGATAAGCTCTCGCTCTGCCGACTGGGGAAACGGAGGCCTACGGAAGTCACAGCCAGAGAATTCACCCTCCCCACGGTGGCTGCCTAGTCCCCCTCTGAGTATGGGCCTCAGGGACCTGGAGATGGCAGGGTCCCGGCAGGAAAGGGACACTCCATGTCGCCAGGGTGATTGGAAGTGAGTTTACCGAGGTCGCCGTGTGCAAAGACGGGGGTTGGTGCCGGGGAATCTCCGGGGCTTGCGCAGGGCGGGGCTGGGAGCAGTGGGGAGCCAAGGGTGGGATGGGGCCTGAGGGGGGGTGTGGAAGGAGTGGGTCACCCCGCGCCAGTCCTCTGACCGGCGGAGCCAGCGGGCTGCTGGAGGGCAGCCGGGGCCCCTGGGGCCCAGAGCCGGGGGGAGAGACGGTGCACGGTGGGTCGGGAGGGGACACCCAGGTCACCGAAGGTAGTTCTCAAACAAGTGCCCCATGTTTGAGAACTCACGTTAGGACATTCAGGTGGTGCTGAGTTAGCCGTGGCCCCCACCCTTGGCTTCCTTGAGTCCAAAGTTGGAAGGCCCTCTGCACTGGTGGCAAGGCTCCGTCTCACGCACCTTCTGTGGCTCCCCATCACCGGCCGTGGAGAGCCCCAGCACCGGGCCGGAGGAGTCAGGGCCACAGCCTCCCCCCAACACCCACCTCCAGGCTGCCCAGGGCTCTGGGGACAGGCCGTTTCTTCACCTGTGGGCAGGGTCCTGCTACTCGGGGAAGTGCCGTAGTTCCCTCCCGACCCCCCGGCCCAGAGCGCCTTCCTCAGCACACCGCGTCCGGGACTGGGGCCGTCGCGTGCAGAGGAGGACGTGGCGAGCAGCTGGCCACTGCCATCAGATCCCGGCAGCCGCCCCCACCCTGGTTGTGACCACCACAACTGTCTCGGACATTGCCACATGTCCCCTGGGGGACGCAGTGGTCCTCCTGCGAGTCAGGCAGGAGTCAGACTGGCTCAGGGAGCCAGGCCACCCTTTGTCCCCATCATGCTTTGCCAGAGGGGGTGCCCGGTGCCTCCCCGACCCCACGCCGGGTTGGCGGGGGCCCGCCGTGTGCCCACCGGGGGCCGAATGGGAGAAACCACCGTGCCTGGGGGGCGGGCCCGGGTGGGGATCGTCGCCTCCTTTCTTTAGGAAGGAGGGCCGTTGGGGGGGGGGGGGCCCGCACAGGGACCCAGCTCACAGCCTCGTGGCCGAAGACCGCATGACCACGGGCCACCTTCCGCGGCTTCTGTGAGCTGGGGACCTGGAAGCGCTTCAGAGGCCGCATCATCGGAGGGTTTGCCCGGGGCTGGAAGGCCGCTTCGGAGGCGGCTCCGGCGGCCTCCCGACACACGCTGTGGCTCGCACGCGTTCCGGCCCTCAGGTGGCCCACCCGGCACGGCCAGGTGCCGGCGGCGGCTAGACCCACGTGGCTCTCGTGGTGCGGTCCCGCGGCCTGTTTTCTCGCGCACTGGGCTCCTCTCCTCCACGGACGCCCGTGTCTGACGGGCGGATGGGTCCAGTTGGCGCTCGAACGGCACCGGGCCTCCAGGCCTCCCGGCTTGCCTTCAGCCCGGGCGACTCGCACCCTGGACGGCCCGCGGGGGCCGTTTTCTGGCTTCGGAGGCGTGTTGCAATGCGCTGGTGTCCGTCGAGAGGGACGTGCCTTCCAACCCAGCCTGTGTGGCTTCGGGCACATTACCGAGCTCCCCCGGGCCTCAGTTTCTTCCTCTGTAAACTGGGGATAATGGAACACCCCCCCCCCCCACCTTCTCCGGCCAGGAGCCGCGCCCATGGGCATCGTCACGACGGCAACTTGCCCAAACCGGGGTCTGTGCTCTTGGCCTCTGCCTTCGGAGGGCCGCGCTGGGCCTCGCCGCGGTAGGAGGACCGGGGGGAACGTAGCAGGAGGGTGGAGGCAGGGAAGGGGCACCGGCTTCCCAGATACAGGCTGCGCCCAGTGGCCGCGGCCGGGGGGGGGGAGCCAGGAGCAGGCCCAGCGCCGTGACGCCCCTGTGGGGCTGGAGGGAGTCCGGTGCCCGGCTACCGGGGATGGAGAGAGTAAGCGGGGCTGGGCCGGGGGGCTGAGCCATGCCCGGGGTGCCCAGCCAGCCACACCCCTGGGCGGGAGGGTCTTATAAACGCACCGAGCTCGTCACCGGCCCCTGCCGGCTCCTGGGCCGGCTGCTGGCGGCCGGACTCGGGCCCCCTCCTCTCACGGAGGCAGACCGGACGGGTGCAGGGCTCCCCGTTGCGTTTTTCTGCCCGAAGACAGCCGGCCGTCTGGAGAGTCGGGGCATCAATTTTGTGCGGCGAGGGGGAAGAAATAAACGCAGCCTTTAAAACGGCTCGACGACAAAAACCCCAGCCAGCAGAACACCCAGCCTGGCGGGAGGCTCGTGTCGTCGATGCATCCAGGAGACGCTAGTGGCTGAGACGGGGCGGCCCCTGCTGGTCCCGTCCTGGCCCATCTGGCGTCCGTCCACGGGCGCGGAGCCCCAGCCCCACCCCACGCTCCAGAAGGTTCCATATTTGTGCAGGTCGCTGGTGAGAGTCCCTCCCGAACATTTCCATACCGATCGCTTTCGCTCCTGGTCACTCGATGCCTCCTTCTCATTGAAAAAGTCATCAAAGAAGCTTCAAAAGGAGAAGCAGAAGGTTTGCCCTCAAAGCCTGCTTGTCACCTGGCCTCCACTTTGGAAGCTGCGGGCTCCCTGTGGAAGCTGGGTCTGGGGACAACTGCCGCTGTCCTGTTCCTCTCTGTCCCCACGCCCCCCCTAGGGGAGGCCACCGTCACCACCACACCCACCCCCCCCCCGGGCGGGGAGGAAGGAAATTTCCACGACAGGAGGGACCACATGAGCCCGGATGAAGGCAGGGGAGGCAGCCCTGCTCCTGCCCAGGGTGGGGCCTGCTGGCCTCCCTCCTGCTGCTGACCGGGGGCCTGGGTCCCTGTGTCCACCTGTCATCCTGGCGAACTCCTACTCATGCGTCCGAGTCCTTCCCAGGCACAGCCTCCTTTCCTGGATGTGCTGCCAGTTTCTGCTGGCCTCCACGAATCAGGCCCTGGGCCAGGCAGTCGGGGTACAATGAGGTCTTTTACATCTAGAACCATCCCGTATTCTCACCTACAGCTGGGCTGCGAGGCTCAGAGAACCCCCGCTGGGCTGCACGCCCCAGGCCAGCGCCCTTCGCTATCCCACAACCCACCTGGGGACCCGCCCCAACTCGGCCATTTGCCCCGAGTTCCAGGCGCGCGCCTCCGTCTCTCCGGGCCTCAGTTTCCCCTCCTGCGCCATGAGAGCCTCGGGCCCAATTACACCAGTTGAGCTGGGCCCCTTCCCGGCCTGGGATGTCGGCACGGGGCCTGGAACCGTCCCCACCGACGCAGTATTGCCATTTAGCGACTGCAGAGCCCGGCTCGTCCAGAGGTGTATTTTGGCCCCAAAAAGAGGCCGTTTGGAGAGGGCAGGCTGGCCTCTCCTGCCCAGCGTCTGGCAGCCGGGAGCCCGGGCTGGCGGGAGCGGCTGGAGCTGGAGCCTGGGGCCGGGACGCGGGTCAGGCTTGTTTCATGTCAGGGCCCCGGGCCACGGGGGGAGGCGACGTTGCCAAAACAACGTTTTAAAACAACTCGGAAAATGTGCCGCCGCCGCGTTTCCACGGGATTCGCATCCAACCCGCCTCGCTCCCCGGGTGAGGTGGGCGCTGGGCAGGAAGGAGGGAAGGGGGCCCTGCCACGCGGAAAAGACACAGAGAGCTTTGCCCCTCCTTGCCCCTCCCCTCCTCCCTCTCCCCCTCACCCCTCCGCCTCTCTGGGACGCCCCCCCCCTCGCCACCCACCCCAGGGCTTCAGAACTTTTCTGTTTCCTTTAGCTCCCCCAGACCACCCTGGGGACTGGGCATAAACCCATTCCGCAGATGGGCGGTCCAGGCGGGGGGTGGGGGCACGGCGGGTTCTGACGCACTCGGTGTGAAAGCCGGCAGCTGGACCGGCTGCACGGTGTGTGGGGCCCGCGCAAAACGAACGCGTAGGGCCCCGTATTCGAGAATGAGTAAGACTTTCCAGAGGGCGACCGCAGAGGACGAACCCGGGTACAGGCCTCCTGAGCGCGGGGCCGTGGGGTCTCAACCTTCCTCCCCTCACACGGCTGTTGAGACCGTGGCCGGCTGGGTGAGCGCAGGGCTGTGGGGAGTCTGGCCCCGGGTCCCGGTCACTGAGCTCTCGCAGAATCCGGGGCCTTCTTCGGCCCGGGATGACCCCCTGGGGGGGGGGCGGGGAACGCAGCTCCCTGTGGCTCTGGGGTTTCAGATGCTAGATCCAGAGCAGGCCGCTCAAGCAGGACGCTGGGGGTGGGGGGGGTCCTGCGCTGGGGTGGAGGGCTCCCTCCCCGGGTAGCTCTCATGGCCCAGCCTCGACGGTCTTGAAGATGGAGGGTCCAGGCCCGGTCCGGAGAGGACCTGGTCCCCCCCAGTTCCCAGCTGGCAAAGGGGGAGTCACCCCCACTGCCCGGACCCCTGTGCGGGGCATTTCCGAGGACCCTCGGCCGCACAGACCCTTCGTTTCCACCTGCCACTCCCCTGCCTTTGCCTCCCCACGTCTAGCACCCGGAACAGGGTCCCCCCTCGCACCCCGCTCTGTTGGAGGGTGTGGACGGCTTGTGACGGTTGCCCTGGCTCATCGTGGGTCCCGTTCACCACTGACGGAGTGGTGGACCCTGGCTTCTGTGCCCTCTGTGCCCTCTGTGCCCTCCGTGTGCCCCATGTCTGGGGTGGGAGGTGGCAATCCCCCCTCTCCCGGGTGAGGTGACAGGTCATGTGATGTGCCCGGTGCCACTCTCCTTCACAGCTGCCCTGCGTGGGGCGTTCGCAGACTCCTGGGGACCAGGGAGGCCAACACAGGGCGTAGACGCCTTCACCGACGCCACGGGGGACGGGGGTGTCCTCCTGGGTCCTCACGGCGGCACTGGGTGGGGAGGACTTGTCTGCTCTGGAGAGAGCACCCAAGGCCAGCCTCCGAGCCACTCCACGAGGTAAGGCCTAAGCTTGGGGACCCCCTACCCCTCGCCCTGCTGTGAGCTCCCCCAGGGTGGCCGTCGGCCGGTGCATCTGTCCTCCGTCGAGAGCCTGAGCTTCGGAGGCAGAGCCCCGCCCCTGCAGAGCCGGTGCACAGCTGGTGCTCGGTGCCCGTTAGTGAGCAGACGGCACCTGTGCCCGGGAGCCCCGCAGCCGCACTTGGGGGGCACGTTCCTGCCTCAGGGCCTTTGCTTCTGCCGGGGCCTCTGCCCAGAGCTCCTCCCCGGTCTTCCCGCGTCTCTCCGAGAGGCTCCGCTCTGGCGTCCGCTTCTGGGCAGGGCCTTCTCCGAGGGCCCGTTCGGGATGTCCCCACGCTCCCCTGCACTCACTCTCGTCCCTGTGTCTTCCTTCCTCCCGCTCGGAGGCGTCTTCCCTCTCTCTCTGCACTGGCCCCAAAGCAGACATGAATGTTCCCAGCTGTGGTCCTGGTGCCCCGGGGAAGGCCTAGCACGCGGAGGCATGGATTTGGCCCCAAGAAAAAGCCTGGCCCGGGGCTGGGGAGCCTGCTCCCGCTGGTGGGAGGGACCCTGGCCCCCCCCAACCCCCCCCCCACACCAGGCCCGGCTCCCTGGGGCCCTCGCCCCGCTGTCCCGGGAGCAAGGAGGGGCGGGGAGGGGGGCAGGGGTGCAGGGTTTTCGAAGGGCCTGAAGGGGTGGAACCCGAGGGCCCGGCTTTGAGGAGCGGGCGCTGCCGGTCCCCTGCCGGGGGCGAGGCTGCTGGCCATGCCGTGGGAGCTGCCACGTGGACACTGCCTTCCCTGTCTCCGTGCATGTTCAGGAAATGGATTTTTTCCTCCTCCTTTTCTGGGCCTCTTCCCGGGGAGGCGGGCCCTGGCCAGGGAGCTGTTCCCTAGTTCCCCCCCCACCCCCCCCCCGACCCTGCTCCGTGGGGCTGGGGCTGAGCTGGGAGCCCACACTGTCCTCTCTCCTCACCAGACGACCCCACCCCCCCCAAGCCACTCCCCGACTCCGCCCGCCCCTGAGTGTTGTGTGCGCATTTGCCAGCAGGGTTTGGGGACACAGCCACGGTCGGCTGCCCTTTCGGCCCCCACACATTCCAAGGGCGGGGGTCTACGGAAAGTCCTAGACTCCTGGAGCTTCCTCAGCGCAGAGCGGGGACACACCCGGGACCCGCTAGCCCGCTGCTCGCTCTCCAGGCCTCAGTTTGCCCACCTGTGTAATGGGCAAGGTGGTCCCGGGAGACACCCGCCCGGTGGTGAAGGGGGTGTAGACGAGGGACCGGCTGCCAGCCTGCCCACGTGTCGGCCGTGTAGCCTCAAGCTGTCGCTGCCCGAGACTCAGGTTCCCTGTCTACGGAGCGGGCGCCGACGAAGCCGCGGCCGCGGCCGCTTCCGCCCGCCCGTCCAGAGCCCGGCGGCACAGGCTCTGGGGACGTTCTAGAGCTTCCTGGCCCCGGGCCCTGGTGGGAAGCCTCAGCCGGCGGGCGGAGGGGAGCTTGGATCCAGGCTGCACGTCCAGAGTCCCGGAGGAGGGTGTGGGGCAGGCACACACGGGGACGCTCGGGGGGGCCCCCCCTGCCGCCTCTGTCTCAGCCCCTCGGCTTCTCAGGTGTCGACCCCGCCACAGGCTGTGCTCGGCAAGTCTCCGATGGGCTGTGGCCTGGATGCGGCCCGTGGGGAGCCCGGGAGGGCGGAGAGGGTGGGCCCAGCGGATTCCCGGGGCCTGGGCCCCTAAGACACGAAGTGCCCCAGTCCTGGCCGGGCCCCGGAGCCAGGAATCTGGGGCAGGGAAGCTCTGATGAAATCACTCGAGTGTGGGCCGTGCTGACTCTTGGAGTCAGACCCAAGTTGGGGGGTTGGCCGCCCCCCCCCACCCCCCCCCCCCCCCCCCCCCCCGGCATGGTTTGACTCATCCGCCCTCATAAATGTGCTCTCAAGCACCCTCTGGAATGGGAAAGAATTTTAGGTCCTTGTGAAGCTTTATTTAGGAAATACAGAAACCAGGTGGACAAAATTATCTGCAGTCAGGGTTTATGACACTCGTGAAATGTGTTTAAAAACGCCTCGGTGCAGCGTTTGGCTCTCCCTTCCAGGGCATGGAAGCGGCTCTGCGCTCACGAGTCAAGGAGCCTTCAAGGCTTCGGATGTGGCTCTCGGTGAGCTGTTACCGCTTTCCTCCAAGGTCAGCAGAAGGAGCCATGTGACCTCGCGAGAACTGCCGCCCCTCGGTGGGCACAGGTGCTGGAGGGCGCGGCCGGGCTTGGGGTCAGGGTTTCCACGCTGTACCCCGAGGCCGGGCCGCCGTGAACCTGCCGGCCGGTGTCAGCTTGTGTCCACGAACCGAGCAGAACCACTCGGCCCCCCAGCTGGGGGGCTCCTCCTCCCTCAGCTGTCTGTGGGACCCCCCCAGGTCACAGAGGAGCCGCTGGGGATGAGGCAGTGAGGGGCCCGGGCGCCGCTCATCAGCCCTGCCCTCTCGGGACCCTGCCACTTGGAGGAACCGGGGTCCCACCGTCCGGCCCTCAGGCTCCACCAGGCATTGCCTTGCAAAAGGGACACCGTCTCCACCGTGGAGGGGCCTCTCCAGAGCCGGGGTCCTCACTGCGTGTCTCCCACCAGGGCCTGCCTGTCTCCCCAGCATCTCTGTGGAGTCAGCCTCTCCCCGGATGTTTCTAGGGCCCTGGCCCCTTGCTCCTGCCCCCTCCGACTCAACCCCACTTGATGGCCCCTCTTCCCTAAGCCCGGTTATAGGCCCCCACCCAGGGGGAGGGATGCTGTCCCGGGGCTGGGTGGGCTTCACCTGCCGACATGGATGGCTCGGAGCCCTGGGGAGAGGGTGTCTCCCTGTGGATTGTGGTCCCGGGTTCTCCCAACCAGGCCCCTGACCTTGGCCTGCAGGCCTGCCCTGTCGGCTGTTTGGCTGTCTGCCGAGTCCAGCCGCCCTGACCATCCGGGACCACGGGCTTGGTCCCACACGCTCTCCATCCCCACCTCCCTGCAGGCCCCCTGGCTTTCACACCTGGGGTCCCGCTGCCTGCCCCTGGTGCTCAGCTGTCCCTTGTCTTTCTCTAGGACATGAGTGGGCTTCGAAATAACCTCGCAGACCCTTGGTCCTCGCAGCTACTATTTGGTCCCCGCCAGACGCACCCCTCCCAGTTCTTCCTGGGGAAGCTGCAGCAGCTGACCACCCCCCCCCCCCGCAGGGCTGTTTATGGGCCCCCCCCGCCCCACCTGGGCAGGCCCTGCCTTCTCCGACCACTGTCTCGGGCTGGGTGTTCTGGAAGCAGACGTGGAGTTTTGGGGGCCAGAGGTGTGTGAGGGATCCACACTGTGGGGCAGGGGGAAGGGAGGCTGGGGGGGGGAGCGGTTGCTACTGTGGGGGCCCTGTCAGTCCCGGGTGGGGCTGCTGGGATGCCTGGACCTTCAGAGCCCTCCTGCTCCCCCCAAACGCGGGATGCCGGCGAGGGAAGGGCATGGCCTCCCTGCGGCGAGGACGACCAGAGGTGGTGGCGGCTGGCGTGTCCCCAGGCCGCGGGTCCTGCAGAGGCACAGGCCTCAGCCGCGCTCTGGAAGGAAAGCTCTCTCCCGTCCCCCAGGTACGGATGCAGGTTGGTTGCGTGAGAAGGGCTCACCCGGACCCCCCGCGATGGAGGGGGAGGTCGGGCTCAGCGTCCCGGACGTGTAGTGCAGGCAGGGGGGTGCCTGTGGTGTCACTGCAGCCACATTGGGCACGGCTGGTGCATCTAGCCAGGGTGCCTGCCGGTGCTGGGCTCTGATGGCTTCCAGAGCGGTGCGGGAGGGGTGCACGCGGGGTCGTCCCCACGCCCCTCCCGTGGGGTCCCCCACCCGCCCGGACTCGGGGGGCTCCCGTCACGCCCCTTCTGCAGAGTTCCCCACCCGGTGGGGACCTGGGACTTCGCTACTGCTCTGAGTCCCCAGGGCAAGGGCTGGCAGGAGACCCTGCCGAGAGGCGGAGGGATGAGCAGGGCGACCCGGGAGGGGTCCTGCCTGCCCCCGGTGGGGTTAAGTGTCCTCCCTTGCGCCCTGCCCACACGCTGGGCGGCCTGGAGTGATGAGTCCGAGCCGGATGCCGGGTGCAGCTGACAGGGCCTCAGATGCCCTTCCAGGCCTTTGGAGGGAGGAAAAGCTCCTTGTTTTAGTTTGCTCATGGGTTGGCAGGAGGGGTGACCTCAGGCAGTTTATGAAGCAGCGGTAAACCCTGACTGAGCCAGGAACCGGCTTCGGAAAGAGTCAGCGAATGGGTGGGAGCCACTGGTGCTGGCCTGGATGAGGCTCCCTTGGGGCTGGTCTGTCTGCCGGGGTAGGTGGGTCTCCTGGCTGGGCTCTGACTCACCTTGGGGGCGGCGTGACCGGACTCAGTGGCTGGACTCGGAAGGGCGAGTGGCCACGCGGCGTCTGGGCCAGAGGCGCCATCCCCCAGCCGCCCATCCGAGGAGAACTGCCCTGGCCGGGGCCGGTGTCCCTCCGCGGGGCTCTGGGAGGTCGGGGTCACCCCGCAAGGCCAAGCTCGTTCACCGTGGAATCCTGTTTTCCGAAGACACGCGGGTGTCTGGTGGGAAACATACTGGGAAGTGTTGGGCAGCACTGGTCATTGTCAGAGGAAGTAAGGGAGGATCCATGGTAGGCGGTTGAGGGAGAGGCATCTAGCCCTCTCTGCAGACCCAGGGGGGATCTGCGACGGACTGAATGTTCGCGCTGCCCCCAGCCCAATTGATACTGTCAAGCCCTAACCCCCAAGGCCACTGTATCTGGAGACGGGACTTTACGGAGGTAATCAAGGTTAGAAAAGGCCATCCGGGTGGGGCCCGGATCTTAGATTCGTGTCCTAAGGAGAGACGCGGTCTCTCTCTCTCTCTCTCTCTCTCTGTCTCTCTGTCTTCCCTTCCTCCCTGCCACAGGAGCTCACAGCAGGAAGGTGGCCATCCACAAGCCAGGAGGAGAGCTCTCACCAGAAAATGAATCGGTTGGGGCCCCGATCTTGGATTTCCAGCCTCCAGAACCGTGAGAATAAATTGGCTGTTGAAGCCGCCCAGTCTGTGTGGTTCTGTTGTGGCCGCCTGGGCAGGACGGGGCGCCGATGCCCAAGGGCTCAGCGGTGCTAATGCGGCGTGATCAGTGGCTCCGGTGGAGCGGATGTAACACGGAGGCCTCGAGTGGCAGCCAGCGGAGATCAGAGCTGGAGAATCTTCCGATTTCTGGAAACATCCAGAAGGAAGAACGAGTGGCATTTTCCCCCTGGAACCTGGGTATGTTCCCCGTCACAGAGATCTGGGGCTTTGGGGTTTGACCCTGTCTCCAGTTCACTTGGGAGCCCAGTGGTCCCTGGTATCTGAGTAGGACTTCGTAGGTTGCAGCACGATCACCGAAGGGGCAGCCATTCAAGGTTCCTCAGCACGGCAGGTCCTCCGCCCAGTAGTGCCACCGCGGTTTGAGCACCTCGTGGTGTGTGTGCGACCTGGATGCCACACACCGCTACCACTCCCTCGGCAGCCTGAATCGGCACGCACCGATGGCCTCACCGGTCCTGGGGGAGGGGTCTGGGCACGGCTGGGTCCTCCGCTACCTCCAAGGAGTCAGCAGGGCCGGGCTCCGGCCTGAAGGCTCGGCTGGGGAAGGGACCGGCTCGCGCGGCTGCTGGGAGCCCCGGGGTCCCTGGGGGTTGTCACAGGAAGGCTTCAGCTTCTTGCTGGCTCTCACCAGAGGCCACCTTGCTGGTTGTTCCAAAGCCACCCCCACGTCTCCAGCTATTTGCGAAGATGGGTCCACTTCTGGGTACCAACCCCCCCTCCCTTAGCTGGGGGGGGGGCACGGCAGTATTACCACGGACTTAGTGGCTTAGAACCACACCCATCTATCACCTCACAGTCTCTGTGGGTTGGGGGTCTGGACAGGGCACAGTTGGTCCTCTGCTCAGGGGTCTCCAAGGCGGCCACCCAGGTGCCTGCTGAGTCTGGGGTCTCATCTGGAGGCTCGGCGGGGGAGGGCTGTTGGCAGGACTCAGTCCCTTGTGGCGTGGGATGGAGAGGTTCCATTTCCTGCAGGCCCCCGGCTGGAGGCCAGTCTCAGCGCCCAGGTGGTGTTAGCCAAAGGCCGCCTGGAATTCATCGCCTCCCCACCTTCTTCGGCCAAGCCAGCCAGAGACAGAGAGACAGGACAGTCCTGCGTAACCTGGCCGCGGAAGGGACGCGCCCTCACCTTTGCCACAGTCTCTTGGTTAAAAGCCACTCGAAGGTCCCGCCCACACTCAGGGAGGGGTTTATCCAAGTGCATCCGTTCTAGAAGGTGCGAGATTGGGGGCCATCCTAAACTCGTGCTCCACAGGGAGCGCTCACTCGCCAACTGCCTACTCCGGTTTCGGCCCTCGGATCCATCCTGCCCCGTGGTCTGGAGGGTCCGGAGAGCCCAGCTCTAGGGGCCACCTGTTGGGTGTGGCTGGTGGGAAGGGTTGGCAGGAGATCAAGGAAGAAGAGAGGGAGGTGGCCCTCACTTCTCCTGCCCCCACACTGCTGCCGCGGCCTGGCGCCTTTTGGGGCTGCCGCTCGTCCGGAGGCCCCTCCTCACGCCCCCAAACTCCGGGGCTCTGGTCCCGATGCTCCGGCCAGCCCTTGGCTCCGGCAGATCCGGAGATGGCAAAGGCTTCCCTCTGCAGTCACCGGCCTCCAGCTCTTTCATCTGGGCCCTGGGGTTTCATCATCTGTGTCCCGCCCTGACCGGCCTGCCTCCTTCCGGCTCTGGCCATCGTGTCCAGGGTGGCCCACACTGGAAAGTTCTCGCCCGGAGTGCGCCAGCCGTCTTCGGTTTTTGTGGCTCTCATCT
>NW_024412484.1:869925-874648 GCF_014898765.1 Herpailurus yagouaroundi
GCCGGAGAGACCGCCTTTCCTCACCTCTCACGAGAAGGAAACTGAGGCTCGCGGGGGAAAGACAGCCGGCCAAGTCTGCACAGCAAAGGGCAGTGGGCTTGGGGCCGCTGCCCGACGTCCGACTCGGCATTGCCGCCCCAGGTGCCCCAGAGGAAGACGGAGGAAGAGGCCAAAGAACAGGGGCACGTGGCCCCGGGGACAGGGACAGCGGGCCCGGGTGGGGCTGGTGCGGCAGGGGAAGATGCCCACACACACACACACACACACACACACACACACACACGAGCCCTGGCCCTGGGCTTCTGCAGGGAATTTCCTTCTCTGTCATGGAGGCGGAGACTGGCATCCTGAAATTTAAATCAAGTTCATTTTACATGCCAGTGAGTCATATGCAGCCCCTGGAACTTCTGGTCTCCCTCCCCGGGGACCTCATGAGCTGGCACAGCCCCGGCCTGATCCTGGGCCCGAGGAGAAGGCAGGGCTCACCCTCCAAAGCAGTACCTGCCGAGGACCCAGCAGGCCCCAGGCCCCCGAGGGCGCGACCTTGGGTTCACCGGGAGGGAGGCCAGGGATGAACACTTCCTTCCGGAGCTGGGCCTTGTCTTGTCGGGTGGGACGATGGCAAACGTCCCACTTCCCAGCTGCTAAGGGTCAGCCAAAGCTGCTGTTTCTGTGTCTGTCAGAGGGGAACAAAGTTCCAGTTCTGTGTGGCTCACCGGATGGTAAGAAACGGCGGTGGAGGGATGGCGTCCGGAGGCTCCACGAGGTGAGGGGGAGGGGCCCGTACCCACAGGTAGGATCGATGCGCGATGTGGCCCCGGGGCCCCGGGGCCCGGTGCCCTGTTGGTGGCCCCGCGGGACACCGTTTGGCCTTGCCTGTTAAAGCCGAACACAGCCACGTGCTCTGACCTGGCGGCCCCTCTCCTCGGGGGGTGCACGCGTGCGCCCCAAGAGATGTGCACAGACACGCTTGCATGATGCCGAGGCGGCCCGGCCCGGGGAAACAGCCCACCTGTCCCTCGGCAGGAAGATGGGCAGGCAGACTGTGGCGTGCCCGCATCAGCGAGACACAGCAACGAAAATAAATGATCTTCAGCGACGGAGAGGCCCCACGGACGTCCAGCGTGAGGCACAGGGGAGCCTAGACTCCAGGAGGACACGAGGAGCCGGTGCTGTTCCCACGTGGCTGGAGATGCGGCCACACGGAGCCGGGGGGTCCGGGGGTGCACGCGGAGCGGGGGATGGGAGGTAAGCGGCCCACGCGCGCAGAACCGAGGCCGGGGCCACCCTGGGGAGACCGCCGGCACGTGTCGGGGGAACACGGCGGTTTCAGAACGACGGGTAGGGTTTTACTGCTTAACCTGGGTGGTGGGCACGGGAATGCAGATTTCGTTATTTGCTGTGACACGAGGCACGCCTCCGTCAGAAGCTTCTGCCGGTCTGGTACACGGGGAGCAAGTACAGAACGGTCTCCCAGGAGCCCAGACACTTCCCAACACGCCTTTGCGCCTGGTGGCGGGGTGGGAGGGGGGCCTGTGGCCGAGGTCAGGCCAAGGGAATGTGGGCGATGCACGTACACACGCCACCTGGGCCCCAGTCTGTAGACCCTCCCACGCAACCCTCCCCCCCGACGCTCTCCCTTCCCTCACTAACTGGACACGGATGCCCACGGTGCCTCTGGGAAACCACAGGTCCCGGAAGGCAGAGCCCCTGTCTGCCCTGAACAACTACCCCGCCTGGAATCTAGGCCACCTGCCCCCGTGATCATTGGCTGTTACACGAACAAGAAGCAGACTGTTATTTTCTCAAGCCACTGAGATCCGGGCTTTATGTATGACAGCAGGGGTCACAAACTACGGCCTGGGGGCCACACCGGGCCCGTCACCTGCTTGTGCGTCGACCCGAGTTAAAAACGGCTTTTGCGTTTTTCCGGGGCTACAGTTTACTTACTTACATACCTGCCTACCTAACATCTTCCTTTTCGCCTCTTGGCTCATACGGCTCAAGAAACTTCCTCTCTGGTTCGTCAAGGAAAAGTCTGTGACGTCCAGCATGATGGTCTGAGGCAGGGTCCCTCAAAAGCAGCCTCTGAGACTTGGATTCGAGTGCAACCGGTTTGTTCACCTGGGGGCGACCCCAGGAAGCCTCGAGAGGGAAGTGGGGACGTCTATCAAGCGGGTTACCGCCGTGAGACACTGGGGCGCAGGCCGTGGGGGGACATGAGCTGACGACGCGGCAGGCATCTCAGAGCGTCCCGCGTGGGCGGCGAGAAGGCCGGGCATCACCCACCACTCCCATCGGGCGCTGGCTGAGGCCGCCTCTGGGCCGTCAGCCGCCTGGCGCGTTCGGTCCTCCCCGTACTACGGGCTGGGCTTGACGCTGCTAAGGAAGCCAGGAGAAAATCCAAGAGTGTCGGGTCAGAGGGGGCCTTGGGGACAGATGGCACTGGCGAGAGCTACCTTAACAGATAACACCTCTGCTTGACAGATGAGGAGACAGGCTTACAAGGTTAAGACATACGCTCAAGGTTATCAAGGCAGAAAGAGGCCGACAGTGAGGCCAGCCGATGGCCACTCGGGGCCTCGGCCCCCGTGCCCTGTCGCCCTGTCCCGGCTCCTCTTGCCGCGCCAGGGACCAGCGGTCCCAAGGCGCATCTGTGGCTCTGGCACCAGAGATCACTCCTTCAAAGCTGAGACCTGTATCATTGCTTCGGGATTACAACTCACTGGCCTAAGACTTTATTAAAACTCTGCTCAGACCCAGGGCCCAGAGCCTAATCAGTCCCAGATGCTCAGGGGAGGCCTTCAGATGTGGATTTTCCACGGAAGGCCAGGGTGATTTCAGTGCCGCACCAAAGCTGGGCCGGCATGGTGGGTGTGAGGGTCACATTCCCACACACTCCTCCGTTCTGGAACTAACTTCTCAGTCCGTGGTCCTGTGGACTGGAGAGTTTATCCAGGGATAATAACCATGGACTCATGAAATCATAGGATTCCTGGGGCTGGGTGGGGCCACCAAGCACCCTCTGCCCCACCTCCTCAGCGGACAGAGGGAGACAGCGGCGGCCCAGGGAGGGGACGGCACGACAGTCTCAAAGCAGCTTCGTGGTAGAGTTGAGACGTATCTGCCATGGGGAGCCATCCCAACAACCACCGCTCCTGATGCCCCCTTCAGGGCCTCTGGCCCCCTCTCTAGGTCGCAGAGGTTGGGAGGAGCCCAGGGCTCCAGAGTGGAGGGAGGGGCTGGGCCTGGGTGAGTGCTCCTGGGGACATGAGAAGGACCAGTACAGCGGCCCTGTTCTGCCTCGGAGGTCCTCTTAGGTACCAGGACATGAATTTGTCCGCGGCTGGGTCTTCCTTCTCTGCACGCCGGGGCCTGGCCTCTGCCACCTTCCGGGAGGTTCCCTCCAGGACTACCTCTCTGCCCGCTCCTTCAAAACAGCTTTTTCTCTGCAGAGTGCCTGCTCACTGGCGACAACTCAAACAGTAACGCCAAGGTCACGACGGAGGGAAAGCGGCCCCGACCTGACTACCCCAGAGAAAGCTCGGCCTGGACAGCCGGGCCTGGACGAGCCACGGCCGTGTGCCCACCAGCGGCTGGACCGCCAAGTGGCTCCCCGCGGCAGGGGGTCTCAGAGCCCCGCCCTCCCCGCAGGCCGGAACTGGGCCACGTGCAGGAGGGGGCTGGAGTGTCCCCCGTCCCCGGCCGGCCCGCTGTGTGCGGGGCGCCGGCACCTGGAGCGCCTCCAGGTCTGGGTTCGAGCCGCAGCCGTGGGCCCCGACGGGGGGGCGGGGGGGGGGGGGAGCACCCTTCCTCTGCGAGGAGGGGTGAGGGGCAGGGCCGAAGGGGGGGGGGGGCGTTCCTAGCTGTCCTAGCCCGGCGCCTTCGAGCACCCCCAACGTGCTGCGACGCCGCCAACGCGACAAGCTGTCTTCTCCGAAGCGCTGCGGGCGGCTTCGACGCACCCGCGAGCCCGGCTGGGGGTGTGCGTCTCGCTCGCTGCCACCCGATGCCTGTCTCAGGACACGCTGACCTCCGGGAAGGCCACCCCCTGCTCTGCACCTCCCCACGGGGCACCCGGCAGCCCTCCCGCTTTGTCTCCGGCCTTCAGTCACCGCGGGCGGGGGCTGCCGCACGACACCCCCTCCGCCCCGGGCAGCCCGCAGCGGGCAGGGCGGCGCCCGCGCCTTAGACCACCTCGACCCGGAAGTGCTTCGCGGCACTTCCCTTTACCTTCCGCTGGCGAGGCCTGGTCACGAGGGGGCGCGCGGCCGCAAGGGAAGCTGGGAAACGGCCCGGCCCGGCCGTGGCTTCCAGCGACGGCTCTGGGCGGCGCCCAGGGACTCGGGCGCTCCCTGGGCCGCTGGGTGATGCCACCGCAGGCCCGGGGCCTCCGCGCCCCCAGGGCCGGGAGCACCTCCCTGGGGGGACCTGAGCCCCCCGGCGTTTTGTGCTGATGTTATGGTCACCTGATCGGAATTGAGGACACCTGCGGTCCGCCTTCCATCCCCGTGCCAGACGAGGGGCGGCGGGACACCTGGCCACGTGCCAGTGTGACTCTTGGCCCGACCGCGGGTGAGCCCCGCTCCCCCCCCCCCCACCCCCACCCCCGCCAGCCAGCCGGGGCCGCCGACGCAGTGCGGGGGGCCGTAGCCCCCGGCCCGGGGGCCCCCGCACCACCAAGGACGGACAAAAACCACCCAGACAACCGAGACAGAGGCGT
>NW_024412484.1:874748-876007 GCF_014898765.1 Herpailurus yagouaroundi
TTCCCTCAGCAGCTGCCTCTCCTGCGTTTTGTTTCCGCGGGATCCGGGAAGCAGAGGCATCTGTCTGGCCGACGCGGGAGGAAATGCCCCAAGAAGGGGCGGATTCTGAGCATCTGTGTCACCATCCACAGGCCCGTGGCCGACCTGGCCGACTGGCCACTGAGGCCAGAGGAGCCTCAGAGTCGTTCTAAACCTAACGCCTTAGGTGAAAATCAGTAAAGGCCAACCAAATGAGAACAGCAAAGGCCGCTTATTCGCGGCTGGCGGTAGCGGGGTGGGGGTGGGGGGCCAGGTATCATTACTTTCATTCTGTCAGGGACCCGGAGGCAGGCAGAGGGCCAGGAAAACTTTGCAGAGGAGCAAAGGGAAGGCACGGGGAGGCTGTAGGTGGGCTAGCCAGACGCGGCATCCTCTGGGGTTGCTCAGGCGTGCGTACTTGATTTTCTCTGGTGGGTCCTAAGTTGGAAGCGAGGGCAGAAATGAAGGAAGCGACCAGGTATTAATCAAGTCCATGCTGGGCCTCTTGTCGCAGGGCGTGTTTGCTGTCCTGAGTTGTTGCTGGAGATAGTAGGACTTCCTGCAGCTGTGATCTGCCCGGGTGGCCTTTCCTGGGCTGCTTACTCTAGACCGTGGATGGTTTCCTGGCTAGCCGTGGGGTGGACGTTGTGGGGGGGGGGGGTGGATATAAGGACACACCATAGAGTCCTGCTGGCGATGTGCTGATAGTCCGGCTGTGAAGAGGTGACTGAGCCCTGCACGCAGGGAACCCGCTCTATCCTAGTGTGACCCTTCCCGAAGGAAATAAGGTGTCGAGAGAACATCCCATGGTGAAAGTTGAGGGGGCAATATGACGATGAGAAGACCCCAGTCTCTCGAGCCATCAGCCTGGGTTCCAATCAAACCCTGCTGCCTCACCTCAGGTCGGCTCTTGGATCCTGTGTTCCCCGTGGAAGGTGGGCGGTGCCCCCGACTTGCATGTTTGGGGGCGGGGTTTATAGGAGATCAGTGATCTGAAGAACATAGCGTATGGTAGGCGCTGGGATCGGTTTCCTACTATTGATAACCGGTTTTCCTACTTGGGGTTCCAGAATCTCGGCTGTAACAGCTAGGGGGTGTGTGCAGCTGCTGTTAGGTACTGGTGCCTAATACCACCAGCAAGGAGCCATCCTCTCGGGATTTCAGGGAGGCTAGCAAAGTTGCAAATGGCCGAGCCCATTCTTTTATTTATTTATTTATTTATTAAAAAAAAATTT
The DNA here is from genome assembly GCF_014898765.1 of Herpailurus yagouaroundi. Taxonomy (NCBI): domain Eukaryota; kingdom Metazoa; phylum Chordata; class Mammalia; order Carnivora; family Felidae; genus Herpailurus; species Herpailurus yagouaroundi. The sequence goes on from NW_024412484.1 coordinate 876,002, forward strand.
TTTTTT
>NW_024412484.1:876107-909153 GCF_014898765.1 Herpailurus yagouaroundi
GAACCCATTCTTTAGCATGAAACCTGGGGAGGACACGGTGAAGTCAGCGTAGACGTGGCGACAGCCAGCATGTAGAAGAGACAGCCAGCGGGGACCTGAGAGTAAACGTCAGCTCCTTCTCACCAAGGAATTTTGGGCTCTGCTGGCCAATGTTGTGGAGGACAGGCCTCTGCTCTGGTTCCTCCTCTTCCACATGAGTGGTCCTGAGGGAATAGTTCGGGGATCAGTCGGCCTGCGCCCAGATCCCGACTCCAGTACCTGGGATCCTGGACAAGTTACTGACCCTCCGGAACCTCCCGTTTGTAAAATCGGGGCGATGCCTGTTGCCTACCCTGTTGGGTCATTGGGAGGAATCCACGAGCGAATAGGGGAACAGCATATAGCCTGGGACCCGGCCAGGGTGGCCGCTCGGCAAGGATGCCCCGGGATCGGACCGTAAGGACAGGCAAGAGTCTGCCTTGTTACTATGTTTCTGCGAGTGTGGAGCTGCCCTGGCCGGGTCTGGCCTGTGTGGGCCAGGGAGGTGGGCTCTTTGACCTTATCTCAGTCAGGACTCACTGGCAGAATCTCCCAGGAGAGCGTTTGTGTCTCATTGCCTCCTCCAGTAAGCATTGCCGAAATAGCGGTTGCCTCTTCGGCCTGTTGTTGGGGAGTCGCTTTGTGGCCCCATGACTCTTCTCGTTTGCAGGCTTCGTCCCTGGGTCTGTGTTCCCTCCGTGGATGAAGAAGGGGCTTCATTATATTCTGAGCTGAAAACAGGCTCCTTTGGCCAGAAATACGCCCCCCCGGGCAGCAACCACAAGGGCTGGCATTTACAGGGCCCAGAGCCTGGTGTATGGCGGGTATGCAACAGAGTCATTCACAAACACCGTGTGCCTAGGATGTGGTAGGCAGCGAAAATGTCGAGTCCACAAGATAGGAGTGTTTTTTTTTTTTTTTTTTTCCCATTGATAGTTGGGGGAGCGGGGGAGTCAGGGATTGACTGTGGGCCACGGAGCAGAGCGGGAGCCGTCATCCGAATCCACCAGACCGCTCCGGGGAAACCCACCTAACCGCTCAGATGCCCTGAGTAATTTTGTGGCAGTCCGTTCGCTCTCCCGATGACTGAGCAGGAGGATAGATCATTGCTGACTGTAAAATTCTGCACAGGCCCTCAGAGTCAGGAAAATGGGTGTCATGGAAGGTGGCGGAGAAGGCTGATTCGAAAGGCTGATTGAGGTCTTCCCGCCTGGCCGTGTCAGAGATGCTCCTGGGGCCCGGGTGCACGAGGCTGAGAGCCCAGAGGTCTGGGCTCCCGACCAAAGCCCCCAACCGGTCAGGGAAGAGACGGCTGTCTCCAGCCCTCTGGCGAAGGCCTGTGGGGCCAGGGAGCCCAGATCTGCCCCTGAGGAATTTCACCAGGAGTGGCGGCAGCGCATGAGTTTCAGGAGAGCCTGCTCACGCCCTGCCCGGCATCTGCTACAGATTACGGATCAGTGAGTTCACCCCTGAGGCCCCTAGCTTCACTGGTTTGCGTGTTAGTGGACAGGATTAAGGCGAGTTCCAGGGTTTTATGCAGTCCTTCAGATAAGAAGTCCAGTTGGGGTTTTGAGCAGAATTCTTTGTGCTCCGAAGCATTCCTGAGAGTCCCAAGTCACGGTGAAGCCCGGGCTTCCCGTGAGTGCTGCGTGCCACGGCCGGGTGGGGCGCTGGTGGAGGAACCAGGCGCCCAGCCGGGATGGCATTTCACTCACTCGCTCCTTCGTTCGTTCGTTCGTTCATTCATTCGTTCACTCACTGAGCAGATGGCCACTGGGTTCCTGCTCCGGGCCGGTACCTTGCTCGGTGCCCAGAACGAAACTCCCCCGCCTGTCACCGTCCCAGAGGAGCGGGCCGAGCATGTAGAGGAGAAGAGAGATTTAGCCGAGTAACCTGAGAACTAAGTGTAATTGCCAAGGGGACAGGTGCCGAGTGGCAGGTGCCCGGTACCATTGGAAGAAGTAACGGGGCCAGAACTTGTCTCGGGGGCCAGAGGGGGCTTCCTGGAGGAAGTGGAGTTGGAGTCAGCTTTTGACGGGTCAGTAGAAGCTGGTGAGGTGAAGGATCAGGGTCATTCAGCCTTCCAGGGAGAAGGGGGTCCGTGCCTGGTGATGGCCTGGCTCTAGCCTCTCCTTGGCACGTGAGCCAAATGTGCCGTGACCGGGGTTGCCCCCCCCCCCGCATCGAGTGGTTAATTCTGGGAATCGAGGGGTGCCAACCAGTCACCCTTTCCTTCTTTCCAGACACGGCCGCCACCTTCCTGTCGGGGACAGCCTGCAGAGTCCTTAGCTCGTCAAAGATTGGCTTTCCGACGAAGCAGACCTCGAGACAAAGATTTGGATGTGAGTACTTTGCTTTGGAGGTGATCCTGGGACTGAGCGTGAGGCGGGCGGGTGTAGGAGGTGGACAGAGCTTGGCCTGCTGGGCGCTCTCTGCTGGCTGCTTGGTAACACGGGGGACTTAGCCCTTCCCGTCCCGTACCACCTGGGGGTCATTCTGGCAGCTTTCTGTCCTCTGTACTCATGGACAGAGCAGCCCCCACAGCAGAGGGAGGCCTGCAGGAGGCAGGGGTCCTTATGGGGCCGGGTACAGGCAGCCTCGGGCACGCAGGCAGGGCTCCAGCCTGGTGCCGTGCGCCCCTCAAAGCCCCCGAAGCCTCTCGTTGAGCCCATCTTGTCCTGTCCTCCGTCCGCTGGCCCCCATGACAAGACAGCGGCACCCCGTAATTCCGAAAGCTGCTGGACGAGCTGCTACCCCCAGGCCGCCCGCATGGGCGCTTCTGCGGGCCGGCCTGCTGTGCGGGGGGGTGGGGGGAGGGTGGCGCGGGCTCCATGCTGCGGGCTCGGCCTTTCTGCTGCCTCTGCGCCGGCCGGGCCCTGGCTGCCGTGATTGTCCATTTACCCTGATCCCTGGGACCCAGGGCCTCGCCTCCCTGCACACCGCGTCCCCCTCAACCTGCTGGTCACAGAGCAGCAGCCCCGGCCTCTCGTGGAGAGCAGGGGCGGAGGGTGGGCAGGGGGGACGCAGAAGCCGCTTTCTGTGAGTGCCGGTCCGCTGCGGGGAGGAGCCCTCGGGACCAGGCACTGGGCTGTAGCACTGGGTTCGGTGGGGCTTTTGTTAACCTTCTTTCCTGGGGACCAGGGCCTCTGATCCCACGGAATGCAACGTCGTGGGGCCGGGATCCCGAGTCCCTGAGCGGACCCTGGGGCCGAGGCGAGAAGGACCGTCTGACCTCCACGCCCTCGTTCCTGGGCCCTTGTCTCCACTTCCTGGATTAGAGCACTGCTTGATGGACAAAAATATCTGCTATACCTCGGAGGACGGAGGTTCGGAATAGGTATCGAATGGTTTCCTGTCTTTTATCTGATGTATTTTTTAAACCGGGTTGAAGTTCACGGTTGCGCGTTTTAAAGCGAGCAGGTCAGTGGCGCTTAGCGTGTTCGTGGTGTTGAGTGATGGCCACGCCTGGTCCCGAAACACGCCCCTCCCACTCCCAGAAGAGCCCCTGGAGCCACCACACCGCCGCGCCCATCCCTCCTCCCAGCTCCCGTCTGCTTTCTGTCTCTGTGGGTTTAGCGTATGCCCGTGCCGTATGTGTGCGGGGGTGTGCAACGTGTGCTCTTTCGTGCCTGGCTTCTTTCCCTTGAGGTCCATCCACGTCGTGGAATGCACCGGAACCTCATGCCCTTTTAAGGACAAGCACTGCTCTGTTGTTGATGGAGCACATCTGTTTATCCGTCCGCCCGTCGCCGGACACTCGGGCCATCTCCCCTTTGGGTCTCACGCGCTGTCTCTCCAGGGACGGCGTCCTACCTCCACACAGGTCATGGCCAAACCCAGGCATTGAGGAGCCTTTCAGGCTGGCAGGTTTGTTTGAGGTGGACGTGTGTAGGAGACAGGACCAGCAGGTCCCAGGATCCCGGTCCTTTGGTCACCCCTTCCCTGTCACGGGGGTCTGTTGGCCTGAGGTGACATCTCACGGGATTCTGTGTCGGCAGATGAGATACCCTGGGAGCCCTTGGCAAGTGTGGTTGGCGGAGGCCGTGGGGACGGGGAAGGCAAAGGCTGAACACTGATCGGTACGGGATGGTAAATCGCCCCCGAGGAGGGAAGGTCTGATGGGTTCTGATGTACTCCCCTCAGCATCAGGATGCTGGTTGGCAGCTGGAGGGGCGGCACCCCGGCCAGGGCTTAGGGTCGGTCCCTGCCACGCCCCCTGCGTAGAACCTCCAGCCTCACTGCTTCCCAGCTCTGTTCGCGGGTCTGACCTGATCCTGCCCTTCTGGGCTGTTCGCCCCTGCCTTGGAGTCACCGTGTCCCCCAGCCCCCCACCACTTCTGCCTTCCCATGAAGTTGATGGCGTGTCCCTGTTGAAGCTCTGCCTCGTGGGACCACACCCGAGGGAGTGGGGCTGAAGCGAGGTGGGTGCTGCGGTCCCACATGCGCCAGTGGAGGGCGGCCCGTGGGCGGGCTCACTGGGAAATTACATGTTAGGGGAACACGAACCGTGTGTGGAGAATGAAGGCGAGCGGCCCGGCCGCGGAGTAGATGTAGGAGACGCTTAACTACCACCGCAGTCGTGTCATTTGTCGAATGGTGCAAACCCACAGCTATTTTTTTATTGTTTGGTAATGCTTTAAAAATTTTGCAGTAAACCCTTTCAGCAGCCGTGAGCAGAAAAGCTGAAAGTCATGCTTCATAAAAGTACCGGATTGTTATTTCCTTTTCTCAAGAGAGCGGACGGTGCACGTTTATTTGTACAAAACGGACGTTGGTGTTGACGTCCAACCCGGGGCAGCCGCGACAGAACCGGGGGCGCGGGGACCGGGGGCAGGGCCAGCCGGTCGCAGAGGTGGTCACCGAGAAGCCTGGAGTCGCCGGCGAGCGGGCGCGCTTCCCCAGGGTTCCGTGAGGCCTGTCGCTTTGCTCAGATTTACCGTCTGTTCTGCTGAATGAACTAACCGTGCCCACGGTTGTAGCCCGCGTCTTCTTGCGCACGGACCGTCGGCAGGCCTTTGCAAGCCGTCGAGCGTTCAGATGAGCGTCCCGGTGGTTTCCAGCAGGAAATCGGTTAAATTAATTTCAAAATCATTTTGATGTTTTTCATCCCGTTGATGGAGTCTAGATAAAGCAGCTGGAAGTTTATTCTGTCAAACGTGAAACGCACCCGATGTGCGGCCGCTTGAGCTGTAAATTGAGTTTTAAAAAACGCCTTCGACGCTGAAATGTTTTTGGTTTGGCAGGTGATTACAAGAAGACAAATTTTGGATGATCACAGCTCTGGGATTAAAGACACAATATTTTGATCTTGTTAAGAAACCCATCATCCCTGGGAACTTCGGTGGCTCACACCATGTTCCTCATTGCGTGGAAACCAGCCTGGGGTGTGGCCAACGGACCTAGAAGGTGTGCTTTTCAAAACGTGAGGATATTTTTATGCACACACAGCAGAGCTGGACGACAGAACGGATTTCAAAGGTGCCGTGTCATTAAAAAACGCTTCGGCACGCCGTGTGGGGCTGTGTGCCGCAGGTTCTCAGAGTTCAGAAACATTTGGCCGTCGAAGGACGACCCACAATGATTTCAGACATTTTTGGGAATGGGTCTGTAGATTGTGGCTGCGTTTTATGTAAGTTGGACGTTTTTACATCGTCCCATTTGTCCGACGGAGGACCACAGCACTCGAGCTTTTGAATCCTCAGGGATTGTACCGATTGAGAGTAAAGTTCGCAAAGTTGAACAGAACTGCCGTGGAGCCATGGGGAAGCCAGGGAGGAGACGGAACACACTGAACTCGGGGGGGTCGGAGAGTATGCAAGATCTAATTTCCAAATTGTGTAATTGTGCTTTGGAAAATCGTACTCATGGGAAGAATGTTTTGATGGTGCCTTTAGGTCTGATTGGGTAGATTTATATTTTGGAACGACACGGAACCCTTTTGAGCTGGCCATTGAAAAGGATCGCGCACAGGGACGGCTTATTTGAGTTTTGCCTGTAACGTATTTGTTGCAGGATAAGACCTGAGCCTCTGGGTGGGCGGGGTAGAGACCTGAGGAGGGCGCCCAAGAGGGTATTTGTGCTGGAGTATTTACACGTTCAAATAAAACAAAAACAAAAAATAACAAAAAGTGAGCCCAGGACTGTGCATACTTTCCACGGAGCAGAAGTTCCTCTGAGCCCGTGGGGCATCCCGGGGTCTCTCAAGAGTGAGTCGTCTGAACTGAAAACACTGTGGTCTATCGAGGGCCTCGCAAGCCCTCCAGAAATTCCAAGCCACGAATGTATATTTGAAGGATTTGGCAGCAGTTTCATGAAAACAATAAAAAATAAGATCCAGTGAGAGAAATCCCAGTGGTCAGTAGGGGAGAGCCTCGGGCAAGGACACAGAGTGGAGGGTACGACAATGCAGCGAGAATAGTAGATACAAACTTGCGATTTTAATGCAGGTTTTTGTGTGTTTGGAAAGCGTTTTGGGGGCACAGTCGGTTCATCGTCTGACTTCAGCTTGGAGCATGATCTTGCGGTCCGTGGGTTCGAGCCCCGCGTTGGGCTCCATGCTGACAACTCAGCTTCGGATTCTGTGTCTCCCTCACTCTCCGCCCCTCCTCTGCTCACACTGTGTCTCTCTCTCAAAAATAAACAAACATTCAAAAAAATGAAAAAAAAGAAAGCGTGTTCTCTTTGAAAATCGGTTTTGAACAGAACTATCTCACAGAGCCCCCGAGATGACACATCCACCTTGTAGGTGAAGCGAGCCCCGTGGGCCTCACCGTTCACACTCTTCCGGGGCGTCCGCGCTGGGGGAGGAGTCGGGTGGCCCCAGCTGGGGACCAGGGAGAGGGAAGGCGTCTGGACTGTGGCCCCACCGTGCGGGCGGGACCGTGGTGCCCACGCCCCAGAGGACGGCTCTGCCAGGAATAATCATGTGGCTTCTTCCTTCGCCCCAGCCGGACCGTCCCCTCCAGATGCAGATCCTGACACCCCACAGGGCTGGCTCCCATCACACTCCAGGGTCGCTATGGGACCCTGGGACAGCCCTGCACACCCAAGGAGGTGGCCGCTGGGTCTCCCCTTTTCTGGGCTCCAGCACCACCCCGTCACCTCCTTCCTCTGCGCCCAGACACGGGAGAAGGCAGTGAGCGAGCCTTAGGTTGTGGGAAACAGAGAGCCGGGCGCTCCAGCCAGCTGCGGGACCCGCTCGGAGTTTCTGGTGACTTCCGCCGAGTTTGGGCTGGCTTTGGCCCAGAGGGTTTCCTGGAGGGGCCTCAGGGGTGGGAAAGGGACGTGGGGAGAGGCCCAGCTCCGTCCGTCTTGCTTGGGGGTGCTTGCAGCAGACTTTGCTCTCGGGAGGAGCCCTGGGCAGCCCGGAGGGGATGGGTGGGCAGCGGGCGTGGCCACGGGCCCGGACTCGGCCTGGCTTCTCTGCCTTTCAGACCCCAGAGCTTTCCCAGGCTCCCGCTGCTGCTGCCTGAGCTGGGGAGGCCACTTCGGGGTCGGGGGCCCTCAGGAGGTGCAGGGCTGCCTGGAGGAGGGCGGGAGGTGGGGACGTGGCATCTGTGGGAGGCCCAGCAGGGCTGACTCATCAGGAGCTGATGGCTGAGCAGAAAGGGCCCAGCTGTTCGCAGAGCCTTGGGGATATCCCTGTGTTATTGCAAACGGGGGCCGGGAGGGGGAAGGAAGGGGAGGGCTACTTACAGCAGGCATTCCTGCCTGGCCACCTCCCCGGGAGAGGCTGTCTCAGGCCGAGGGGCGGCCCGGGCCCGGGCATGGCCATCCCTAAGTCCGTCCACACCGCCGGCGCCCGGGGAGCGTGTGGCGACAGGAGCCCTTCCGTGCCAAAGCCAGGAGAGCCCCGGGCACACGGACGTTGGCCCCCTCGCTGGGGCTGCAGAGCTGGAGACCGTGCACTGTCCCTCCTGATCCAGTGGCCTGGGATGGGGAAACTGAGGCTCTCAGAACTCAAGTCACAGGCCCACGGCCCTGAAGTTGTCAGGACCAGAGCCTGGAGTTTTCTGAGTACTGGGCCAAGCAGTCCCGAGAGCTACAGGTCAGCCCTGGTGGCAGCGTTCCCTGCACCGCGCCCCGCCCCCCGCCGACCTGCACACAGTTAGTGATGCTCTCCCTCCAGCCAGGTGCAGGCAGCCTCCAGCACCTTCTCCTGACACCTGGCAGGCACTTCCACCTGATCACAGTGGGGGGACTAGGTGACCTTTGGGCCAGACGAGAGCGTTTAGAGGCCCCAGTCCTTCAGGGCTGCAGGAAGCCACCTCCACGAGGAGTGGCCAAGGGCAGCCACAGACCCTAGCCGGCTCTTTCCTCGCCGAGCTGCTACCCAGGAGGCCCCCCAAAGCTGCCAGTCGTCCTCGCTCTCCGTCCCCCCTCCCTCCCCCTCTGTTCCTTCTTTCCCTGCTGGCGGCTGGGGACCCCGGGCTCTGTCCCCACCACCCATGGCCCTGTGTCTCTGTCGCTCCTTGCTCGAGAGGACACTGGTCGCTGAGTGCAGGGCGCACCTTAATCCAGGGCGATCTCCTCTCGAGCCTTAACTAATCGCATGTGCAAAGATCCTGTTTCCCAATAAGGTCACGTTCTAGGTCCCGCGTGGACCTGAATTTTGGGGGGATGCCACTCGACCTGCTCCCGAGGGAGCAAAGTCAGCCGTGCAGGCCTCTCAGCTCCTCCTCCGGCTCCCTGAGTCACGGGTCTGTTAACCCTGCCCGTGTGGCAGTGCGCCTGGCTTTGTTAGTGCCACCACGCGGCGCTCTCGTTTGTGCAATGTTGTCACCCGCCGTCTGTGCCCGCCTCGTCTTCTGGCCCCAGGCGCTTGCTAACCCTGACGCGCACAGGAATCTGCCCGGGATTCGCCCCCTAGGATTTCCTGCAGAGACGGGCTGATGGTGCTGAACTTTCTCAGTTTTTATCGCTCCAAAATGCCTTTATTTTGCCCCCGTTCCTGGAAAGCCTTTTAGCTGGGTATTTCCTTTGGGGGCGTTGAAGACGGCCTGTCCCGCCTTCTGGTTTTCGTTCCCGCGCTCCTCCTGGGAAAGCCATCTGCCTCTTTGGCCGCCGCCCAGGGACTCCCCCTGTGGTCTCCCTGAGACGCGGCTAGGTGTGGGCCGCTTTTCATCACTCCTGCTTGGGGCTCGCTGGGCTTTTCCGCGGGGGGCGGTTTCTGGCCGTTCCGTCTGCCCTGATGTTCTCGGGTACCGTCTCCGCGGGTGTTCCTCCTCTTTCACCTCCCGCCTTCGGGAGCGATGGACGGACACGGACGGATGGGGCCACGGCACACCCCTGCTCTCGCCGACCTCTGACCTTCTCCAGCTTCCCGCCCCCTTGCCTGGCCCGGCCGCCCCCCCCCCCCCACATCTGAGTATTCTCCAAGAGCGTGCCTTCGGCAGAACTGAACACACTCTGAACATCACGATTCGAGAAATAATTTCCTTTTGATTATTTAAACGTAAAGGTTTACACTTTGAATCGCTAGCCCTCCGGTTGTTTCTACCACGGCGATTTATTTTCGATAGGTTCCTGTTTATGGTGGACATTTCAATCTGGCTCTTATTTCTTCAAGCTTGATAGAAACATGGCTGTTCTGTGATGAGGGTCCGGTTCTTCTGGGGTCTGAGGTCTGTGGGTCCGCTTCTACTCTTTCCTCTCCCGTGTCTCACTCGTCAGGGTCTGTCCCTTTTCACACTCGTACCGAGGCCTGCTTGTGGCTGATACGCAATTGCGATGGGGTCCAGGAGGAGGGCATAGCCAGGGGGCGGGTTTGCATTTGGTCCTTCTGGGTCCTGGCCTCACAGATCCAGACCCGCGTTGACCTCGGTTTTAGGGATGAGGCTCCTTCGAGTCACCAGACGTGGGTCTGTGCCGCACAGCCGGCGGTGGTCCCCATCTCCAGTGACGGCTGCGCCGCCACCCCAGCTCCTGCTCTGCACAGAGGACCCCCACGCACGGGCCCCTCGGTGGGAGGCCCGGGCCGGGGTCTCCGCCTTGCACGAGGCCATTGAGCCCCAGGTCCACGTGGCTTGGCCACAAGCTTCCAATTAAGAGCTCTCAGACGCAGCTCCCGTCTCTGCGGGCTTGGCCCCCTTAGACTTCAGCCTCCTTATTCCTTCCCATGCTGTTACCGATTTGCTTTAAACAACTTTCTTCCGCGCTTTTGTTCCTCAGTGAGAGGTTGGCCTGCCCTTTGCCCAGAAAGCGAGCGAAGGCGGGTGTGTGTGTGTGTGTGTGTCGGGGGGGGGGGGGCTCTCTGGCCCTCTGTCCTTGGCCTCCTGAGCCGACGGGCAGTGAGTCTGCCCAGCTCTGTTCGAAAACACATGCCCTCATCCCTGATCTCACTGGCACCTGCCGGCCCACGTCCAAGCTCACCTGCCCTCGCTGGCTCCCTCGGGGCTACTCTTGCCCCCTCTGACCGGCAGGGGTCTTTGAAAAGCACAGTCCGGTCGTACCCTGTGCTGCTGAAAGCCCCCCACGGTTCCCACTGCATCAAGGATACAGCTAAGCTGTTGACCACGTCTACGGGGTCTCGCATGTCTGGCCTCTGGCCGTCCCTCCGGCTGCCTCTCACCCCTGTCGCTCAGTGGCCTCCTTGCCATCCCACTCCGTGCCATGCTCACTGCCCCCTCGGGGCCCGGAAGGTTCCATCCTGCATCCCAGCCCCTTCTCAAACCTCACCTCCTTAAGAGAAGACTTTCCAGGGTAGTCTGTCGCCTCCGTCCTCTGTCGGCAACTGCTCTCGGCCCCTCTGCGTGCTGCTCGGGGTCACCCGGGGCACAGGTGGAACTCCGCGGTCTCTGCTGGAAGGTAGCGGGAGGCTGGGGACGGGGTGTGTGTCCAGACTTGGCGTTTGTGACTTCGTTCATACTATTCCCCTCGTTAAGAGAAAGTAGTAGTAGTATTTTTTCTTTTCAAGTTTGTACCTTTTGACCAGCCTCGGCCCCGCCTTTCACCCATTCCCACCCTCTGCCTTCCGCAATTACCAGTCTGTCCTCTGGATCTATGGGTTTGGGTTTTGTTTTGCTTTTTGTTGTTTTACGTTTCACGTGTATATGAGATCATACAGTATTTGTCTTTTTCTGACTGGCTCATTTCACTTAGAATAATGCCCTCAAGGTCCATCCAAGCTGTCACACAGGCAAGATTTCCTTCTTTTGTGGCCGAATAATATTCCATTTTCTATATTCGTCCATCCATCGATGGACAGCTGGATTGTTTCTTTGCCTTGGGTGTTGCAAATAATGCAGCAAATACGGGGGTGCAGATGCCTTTCCGAGGTAGCGGTTATCTCGTTTCCTTTGGATGAATGCCCAGAAGTGGAGTTTCTGGATCATAGGGTAGTTCCATCTTAAATTTTTTGAGGAACCTCCGTACTGTTTTCCACTGTGGCTGCACCATTCTGCATTCCCGCCAACGGCGGACGAGGGTTCCCGTCTCTCCGCGTCCTTGCCGGCATCTGTCATTTCCTATGTGGTTGGTGCCAGCCATTCTGACGGGTGTGAGGTGGTATCTCAGTGTGGTTTCGATTTGCGTTTCCCGGATGATGAGCGATGTCGAGCATCTTGTCCTGTGTCGTGGGCCATCTGGAGGTCTTCCTTGGAGACCCGTCTGCTCAGTTGCTCTGTCCATTTCTTCTTAATCGGATCATTTTTCTGTTGAGCTGTAGGCGTTCTTCATGTATTTGGGGTATTAGCCCCTTATCAGATATGTGGCGGTTTTGTTCGCCGTGCAGAAGCTTCTTAGCGCGGGTCCCCCTTGCTTGGTTTTGCTTTTGGTTTCAGATCCAATAATCCATCGCCAGGACGGATGTCGAGGAGCTTGCCCTCTGTGTTTTCTTCTAGGAGTTTTATGGTCACAGGTCTTATCATTCGAGTCTCTAATCCGTTTTGAGTGAATTTTTGTGTCGTGCACGAGAGGGGCCGCGTTTCGTTCTCTTACACGAGGCCTATCCGCTTCCCCACAACCAGGTATGGAAGAGACACCCCCCTCCTCAGTGCGCATTCTTGGCTCCTGTGTCGTAGATGAAGTGACGACGTGTGTGGGTTTATCTCTGGGCTCTCTGTCCCATTCCATTCACCTGTGTGTTTGTTACTATGCCAGTTTTGATCGCAGTGGTTTTCGGAGATAGTTTGACATCGGGGAGCATGATGCCTCCAGCTTCATTCTTTCTCGAGATTGCTTGGCTCTTCAGTCTCTGCGGTGATCCCACATGAATTGTAGGGTCGTGTGTTCCATTTCTGTGGAAAATGCCATTGGCATTTTGATAGGGATTGTGTTGCATCTGTAGTTTGCTTTGGGTGCTGTGGACATCTTGACAGTATTAAGTTCTGGTCCATGAGTATGGAATATCTTTCCACTTGTGTCTCCTTCAATTTATTCCATCGATGTCAAGAACAATAATTAAAAAAAGTTTTAAAGGTATTTATTATATTTGAGAGAGAGAGAGAGAGAGAGAGACACGAAGCATGAGTGGGGGAGGGGCAGAGAGAGAGGGAGAGTGAATCCAAAGCAGGCTCCAGTCTGAGCTGTCAGCACAGAGCCTGACACAGGGCTTGAACCCACAAACCATGAGATCACGACCTGAGCCGAAGTTGGATGCTTAACCGACTGAGCCCCCCAGGTGCCCCAAGAACAGTTATTTAGAGCTTAAAAGTCAGGGGGAGAATGATCTTTTCTGTCATTCTGGGACATTGTGTAACAGGTCCGTGTAAGGAATCTACTGATCTAGAGAAACTGCTTGATTTTGCCGTTTGCTATTAAGGACTCGCACCTTTGCAAAGTGATGTTAACTCGTAGATTTGTATCTGGAAGAAAAGGTAGCCCCCAAGGTTGTGGTTTCTGTTGCCTGTGGGACATTGTCTGCTTCATGAACCAGCTTTACTCTGTCACTGGTTCCTGTGTTAATGAGCTGATAAGTTGTGGGTAAATACTCATTTTATTGCACTTTATTTTTTTTTTTTAACGTTTATTCTGAGAGAGAGAGCGGGAGCATGCGCGTGCCAGCAGGAGAGGGGCAGAGAGAGAGAGGGAGACAGAGAATCCCGAGCAGATTCCGCACTGATGGCACGGAGCCCAACACAAGGCTCGATCCCACGAACCGTAAGATCACGACCTGAGCTGAAGTGGGGAGTCGGATGCTCAGCTGACTGAGCCACTCAGGCGCCCCAGTAAACATTCAGCCTATATCTGTATGCCGGCCACGCTTCTAATGTCCTGCAAATGATACTCTGACAGCCTCAAAGACCAGTGAGCAAACGTGCGGCTGTTGGGGGGGTGGGTGGGTCCCCCAGCCGCCTGCCGGCGATGGGCGCTCAGACGGCTCGCCTGCCCCTCTGTGCCACGGTCTTCCCGTTACAGGTGCACCCGTTCGACCATCGTCTGAGGTCCTTGGAAGGACTGAAGGAGATCCGGTCGGGCTCGGCACTGACAGTTACCATAGGGTACCAGCAGCAAGTTGCTGGTCTCTGTAAGTCTCCACGGACAACAGGGAAGCCCCGTTGAAACCAGGGTGGGGGGGGGCGGGCCCCCCCCCCCCCCCCCCGGCTGGATCCTCGCCAGTGGGTGGTGCTTACACCCCACTGGGTCCTTAGACCCAGTGGCTCCTGGATGCTGCCACTGCCCTAGGCCTCTGGCTTGTCTGTACCGGCTCTTTCTTTCTCGTCGTGGCAACAGCTTCAGCGAGATCTGATTTGCACACGGCTCACACACGACTCTCCTATTTAAAGCGCCCAGTTCAATGGGGTCCACCCTTGAAGGGCCGGGAGAGGACAGGGTGGTGGGTGAGCCCTGAGGAGCCCCGGGTCACAGGGTCCCCCGAGGAGCACCAGGTCTGGGCAGCGTGTCCGCGCTGTTGTCTCGGTGGAGCTCGAAGGGAATGTGAACTCGGGCCGGGAAGGAGGACAGAGCCCTTCTCCGGGTCCAGCCGGGCCTGCCTGGGGCCTTCCCCGGGGGTGTCCCTCCTGCCTTCCGGACTTCCCAGGCCGGCCACAGATTCGCTCGCGTTCCTGCTGGACACCGGGGGCCTGTCTGCTTTGAACCTCTGCAGCGCTTTCTGGGAAGGGGGGCTTCACACAGGTGGGATTTTCACGGCGGACGCCGCCGCGGGGTCTTTTGGGGCTGACTCCCGCCACCTTCTGCAGGTAGGGGACCATCCTGTGTCTGGGGACGTGGTGTCCCCCCCACCTTCTGCGCCACCCCGGCCTCTCTGCGGGCGTTGCTCACGTGCGTGTGTTTTCGTCCCGCAAATAACGGCCATTTGCGTTCGTGCTGTCCCTCCAGGTGGCTCTGTCTGCTAGCGTCTCGTCGCGGTGGCCGTGGTGGCCACACCCTCTTCTCCTGTTCCTCGGGAGGGTTATTCCTTAGGCGGATCCCTCGGTGAGCCGCTTCTCCGCATCCTCGTAAGGGCCCGTGGCGACTGCACCAGACAGACGTCTCCCGGACCATTTCCCGCTGCTGAACGTTTACACTTTTTTTGGCGTTGATTTTCAGTTTTTGGAGAGAGCGAGCGAACGGGGCAGGGGCAGAGAGAGAGGGAGACAGGATCTGAAGCGGGCTCCGTGCTGAGAGGGAGAACCCGACGCGGGGCTCGAGCTCATGAACCGTGACATCATGACCTGAGCTGAAGTCGGTCGCCCAACGACTGAGCCCCCCGGGCGCCCCTGGAGGTTGAACTGTTAATGGGGGAGGGATTCCGCCTTCTTTTCCCTCAGAAGGGCCGAAACGTCCCCCTTGTTTCTTCCTTGATTTAAGTAAACATCCCTCCCAGTCAGCTTTGCTCCGTCCGCACGTCTGGACGTGATGATGATGACCTACCCAGACCCCTCTTCCTAACGGATATTTTTAAGGGGCCCTTTATCGTGCAGGCATGAAGTTCGGAGAGGGTACGGCAGCTCTCACACGTAATTCTAAGTGGAGTCGCTTGAACAAGCCACTAGATTCGTGTCCATCTAGAGACTCGGAGGGCAGCGTACCTGGGAAGAGGGTCTCTGCAAACGTCATCGCTTAAGGGGTGTGAGACGAAGTCGGCGTGGATTTAGCGTGGGCCCTCCGTCCGATGACCGGTGTCCTTGGAGAGGAGGGGAGACACGGCAGGTGCCGCGTGCAGACGGGGACAGAGGCACGCGGCCACAGGCCCGGGAAGCTGGTTTGGCCCCCAGGGGCTGGTTTGGCCCTGTGTCGCCTTGATCTGGGCCCTCGAGGCTCCGGAGCTGGAAGAGAATAAACTGTCGCCCCCAGTTTGTGGTCATTTCTTACAGCGGCCGCAGGACATTGATGCACCGAGTGAATAAACTCAAGGTGGGAAGGACTGCTTTCGGTTCCTGCTGGCGGGCTGCCCCACGGGCCTCTGTAGTGGGCACCATCGGCAAACCCATCTTACAGAGCGGCAAACGGGCTCCGAGGTGCTGGGTGACCTGCCCAGGGCACACAGCCAGCAAGAGGGGCTCCGGGTTCCAAGCCAGGTCCGGCTGACCCATGCTCTGCCTGCAGATTTCATCAGTGGTGCAGGGTGGCTGACGAGGGTCCTTCCTGCTCTCCGAGCCACTGCTTCCTCCCTACTTCTGGGGTGCCTCCAGGCACCTTCCACTCGCTAGTCCCTGGTCCCCTCCTCTCTTTCCGCTCTGGCTTCTGCAGACCTGGGGCTGCGTCTTCTCTGTGCCAGTGAGGTCACCGCTCTGGGCACTGAGGCAGCAAGACAGATCGACCTCTGGGCTGGGGGTCGTCAGGGCCCACCCGAGGGCCAGGCGGGGGCTGGCGGGGCCGGGGGGGGGGGGGTGCTTCAGCTCCCGTCCAGGCGGGACCCAGGGTCGGCCTGCCCTCCTGGCATCCGTGTGAAACGGTGGTGCCACCCCGAACCTTCTGGGGACCCGCCTGCGCAGATCCGAGGGTTTGCTGGTTTCCTGAGCTCTGCTCTGTGGACGGTCCCTGCTCCCAGGTCCCAGCCCCGAACCCCCCCACACCCGTGTAATTCCCAGTGAGGACAGTGCTAATCTGTGAAATAAGTGTGAGCACGCCTAATGGAGTTTCTCCCCAGAACCCGACTCACTCTCTACCCGTTGTCTTTGGGCGTCCGGTGCCTGCCTGCTCCAGCCCCCGGCCGCCCTCGCCCAGGCCCCAGGCCCCTGGTCGGCAGCTTCCGGGTGCTGCTGGGCCCAGAGACGGGTGGCAGCCCGGCTCTTGTCCCGGGAAGGTTTCCCAAGCGCCTGTTCTGGGCCGGGTCCTGCTTTCGCCCCCCTTCCTCTGGCCTTCCCCTCCGGTCCCCCCCAACCCCAATTGTCGTTTCATTATAAAAGTCTTCGACATCCAACATTTCCTCTCCCCCGCCCTCCCCTCCTTCCCCTCTCCCCCTCCCGGCCCCTCCTCCTCCCTCCCCTCCCTCTTTTCTCCTCCCCCCTCCTCCCCTTCCTCCCTCTCTCCTCCTTTCTGGCCTAATCACCCTTTGAAGGAGTTGCAGACATCATGACGTTTTACTCTCCGGCATCCCTCTCTTTAAGGAGAAGGACCTCACGACTCTGGCCTGCGGGGACGCAATGTCGCCCCCCCCCCCCCGTGCCGTTGAGTTCGTCTCTGATGCATCTTCCAGGAGAGCACACCCCACCCCTTTTCGTGTTTTCCCACGACACTGACTCACGGAGGGTTTGGAGAGCGAGCCGGTGGCTGTCTTCGGACGCTGTTTTCTTGTTCCCCGGTCCCCTGTGTGTCAGTGCCAAAGTCTGGATGAGGGCCGCTTGAACGTTTGCGGTAAGAGCGCCTCCTGCCCGGCCCTGGTGCCCCGTACCTCATGGTGCCACGGGCACCGGGCCGTTTGCAGAGCCGGCAGGTCCCTTCGGCGGACACTCGCCGTGTGGGCCCCTGCCCGCCAGGGACCAGCAGACCGCCTCCCACCTTCCCGAGCTCCCCGGCCTTGCCGGGTGAACCCCAGGCCCGCAAGGCTTCCTCGGCTGCCAGGCCCAGACACGGGGCCGACGGCGCCGAGCCCAGACGGGAACAGCCGGTGTTTGGCCCACGACAGGAGCCCGAGCGGCTCCCCCACGGCCTGGGGTCACAGCTCTGTGAACGTCCAGCAATGCAGCCCCGCGCTGCTCCGGGCCAGCCGGCCGCAGGGTGACTCCCTTGCCTTCCCCGACTCCCCCAGGCAGGGGGACGGACACCATCCGGCTGCTTCCAGACCACTCCGCCTGCGGTCTGGATTGACTGGGCCCGGTGTGGGGGCGGGGGGAGAGAAGGAGGCGGCGGGCTAGGAGTTCCCTTTCATGGTGCCCGAGGTGGCCCGGGCACTCCTGGTAGCTCGGGTGTGCAGCTGGGATGACCGAGCCGCAGGACGGGGAAAATAAAGCCTCAGGGGCCAAGAGAGTCAGGGGCCGTCTCCATCACCACTGTCCTGTTGACTCCCTCCCCCCTCCCCACCGCCTCCTCCAGGGAGCCTGGCTGGGCTGCCACGTGCTGAGGGGGAAGGCAAAGCTGGGACCTCATATCTAAGACCTCTCGCGGCAAAGCCGCGGAGGACAGCCCGAGACGCGCTGACTAGATGGCGACCCCGAGCTGCACACAAGGATGAAATCCCCGAGTTCCAGTCTCAGTCTTGACGCAAAGCCAGAGTTGCTCAGATGTTTCCACTCAGGGTTGGGCAGAGATGCCCCGAAGGCGAACAGCCTGGAACAGTGCAGCGGGAAGCCCTTTAGGGAGCTGCTCTGGGGCCTCCGCGGAGGTCTCCCGCGAGCAGCCCGCCTGCCCGAAGGACGGGGGTGCGTGGGGGCTTCGGGGGCTGGGCGCAGACCCCGGGCCTCTGCAGGGAGCGAGCTCCTGGCGGCTCCTCTTGGCCTGGGGCTGCGTGTATTACACAGCGCCTGTCTGCGGAGCCAGGGGACAAAACTTGTGTGTGTTACCCGGGGAAACAGAGAGCCCGCGGGCCGCGGTGGCCTCGGGGCGCCACGGGGACAGACCCGCGGTTGGCAGAAGAACTCAGAGAGAGCCGCTCCCCGAGGCCGTCAGCTCACCTGTCGCCTGCGTTGGCCGTGCGCCGTCAGGGGGCAGGGGTTGCAGGGGAGCCCGCAGTCCACCCTCGGCGCAGGTGTTCTCCTGGAAGTCTCGCCTCGTTCCACGCCGATGCGGGGCAGCGCTCGGGAAGCGCGCGGAGTGAGACGCTGAAGTGTGAACGCGCCGCAAGGACTCGGGGCCAAATGTTCTGGAACGAGGTAGTGCTGACGGCCGCGGCACAGCTCCGCGAATCCACGAGACGCCTGTGAATGGTGCGCTTTGAAGCGGTTAGGATGGTACTTTTTTATGTTCTGTGTGTTTTACCACAATAAGAAGACGTTCAAACAAAACCAAACAGCAGCGAGGCCAGGGGATAGCGTCATCGGAGCGGGGAGAAGCACAGCGTGGCCTGTGCCAAGAGGCCGTCCCGGCGGATGACAGCGGGCTGTGGTTGGCGCCCCGCTCTCACGTCCGCGGCCAGACGTGGGAAGAGCACTGTGTGTTCGTTCTGGAAATGTAGACGGAGCCCCTACTGTGTGTCAGGCCCTGCGTGGGGACACGGCACCGACGGCGAGAAGGCCGACGACGCCTGGGGTCCCACGGCTGCAGAACCAAGAGCCATCTCTCTTCCTGAGTTCACGGGAGGACCCGTGCTTCGGGCACTGGCCTCTGCGCGCCGTCTCGGGGCGACCGGGAGGAGCTGCCGGGCCCACTGTGCCCAGACCGGGTGCCGCGCAGGACCCGGGAAGAGAGGCCGCGGTGACCTGTGGGCCAGGCAGGGCACTCGGGTGCACTGTCCTGCTGGGCCGCAGCGGGGCGAGTGCTAAGGTGAAGGGAGCCAGATGTGCAGAGGGAGGAGGAGCCAAGGGGCTGCAGGGCTTCCAGAAGCTCCCCGGAGCACAGAGGGCTGCCGCGGGCGCTCGGGGCCCAGGAAGGTCTGGGCGTGCAGGGCTGCTCTTCGGCGGGCGTGGAAGCCGGGCCTCCCACATCAAGCGGCTCGTCCTAGGCCTCGCCGCGGCTGAGCGGCAGCGCCGGGGTTAGCGCGTGCGTGTGTCTGCCGTCACAGCATCTGTCCCTGAGCGCTCTTCCGTGAGGCTTCTGGGGCCGCCAGCCCGAGACCCCGGCTCTTTCGCCGGTGGGACATTTGAGTCTTACGAGTTCTGGCTCAGCTGCAGCAAACACCCCTTCAAATGCGTCCACGAACACAGGAGAAAATAACATCTGACATCTTCGAGAGTGTGGCACGGGGGATGCGCACGTTGAAAATGTAGCCGGGCCTGACTCACGAGGCGTCGGGATTGCTCGGATGGCCCCAGCTGCTCCCTGGCGTCGGCAGGTGGAGAGCGGGGTCGCAGACACGCAGAGGAAGCCGGACCCCTGCCAGTCACACCCTCCGTGAGAGCACAGCCAGGTTCCTGGATAGTTCTGCTGGGCTGTAACTCACATGCCACACGATTTGTCCGTTTGGGCTGTGCTGGTCGGGGGGTCTCTGGTGCATCCGGAGGCTGGGCAGAGCACGGTCATCCCCCACGGAGGAGACCCCCGTTCCCCGTCTGACACCCCCGCTGCCCCCCAGTCCCAGGCGCCTCTGGGGATCTACTCACCTGGCGGGGAAGTTGGCGAGGTCCTTGAGGGGGTCTCAGTTCCCCTCCTCGTGGGCGTCTCCATGGGGCTGCTTGGGGGTCCTCATAGTGGCAGGGGGCACGGTGGCCGGTGTCGCCAGAGTGAGAGGTCCCAGGGAGCGCGGGCAGGCTCCACAGACCTTTGTGACCTGTGTGGGAAGCCACTCAGGCCAGCCCTGACTCAGTGGGGGGCTCTGTGTTGGGGGCAGCTGCCCCGGGAGGAGGGCATGGCGATGACAGGAGAGGGGCAGTGACAGGTAGGACGGCGGCTGAGAAGTGTCTGAGATTGATGGAGAATGTGCATCCTCAGATCCCAGAAGCTCCGTGGAGGTGACCTGGGTCACTCAAAGGAAGGCGCCAGAGACACGATAGCGAACTGGTTCTAAAAGCAAAGAGAAGGTCCTACAAATAGCCGACGGGAGAGACCCGTTCCTCATCGACAAATAGTTACGCCGACAACAGGGTCCCCAGTAGGCACAGCGGAAAGCCAGAACGAGGAGAAAACATCCCCAAAGTGGTTCAGAACAACCATTGCCTCCATTTCAACGTTCAGTGTTCTGTTCAATGGCATTTAAATACTGGCACATTGCATTTCGATTTCAGACGCGCACAGTCTGGGACAGAGTGTCCCCAGACATCGCCTGCAACAGCCGGGAAAGAATGCGATTCAGGAGGAAAGGGGATGTTCTGGGGGGGAAGGAGGTGCGGGAGGGCTGGGCTGGTTTACAGCCACCCGCACCTGCGGCGTGAGGGGGGGGGGCGTGTGCCCTCAGGCGCGGCTTGGGGGGACTTCCGCCTGGCTCCACAACCCCGACCGTCACAGGCAAGAGGCTCCGCTAGGGCGTGTGCACACGTGCACACACACAGGCGCATACACACGTGCACACACACATATAGACACACATGCACACATACAGGTATGCACACACATCCACACGCGCGTGCACGCACACACATACAAATACGTATGCCCAAGCACACACACAGGTGTGCACTCACACGTGCACACACATCCACATCCACGCATATACAGACACACATGTAAGACACACATCCACACACACGCATATACACATACACGTGCACACACAGACATGCACACACACACGTACCCCCACATGTACAGACACGTATGTATACAACATATGTGTGCATCTACGTATTCACATACACATGTACATGTAAGACACACTCAGACACCATAGATACGCACACGCACACACATGCAGAAGCATGCACAGACACATCAACATACACACATCCACATACACAACATCCACATATACACTTGCACACATACGCATATAGATGCACACACCACCCATAACACACAGACGCGTGCAGGCACCATAGGCCCATATGACCCTCTCAGGCGCACACACACACACATACATCCACAAGCACACACATCCACAGACAGGAACACATACTCACACGTACACATACGCGCACAACACATGCACACACGTGTGCACACACAGACACACATAGAAGCACACACACACACTCCCTGGTGCTTCCCCTGGAAAACCGGTGATGGGAACATGCCGGGCCGCAGCATTGTGGGTGAGGACTGTGTAGAATAAAGTCTAATTCCAGAGGTTCAAAAGTAAGAACTAAAATAGCAGCCAAGAATAGCCAAGGAAGGGGCGCCTGGGTGGCTCAGTCGGTTGAGCGTCCGACTTCAGCTCAGGTCACGATCTCGCGGTCTGTGAGTTCGAGCCCCGCGTCGGGCTCTGGGCTGATGGCTCAGAGCCTGGAGCCTGTTTCTGATTCTGTGTCTCCCTCTCTCTCTGCCCCTCCCCCGTTCATGCTCTGTCTCTCTCTGTCCCAAAAAAATAAATAAACGTCAAAAAAAAAAAAAAAAAAAAAGAACAGCCAAGCAAATGGGAGGCGGTGATGGTGGTCGGAGTGGTTTGGATTCCTCTTACGGCTTCAGGGGCAGGTGGAGACGCCCCTGCTCCGCGCAGGGACGTGCTCCCAGCAGAGCTGCTGACCGCAAGTACGAACGAGCGAGAAGCGGGGCGAGCGGCGGCGGAGCCGGGACTGGGGGCTCCCCGCCCTGTGGAAAGGCAGGTTGGGCGGGCGGGGGGCACGGGTGCGTCAGGATAAATGAGCCCACAGAGGGAGACGGTAGTCCAGTAAACCTAAGGAGGCTAAACTTACCAGTTAAAAGACATTGACATATCAGACACAGGTAAGGCCCAGGGGTGTGCTGTTAATACGGGAAACCCTCACAAGGAGAGGGAATAAGGCAGAGCCACCGAGGACCCCGATCCCTGACAGGGGAGGTCCCTGCGCCGGGAGAGGGCACGCAGAGGCGGGAGGGCCTGTGGGGCCCTGCCTGGGGCAGCCCCGCCTGCGTTGCTCGGGGGGGCCTCCCCCCTGCACCCCTCTCCGCTCTGCCCTGCGTGAGCTGCCCCTGCCGCAGTCGGGCCACACGCCCGGGGTGGGAGCGCGTCCTGCAACCACGGACGCCGCCCGCGGGGACGTGGTGGCTCCTGGGGCGCGCTGTCCCTCTGTGTGCTGGGCATGAACTTTCAGCCACAGGACTAGATGGATGTCAAGGGGCGGAAGGGGTGGAATGTGTTGGGTGCTTTGCATCTTTTAAACAGTTTTACTGAGAAAAGGTCACAGGCCAAACAATGCACCCATTTTAACGCCGGGCAGCGGCGTTCGCTGCGTGGGCAGTGCTGTGTCGCCGTCACCACCGCCTGTTTCCAGGACCTTCCTTCCCCGTCCCGGGACATCCCAGCAGAAACGAGCTCCCCGCTCACCCTCCCTGGCCGCCTCCAATGCACTTTCCGCCTCTGGAAACTCGCCTTTGCTAGGTATTTCGTCTCAGTGGCGTCTGTCCTTCTGTGCCTGGCCTCTCTCCCTGAGCGTAACGTTTCACCGGTTTCCCCGCGCGGTGGATGGCCAGTGCTGCTCCCCTTGCGTGGCCCGGAGCTGCTCTGTCGCGTGGACATGCCACGTCTTGCTGACCCAGGCTCACCCGCCGACAGGCCCTTCCGCGTCCGCAGGTGATGGTGTTGCTACTGAGCACGTATAGGTGTCTGTCTGGATCTCCGTTTTCAGTTCTTCTGAGCGTGTCCCCGGGGGGCGGAATTGCGGGGCCCTGTTGCAACCATGCGTGGCTTCAGAGGAGCCCCCAAACGGCTTCCTACCACAGGGACACCATTCCGCGTTCGTTGCCTTTGCTTGTTCCCCACGCCCGCCCACCTGTTTCTCAGCTCTGCTGTAGGCCCTGGGGAGTGGCCCTGGGAGACCACCTTGGTGTCCGACCTCAGGTCGGGCTCAGCCAGAGGGGGCACGTCAGAGAAAAGGAGGGGACCCGAGTCAGGGTGCGTGCCACCCCCCAGCCCCCACCACGAGGCCGTCTCGGGTTGTTCCTCTGAAGGTGGTGTCTCCACGTGGGACCCTGGGGCTCTGCCTCCTCTCCTCCCCTGGGGCCAGGGGTGATGTCCCCCAGTTCCTGCCCTGTGCCTGGGGCTCCCCTTCATCCACCTGGCTGCAAGTGGTCCCTTCGTAAGCCCTTCTTGAAATATCTTGACTTGAGCGAGCTCCCTGTTTCCCGAGGGGGCCCGGCCCCGGTAAGTAGGCGATCGGGCCCTCCGTGCCCCTGAGGCCAGAGCTCGTGGGGTGTCATTCACTGATGTGGCCCAGCAGGAGCCCCACGCGTGGCTCCTGGCAGGGCTCAGGGGACACTTTCTGGAGAGAGGAAGATATGATTTCACGATTGAAATCGAGTCCCTTTTATTCCAAGCACGTCGGAGACTCTGGCTGGCGTCCTGGCCACGGGAGAGACCGGCTTCCCTCCGAGGGGTTTCCCACTAGAAAACAGAGCAGACTGACTCACATAGGGCAGAGGACAGTCCCACGACGACGAGGCGGAAGCTCATCCCGCAGAAGGAGGCGAAGGGCCCTGCAGGCCGAGGAACCAGGTAGGTGCCCCGCCCACCTCCCCGCTAACCTGCCCAGGAGCGCCACCTCCGCGAGTCGGGCTCCTCTTCTGGAAGATGAGAACAGTTAGCCTCCCTGCGACACGGCAGATGGATGCTTCTGGGAAGGCGGGCCCACGTGGCGGGGCTGTGAGGGGGACGCCCAGCCTGGTCCCTGCGGTGGCACCGCCCCTCCCCCCGGGCTGACGGCCGTGGTCGCGTCTGCCGAATAGGCCTTCCTCTTGTCTTGGAATTGGGGAGGGGCTCAAGTGCGAGAGCGGCCGGTTCCAAACCCAGTTTCTGCCTCACCCGCCAGGGCGCGTGCAAGGGGAGCCCCGCCGTCCCCGAAAGGGGCGGGTGGGAAGGGTCCTCCGGGGGCATGGGGGCGTGCACGTGGGGCCGGGGCAGCGGGGGCTTCCTCCTGACGGCGGGCCAGGCGGGGCGGTGCCGGGAACCCCTGCAGCCCGACTGCGTCCCGTGGGGCGTGCAGGGCGACCCAGCCGTGTGTGCGGCCAACCGTACTCCCAGTACTCAGCATGGTGGCAGATGCCGCAGAAGCGTCTGCTAAATTCGGAAGTCCCAGAACACACGCGCCCAGAGAAGTCCTGCCTCCAGAGCAGGAGGGACGGGAGAGAATGTCGATGACGGCGCTGCTCACTGCCCCGAAGCGTGGACGCCGCTCGAACGCCCGTCACAGGTGACGGGACGAACTCGCCGCGCGTCCGCCTGGCAGGACGTGACACGGCAGGGGGATGCGCAGCTGGCGGCTCCGTGTGTCGGCACGGGTGGACGCAGCGCATAATCGGGGGAGAAAGACGGATAACCACGGCTTGTCCCGTGATGGCTCTGTGTCTGCCGTGGCCGTAACCACCGCGGACGGAATGGCTTCAGACAACACGTTGGGTACCTTTCGGTCCGGGAGGTCCGCGGTCCCAGATCCGTGTCCGCGGACTGGAGTCGCATGTGGGCTGGGGAGGACGCCCCCTTGCCCTTCCCGGTGTCGGAGGCGTCCTCGGCTCGGGTCCCGGGCCCCGAATGGGGCATGGGAGGTCGGGCACAGGGCCGGCCGGGGGGCGCTGGTGGCACGGGTGTGGGGTGAGCTGACTCGGAGAGCCTGGACTCAGCCTCTCAGTCTGGACTGGGCCACCGAGCAGGGTGGTTCTGGGGACAGGGCCTTCCTGGAGGTGGGGCGGGGGCAGGTGCCGTGTTAGCATCCTGCTTCGTACCCTAGGAATCTGTTCCGAGGTCCAAACCCGGGACGGGGACACGCAGGCCAGGAAGTCCCTGGGCCGTTGGTAAAGCTCCCCAGATGTCTGTGCGGCTCCGTGGCCGGCCGTGGCGGCCCTCCTCACCAGGAGAGGGAGCTGGTGCTGGGGACAGGGGCTGGCCCCACAGCTGGGCAACCAGGCAGGCACCGGACACACCGGGGTCTCGGGTTCCCACACTCCCTGGCGGTGTAACGGGTGGGCCTCCGGCCTCCGGGGCCGGCAGCCCTCCTCCTCCCAGACCCGCCTTCTTTTCTTGGGCATTGGCTTAGTTTCTGAAGAACTCATCGTGTGCCCCAACCATTTTGAAACACTGCGGATTTTAGCTGGTTTAAGGTATGGCACACCCGCGAGAATGACACCCGCGTGAATTGCACTTTACCGTCGAGGAAACTGAGGCAGACAGGACGCGTGACCTGCCCCGGGGCACCTGGTCGGTTGGTGGGGGGCCCGGCTCAGTGTCCTCTTGCGTCACCGCTGTCCCGCGTGATCTGCCGCCTTCCGGTATCTGAGCTGCCGTGGAGTAAGAGGGACTCCGGCCCCGGCACCGCCACACGGAGCCATCTGCGCGTCCCAGGACGCGGGCAGCGCCGGTAGGGGCTGGCGGGTAGGAGCGGCCGCCGTGCCCGGTCTCAGCAGCACCGGCACATGGCCTCATCCCACCCACGCCCTGGCCTCACACTGAAAGTGACCCCTGCTATCCTATCATTTATTAGAGGGTTTGTGGAAGCCTGAAGAAAACAGGACACTCTGGACGCTCGGAACCAGCCCAACTCCGTGTCCGTCCAAACAGTGTTTTTGTGGCACGGTTTGAGATTCTGCCTCCGGGCCTCCTGGGTGGTGGCGATGTGCTGCCTGGGATGGACATGCGGGGAACGCTCCCAGCACATTCTAGACAAGTGATGGGACTCCTGCCCGCCAGGAGGTCCCCGCTGTCCTCTGGCGGGGCCTCAGTCACCCCCGCCTCCCGCAGCCGCCCCACGTCGGACCCTCACCCCGACAGCGGCCGTCCATCAGCTCGCCGCCCTCCCACCCGGTGCGGGGACCCGGGACCTGGGACAAACGGTGCGGGACGAACAGAAACCCGGGCGCCGGGGCCCCGCTCGGGCCTTCCTCCCTGGGTCTCCCAAGACCCGTCCTGTGGAAACGAAAACTCCCTCTTCCAGGAAATTAATGAAACTGCATTTATGAGGCAGCTGTTCTCGGGTGTGAACTTTGTTGGGAGACTGGCGGGTCCAGGGGTGAACCGGGGGCCCCTGCCCCCGTGCATCTTCCACTCGTAAATGAGCTCTGGGAGCACGCTGCACGCGCGGGCAGGCGACTGCAGCTGCGGGGGCACCGGCTTTATGCTCGCGGGGACACAGATGCCCCCGCCCTCCCCCCCCCCCCGCCCCCCTCGGTCTGTCTTCTTGACTTGGGGCACAGGGTTTGCCCCGGGGCTCAGCATGTACCACGCTGATGTGTCAGCGGCCTCTGGGTACCGGCAGCTACTTCCGTTACTGATCCAAGCAGCTAAATGTGTGTTTTCACACCACGTCCCAGTCCGTCCGTAAGCTCAAGGGGTGCACTGCGTTTCTCAGACGCCGTATCTACAGCCGCTTTTGTGCTAACAGCCTCCGCAGGGGACCCAGCGGTTCAAAAGCAGCCCCCGATGGTGCTCGTGACAGTCTGCAGAATGGGTCCTGTTCTCACCTCCAGTTCACAGGAAGGGAAAGCAAGGACCAGAGAGGGCAAGGAACTTTCCCAAGATCGCCCAGCAAGCCTAGACTGGCAACCGCAGTGCCGCCCTCAGTGGAGGGGGCTCAGGGGGGCTGTGTGCCAGGTGGGGTGGAAACAGAAACCCATCTACGGACGCCGGGCTCCCTTGCCCTGATGATGTCACCTCCCAGGCCCCAAGCGGGCCCTGGAGGAGGGAGGGAATTACAAGGCCTTGGTTTATCATGGTCCAGTTGAGGGCAGAGTGTTTTGCTAGAAGCTTGCCCTCTGGCCGCACAGCGCACTCCTCTGATGCTGAATTGAGCAGCGAGAGGTATTTTCCACGTCGTGTCCAAGTCATCTGTGCGGGAGCCTCGCGGATGGAAATAAAATATTTACCATTTGGAACGAAATTCCAACCAGAGCAACGAGCATTCTCAGGAAAGGATGTGGGGGGGTGGGGTGGGGAGGGGTCAGAGGCAGACAGCTGCTCCCCAGCTGTGGCTGTGGGAGAAGGGACTGAGCTGGGGCTGCCCTGTCCTCCCCAGGGCCTCGCCCAGGGGCACATCCGCTCGCCCGCCTGGCCCGGCCTCCTTCCCTTCACTGAGCGAGGCTGAAGCCCGGTCTTGGAGCCCCTCCAAGCCCCTTCATGGGCGTGTCCTCCCCCTCCACCCTCCCAGCGCATCTGCCTCCTCCCGACCTCTCGATGGCCCCACGGTGACCGGCTGTCCTCTGTCCCCCACGTGCCCAGCCACCCCGTGGAGATGCCCGAGAGGCCTGGAGGGCCCAGAAGGGCCAGCCGAAAGCGTGTGCGGGAGCCCCAAGGCCGCCGAGCCCGCATCTGCGGGACCTGAGCACTGGTTGGGGAGGAGCCAGCCCGGGTCACTCCCGGAGGGAAGGGCTGCGTCCAGGCCCCAGCTCCAGGCTGCTTGCGCCCACCCCACCGTCTCTCACTGTCCTCGACTTGGGTTTTTCTGCAGGGACACTGATGTCGATGCACCGGGTGGTCATGGCCACGCTGGGGACAATTGTGCGAATGACCTCCTTCCCCGTGGGTGGTGGATTCCGTGTGCCTGGCAGCCCACCCGTCCTTGCCCCCCGAGCGCACGCCGCAGCACCGCCAGAGCTGGGGAGACTCCGGGGTGGAGAGGGAGCCTCCTCTGCTGGGACTAGGGAGTCATGTGTGCGGGAGGGGTGGCCCGGTTGTCTGAAGAGTGGGGGTCCCCCGTGCCCCTGCCATTGGGCCAAGCCACTCCCACGAGGGCCCCTAAAATTGCCCTGATGCCCCCCCCCCCACACTCTTGGGGGCCCTGGGGATGGTCTGGAGGTGCCTCCAGGGGAGGGTCCCGGAACCTCCTCTGGGGTTGAGGGACCCAAGAACCGCGGACGTGTGAGGCGTTGCTTAACGTCTTATTCTAGTTGCTGGGGGGCTGAGGCCATGACCTCCCCGGGCCCTGACCTCCCCCGGTGACCTCCACAGCGCCCTCAGTGACCCGGGACCCACCGCCTCATCTGCGGGACAAGCACCCTATTGATTCTCTGGTTCAACTAGAGGGAAAAATCCCCCTGAATCTCCGCCAAGGGTGTGGGGAGCGTGTCTGGAAGGGCTCCAGAGCCGGAGCCCGGGGAAGGGGGAATACTCCCAACTTTTATGACTTGCTTCAAATAACTTCCTGGAAATGGTCGAGCGCGGCCTGCCGTCCCCGTGGCCTCGTTGGGGAGCAATGTTCCGTGCAGAGCAGGGTCACGGTTGGCCGTGGGCCGCTGGGCCAACCTGGCGGCAGGCTCCGCGGGTCTGCTTGGGAGGGAGGCAGAATCTACGGAGCCCCGGCCCCCGCCCCCCCGCCGCCCCCCCCCCCCCCGAGCTCCGGGCTGCAGGCCCCTCTTCAGGCCCTTGGGACCTTCCCGCGGCCCCCGGGACGGACGGCCTGTTACGGGCACGGCAGTGCCACCACACGTGCGGTTTCGCAGCGCCGCTCGCCCACGCTGGGTCCGCCCTGCAGTTTGCTGTCGGTCAGAGTGCTTAGGTAGGCAGAATCGACCTCAGACTCCGCGGAAGGATGGTATCAATCATTCCAGTAAATGCACCATTAAGCAGAACACCCCGCGGGACGGCCGGCCTCCTCGCCAGGGCCCGCGGCCTCCTGCTGCGCCACCCTGAGCGGCGGCCCCGCCTCCCCGTGCCCCCCTCCCCTTGTGGGTGTCTCGAGGCCGGGGAGCGGGCCCCCCTCGCGGGGAGTCTGTTTGTGCCCCCAGAGCAGCTGGAGCCGCGCCCACGGTCACGGTGAGAGCCCGCGGTGCTGGGCGAGGTCACATCGCTCCTACGACCTCTGCCTCCACGAGCACCGAGGGGCTACGAACACGGTCCCCTGTCGTCTCCTTCCTTGGTGAACATACGTCAGCTCTCTGCAGGCGCTTCCTGATTGAGAGGTTGCCGGTGCCTTCGAAACGTGGATCGCCGTGGCCCGATTGCCCCGCCGGGCAGGGACACCAGCTGGCGCCCCGCCACGACACCAGGTTGTCCCCTCCCAAACCCGTGCCTGTACCCCGTGTGAAACTCTAAAAGTCTTACGGGTATAATAGGTCAACAAAAAGTCTTTTTTGTTTGTTTGTTTTTTGTTTTTCAACGCGTATTTATTTTTGAGAGAGACAGAGCATGAGCAGGGGAGGGGCAGAGAGAGGGAGACACAGAATCCGAAGCCGGCTCCGGGCTCCGAGCTGTCAGCACAGAGCCCGACGTGGGGCTCGAACCCACAGACCGCAAGATCATGACCTGAGCCGAAGTCGGCCGCGTAACTGACTGAGCCCCCCCCCAGGCGCCCCCGCGTCTCTTGATATCAAGGCTCTTTGCTTTTCTTTCGTTGCACATTGTTGTCTTGTGTACGCTCTTGGTTTATTAAGGAATCTGAGCGTTGGTCTGTCCGG
Source organism: Herpailurus yagouaroundi (assembly GCF_014898765.1). Lineage (NCBI taxonomy): Eukaryota > Metazoa > Chordata > Mammalia > Carnivora > Felidae > Herpailurus > Herpailurus yagouaroundi. The sequence continues at coordinate 905,547 of NW_024412484.1, forward strand.
TAGCAGGACTTTGGTTTGGTCAGGCTCTCTTCGTAGGCGGGCGTACGTGTGAGATATTTCCGTATTCACGTGTGTGTGTGCACACACGCGTACACACAGCACCTGCAGCATCTGTGTGTTTTCCGGACCTATGCACACGTGTGCACGTGTGTGTGCGTGTGCCACGCAGAACCTTCACGTTTTATGTGTTCCGATCAATACTCTCTGATACGGCTTTTCTGTGCGGAATGGTCTTTCCTACCCAAGACCGTGTGACAGATCTTCACGTGCTTCACCCCTTTTTATGGCTTTATTGTCACGTTTGTGACTCTTTCTGGAGCCGGCTTTGGCGTAAAGAGGGGAAGCGGGGATTCTCTTCTTCCTTCAACGTTTTCTCCTCCAGAGGCTGGTCCTTTGCCCCACCGCCCCAACGGGACGTCCCGTTGCCCCCCTCCAGTCCGTCTACTCCGAGGCCCCCCCTGTCCCTCCGGGGCTGTTTCTGGAGCTGCTCGGGCTCGCCGACGGGCCGGGTCGCTGGCACGGAGCGGTGGCTCCGATGTCAGAGGGCACCTGGGTTAGCTTCCGGTCTGGCTCCATGAATTGAGTATTTCGTTTGAACTGAGAACTCGTTTCTCAGCGTCCCCCCAACACCTCCATGGAGCACACCGTTGGTGTTTCAATTAGCTGGAAGGGGTTGAGTTAGTTTATGATTTTAGGAGGAAATGGCACTTTTATATCGAATGTATCTCTGGTCCCCGAGGAGTGTCCCTCCTTCCCCCACGTCCGTCTTGTTTTCTATGACGTCGTTTTCACGTGTTCGTCACGCTGGCCCTGTGCGCGTCTCGTCAGGGACGCAGTCGGTTCTGAGCTTCGTGGGGCTTTCCAGCGGGTTCTGGCTGCGTCTGCGTCTTTGCTGGGAAGCGGCTGACTTCTGCGCGCTGAGCTTGGGGGTCCGGATAACACACAGATGCTGTAGGTGCTGTGTGTATGGGTGTGTGTGCACACACACACGTGAATACGGAAATATCTCACACATACGCCTGCATACGAAGATAGCCTGACCAAACCGGGGGGAGGGGGGGGCCCCCGCCCAGGCGGGCCCCCCGCGGGGCCCGGGGGGGGGAACTGCTCATCAACTGCGTCCTAGACCTGCTTTCTCGCTCACGGTGCTAAAGGAGACACGGACAGACACGACCAGGGAAAGGAAAGGCCTTGTGTGGCGGCTCCCATGCTGACCGGCCGACCGGCCGACCAGCCACAGGGAGGGCTTGTAATTAGCAGTGTTTTGATAAGTGAGAGGCCTGCCACCAGCTTGTCAAGGTCGCCTACAGATACCAGTGTCCTGAGTCACACATGGGTGCCAGCTCGGGGGGATGGGGTCTGAAGGAGCCCGAGGAGGGCCTCGCCCCACCCCAGAGGGACCACTGGTGCTGCACCCTGCCTTGGGGAAGGTTTCTTCTTCCAATAGCAGCAAGCCAAGTTTCTTCTTTTTCCTCTTTCTTTTTTCTTTCTTTCTTTCTTTCTTTCTTTCTTTCTTTCTTTCTTTCTTTCTTTCTCTCTCTCTCCTTCCTTCCTTCCTTCCTTCCTTCCTTCCTTCCTTCCTTCCTTCTTGTTGTTAAAAGGCCTCCATGTGATTATACAGCAGTGCGAGTGAATGAACAGAGGCCATGCCCAGCAACATGGACTAATCCCACGCGTGTTGAGCAAGGGGAAGGAGGCAGCAGGCTCCCGTGTCCAATCCCCCGTGTCCGCGGTGGCGGTGGAGTGTGGGGCGGCCACCCTGGCTGAGGGCGGGGGCGGCCGTGGGGTGGGGGGCCCCAGGGTGTTCCCAGGGAGGCCGGCCTGTCTGAATTCTTGACCCTGGTGTCGTGACCCGGGTGCATACTTTGTGATCTCTCCATGGGTGACGTTTTGCTGATTTGTGCGGGTTTCCATGACATGCGTCCTGTTAAAAGAAAATGTTTAAAAAAGTTCCAGGGTGCATTTTGCTAAAATTCATTTCTCTAAGATGCAAAGTCTGAGCCGGGGAGCGTGGATTTCCAGGTCGCAGGAAATTACAGGCCACGTCTGGAATAGCAGCGGCATGGCAGCCACGTCCATCCAGCACGGACATCAGGAACGGAAGCATCTCTCTGAAGGAAGGCCCAACAGCAGGGCCGCTTCTTTTCCGTGAAAAGTCCCAAAAGATTATTTTTAGCATCTGAAACTCATCTTTCCCGCCTAACTTTGAACTTCACGGGGCAAGGAAACGAGTGAATGTGTGCCTTCCTCCGGAGAACCCAAGCTCAGCGGAAGCCACAAAGTGCCCGTGGCCTCGCCAGCAAGAAGGGAGGCCCTCCCTCCGCCACGCACCCCGGCGGGGGGTCTCGTTCTGACCCACGAGTGTGCCCTGTGGTTTGGTCCGGTTACAGACCCCAGACCAGGCCTGGCGCGGTCCACACGCTGTCTGACTCGAGGAGGCTTTCAGGGGGGAAGAGCCCACGGTTTGCTCCACGGAGACCCGCCCCGGGCAGCGGATCCAGGCCCGTCACATCTCCGCCTTCTTCGCTTTCCAAGAGAGCAGAGCCCCGTCCGTCAGGTCCCCCAAGGACTAGGCGGAGATTTGCTTGGATGGGAAATCTGCACCGTGTGCTCTGCATTCTTTCCTGGTGAAGTCGTGTGCGTGGAAAACCAGAATATACGGTCAGCATCCTTCCTATGAACAGAGCAATTGTACATTGTGCAGGGATTACTTAGCGATGACTGCGGGGGTTGCCATGGTTACCCTCCCCGCCCCCATCCGTGCGGTCCCGCTTGCCGCCTCTGTGGGACGTGGCAGCGGGGTGCCCGCTTGGCCGGGGGCGGGGCTGGCACCGCCGACTCACTCCTCTTTTCCCGGCTGGGAACTTGCCGCAGCGTGGCTGGCATCACGTGGCAGCGTGCCTTCGCGTCCCCTCGGCCGTGGGGGTCCTTGGGTCACGTGACGCCGTAGGCAGAAGTCCAGGGTGTCCAGGGGTGAAGTGGACGGCGATGGGGAGGCTTGAGGCCCTGCCTTCGGTGGGCCCCGTGGGGCTCCGAAGACCCGGACTGAAAGCCGCCAAACTCTCCGGTCCCTCCAAACGCACTTTGGGGAGCTGCCCTCCAGCCCGCGCGCCTCCAGGCGGGCCCGACTTTACGGGCCACGTCCGTGCCTCGAGGGCGTACGAGGAATTGCTTTGCCACTGGTTTTCAGTAGAGCCTCGCGTCGTCCTAGAGGGATAGCAGCCTGGCCCGGGGCCGTCCCGAAGGTCACAGTCAGAGATCCCTTAGGCACCCGGAGACGCGGTTCGACTTCTCCATGGCTCATTTACGGGTGCTGAGTTCTGCCAACGCCGCCTTGGAGGGAGGCCGGCGAACAGGCCAATCCCCACGACTCTTGTACAACTGGTGAAGGGCGGACTCGGGTACGCCACGTAGAGAAGCCGCGTGCTCTGTCCGAGCACCTGTGACGCCGTGCCCTCCGAGACGGCAGCAGCACTCCTCGAGGACAAGGCTGCTGGATTCCCTGTCCCTGTCTGCCGGGGGGGGGGGGGCCCAAAGGCTCACAGACAGCTGACTTCCCACCACTGCAGGTGTCCACGTGGGGCTGTCAGAGCCTCTCCCGGTCCTC
>NW_024412484.1:909163-969291 GCF_014898765.1 Herpailurus yagouaroundi
CCCCTGTCTCCCTCCTCCTCCTCCCTCCTCTTGGTACACCGACGGGGCCCTGTTTCCCTCCTCCTCTCCCTCCTCCTGGTGCACAGACCCAACCCCTGTCTCCCTCCTCCCCCCCTCCTCCTCCCTCTCCTCCTCCTCCAGGTGCATAGACCAGACCCCCTGGCTTCTGCATTTGTCTTCTCTCCCAAACACCTGTTTGTGGCACCGTTCACACCAGGTTTGGGTCTTCCTACTGAGGTTATCAAGATGCTTCTCTGGGAGCCTTTGAAATGGACATTAGGGATAGTTTGGGAGGGTGTTTCTGGGACCAACGCCTTTGAGAGAGTGAGGAGCACAGGACTGGGCAGAGGGAGAGCCTGAGCCATGGTGCAGGCATGCGGGGGGCTGGAGCCCATCCCACCGAGCCCACGGGGCGCCCTGGAGCCATGGGAGAAGGAGGCAGGGTCTCCGTGTCCCTGCTCCATTAGTCATTGGCTGTGCGCCGGCCCAGGGAGGGCTGTGACCTTGCACCGTGCAGCTCCCTCCGTCCAGAGCAGTTGCCGGAGCGGCTTGGCCAAGCCGCTCCAGGCGTGTTTCCACTGGTGCAGAATGAGCGCCTCTGTCTGGAAGCGGGCATGGGGGGCGCTCTGGCGTCCTCCCCGGGCCACCCCTAGCGCTGCTCACACTTGCTTCATAAGGCACGGCCCTTCTGGGAAAAGAACTCGTCTGGGATTCGGGTCGAGCCCTTTTCCGGGGACACTTCCCGGCAGAAGTGCAGCCGGCCTCCCTGCATGCGGGGTAGTGACTGCGGCTATGGGCCAGTGACCCTGCCGGTGGGATTATTCTCACTTTGACCTGCTGGCCTCTCGGCACCAGGAGGCTGAGGTCACGGGGAGGCGGTCACGGGTGAAAGTCGGGGCGCTCCTGCTGTGTCTCTGGGAACTTAGACTCTGGATTGGCTGGGGACGAGCTCCCTGGTGAATCACGGGGCGGGCTGGGGAGTGGGGACAGCCTTCCTTCCACCCCTTGGTTCTTAGGTGATTGGGGTGATTTGGGGTGTACGCCATGCCCTGGGGGAGGGGCCCATCCTCACTGCCACTCACGAGATGGCCTCTCCATCAGGCCACACTTCTGGGCGGCGTGGCCCGGGAGGGGCTGGTGCATCCGTGGCTGACTGCAGCCAGGCTATGGTTGTTTCCGCCCAGCTCTGTGTTCAGGGACGTCATGTAGGAGTGTGAAATCCGACAAGGTGGGAGTATTTACGCCTTGGAGACTGGCAAGTGCTAGAAGGTGGGCCTGTCGTCCCGGCCCCAGCTGGTTGTCAAACGTTCCCTGGCACGAGACGGCAGTGCCCCCCCGCATGTCCCTGCTGAGCTGCGTGCGTGCTGCCGAGCGGGCGTGGACACGCGTGTTCCACAATCACGTGCGCCGCTGCATTTTGCCTTGGCCACGCCCGTGGCACAGGCATCACCTCGGCTTTACCGACAAGGAAAGTCGGGGCGCAGAGGTCGGGAACTTCCCCGACCGGCAGGCTTAGGCTGGAGGGGAGGGCGAGGTTTGAACCTAGGCGTATCTGGCTCCAGAGCCTTCTTACCCTCCCTGCCCCGTGCGTGTGTGGCTGCGGCCCTTCCCTCCGGCTGCCGGCCCCCAGCCGCTTCTGACCGCGGACGGCGGTAGAATCCGTTCCTCCGGAGCCCTCCTGGTCTGCCCGGTCCCTTCCGCCTCTTGGAAGGAGTGTCCTGGGTGTCGCGAAGCGTCAGGACTTCGCACGTTCTCAGAGATTCCTGGCAGCTGGAGTCTGTGCAGTCCCCGTGTGTCACGCAGCCTCGTAGGGGCAGCCCTGTACCTTGCTGAGTGCTTCCGGACTGGGATCTCTCCTGGCCGGTGGTGCTGCTCCGGTGGGGCCGGCGTGGAGGGAACGGGGACCCTGGTGCCTTGGAGGAACTGGGGGGCCTCCACAGTCCCTGCGGGTGGTTTGTGGGGGGGAAAGCCAGGCCTCCAGCCCCACGTTGGCCTGAAATAAAGTGGCACAGGTGGTGGAGACACTGGGCTAGCGAGCGATGCCGAAACTTAATTCTTAAGATATGATGTGATCCTTGATAGTTCATAGAAAGCGTCACAGTAGTCATTTGGGAGAAAACACAGATTTTATTGGGCTGCTTCTTCCTTGTTCTGATGTACACACTTTCTTTGCTTTGGACCACCCTGGGGGGTGGGAGGTGTGCAGAGGTGAGTGGGTACTTGCCGTGGGGTCTCTGAAGGCCTTGCCTGGCCGCGGGGGCTTCGCCGGGGCTCTTGCTGGGAGGTCTTTAGGGGACCTCCCTGAGCCGGCCTTCTGAGGAACGTCTCCGCAGGGACTGTGGCCGAGAGACTCCCTCCCTCGGCTGCTCATCGGGCGTTTGGAGCATTTGCTCAAAGTGCCTGGGCCAAGTTTATATTCTTTTCCCACCACTGAGAAGGAAGATTTTTTACTGTCCAACGGCAGTGACCTTTGTAAGCCACTGCCCCTCGTCTCTGCTTTGTTTCGGGACCTTGCTCTTGGGGCAGACTATCATCCCGGTGGCTTGAGACGGAGACCTCACTCCTCCTCAGCTTCTGATGCCCGTCCCTCGTCCCTTCCCCATGTAGTGTGGCCCTCAGTGAGTGGCACGCGTTGATCTCGCATTCAGCAAGCATCCCGGGGTCGCTCCCGGCCAGCCCAGTGGGGTCGCGGGGCTCACAGAGACGGCTCAGGTGCGGATGTGTAAATGGCCCTTAAGGAATCACAGACTGTGTCCCCAGGCAGGGAGCCCAGGGCTCACCAGCCCGTGCCAGCGTCCTTGACAGAAGCCGGCACTGCCCTGCCCCGCCCCGGCTCCAGGTCCTGAGCCCTGGCGCCCTCAGTCCCTGCTTCCCGAGCGGAGGGAACAGATACTCCACGGGACCGGCAAAGCCACTTCCTTCTCCGGGGCGGTGCCGGCTGCTGGCCCTCAGCACCGCTGGCCCAGCCCTCCCGGAGCTCGCCCGTCCCTCCTCCCAGGGCCCGGAGCTCCGGACCTCCAGGAGGGGCATCCTCTGGCTGTCCGGGGCTACCTGTGAGCTGAGGGGAAGCCCAGGGGCAGCCGAGTGGCCTGGTGACAGTCAGGTGCCCCGCCCAGGTGCCTCCTGCTCCGCAGCCGCCCCGTCTAGGCCCGTTTCGTTCCGGCACCTCCAGCCGTGGGGCCTCTGCCTCTCCTGGGACCTGCTTTCCATTCCCACCCCCACCCCCTCCTTCCTGCCTGGGCAGCCGAAGCTTTGCGTGTGTCCTTCTCCCAGTGCCCGGGGGCCCCGGCAACTCCTTGTTCGTACCAGAGCCTCCCTGTCATTGGTGACAGAGGGGTCACGTTTCATGACGTGACCTGGCGATCACAAGTGGTCTAGGCGGCCACCCTGGGGGCAGGGCCAAGACCCGTCTGTCCCTGGCTGTCCACTTTCCGTTGGCATCTTGGAGGTCCCCCTTTCACTTCCTCTGTGAGTGTGGTATGATGTGACCTTCGTGTTATGGCTGAGGGAGCTGTGTCCCGGGACACTCAGCTGTTGGCCTAGGGCTGAAGGTGGGGTGGAGCTTTCTGAAGAGTTGCCCGCCGGACTCCCAGGGCCCCTCCTCCATCCCGGGGTGGGGGGACCCCCGGGGTCCCGGGATCCACCCCAGAACTGGGAGCAATGAGTGTGTGTGTGGCCCAGCGGCGTCTGACGGGCCACCCTCCACCCGGCCCCAGCTCTGTAGGCTCCCATAGGACACATCTGCTCTTATTTGGATCTAGAACTTTCTTTCTCGTGCATGTTGCCATTTCTGCAGAAGAGGCTTATCTTTTTCGTCCCTCGAAAAAGGTTTGGCACAGGCTAGGAACCCAGACAAACCATTGCTGTGGTTGACTTACCTTCCCTTGTAACTGGCAGCTGAAGCGAGCAGGACACGAGCCAGTGTCCAGCTGATTGAGGGCGGAACTCTGCGTCCTGAGCGCTGGCGGGACGGTGGGTCCATCCTGCCCTTTGTCTCCGGGAGCACGGGCTCCTCATGGAGATGGACCTGGAGGTCTGTGCCTCTTCCCCGACCCGTCCTCCCAGTAGCCCTGCTCTGGGGTCCCCCTGCCGCCTCCCCTCTCCCGAGCCTCTCTGAGACCCCCTCCCCCCCACTCCTGACCCCCGTGGAGAGGAGCCATAAGTCAGCCTTCCTTCTGGGGTGATTAAACAAATCACTCTGTTACCAGTTTGACTCACAGTCTAAAAATGTGCTCAGGGCATAGTTGTGGCCACTGAGCCTGGTTTGGTGGGACCAGCCCCAAGCCTCCCGAGCCCGGGCTTTGTGCAGAGCACAGCCCTTTTCCCAGTGCTCAGTGCCGCCAGCGCCTTCCTGCCCACTCGCCGCCCTCTGCTGGTCCTGCCCCGCCTTGAGCTGTGGGGTTTGGCCCGAGACCCTGGTAGAGGGGGACAGAGGGAGGAAGCCATCTGGAAAGGAATCAGTGCTCAGACGAGAAAGGAAATTGCCCTGAGTGGTTCAAATGGCAAGCAGAAGGGGAACCTGGACGGCCAAGTTCAATAGAAGGGAGCGTGGGGGAGGAGCTGGGGGCCATGCCCAGCCGCGGGCTCCGGGTCCTCCTGCCCTGGCCATGCAGGGCCCTGCTCTGCTGACCCTGGAGGCCCGAACGGGCCATCAAAGAGCCCGGCCGGCGGGAGTCCCCGGTCTTCTGCCCCCAGGATCGGGAGGCTGGGCGGACATGGCGGGGGGGGTCCTCCAAGAGCCGCAGGGGGAGGGCCGGGCGGACGTGACCAGGGTGCTCCTCCGTGTTGCCCGCTTGCAGTGACCTAAGACGCTGGCTGCCTCCGCTGGCCTGTCCACACTGTCTCCTCCCAGGAACCCTCTGGGCCCTGGTGTTGTCTGCCCTCTTAGCAGAGGAGAAAACCAGGGGTCCCACATGCCCACCACGTGCCCTGGGGCCAGCCCTGCCTGGACTGTGGTTTCCCCGAGGACCGGGGCTGGTCCGGGCCCACTGGCCACGCCTTGAGAGCCTGGTAAGCATTGGGAAGGACAGCCCGGAGCTCAAGAAGCTCTCTCTTTTGGCTTCTGGTTTTGCCGAGGCTTCCGCGGCGTTCTGTCAGGCGAGCAGAAGTGACTGGCACGTTGCCACCGAGCCCAGTGGGTCCGGTTGGTAGAGGGGACGACACACCCCGCCTGCGGTCGGCAGCCTGGTCCCGTGGCCGTCCTGGGCTCCCAGCTCAGCCCTGGGTCTTGCAGCCTCCGTGGCACCCCCGGGCTGGACAGCCGTGAGACCCTGGGCACGGGGCCCCACAGCGCCTCCTCCTGGTTCTAGGGTGGCTTTGCCGCGCTCAGGGCACAAGAACCTGCCTTTGAGTTGGGGCAGAAGCGTCGGCGGGCCTCCGCGCCCTGCCCCACCTGATGACCTTCGGGCAGAGCGTTGCCACGGCCGCGTCATCCTGGCCCTGAATGCAGCAGCTGCTTCTTGACTTCGTGAGCACCTACCGCGTGCTGCCTGGAGGACTCAGTGTCCGTCTGCGTGGGGTCTGGGTGAGGAGAGCCAGGGCCCCTGGATCCCCTTTGGCAACCCTCCTGGCATGTCCTCAGACACGGAGGGAGCCCCTCGGAGCCACGCCGTGGTGATGAAGGTGGCAGGGCTCGCCGGACAGACACACACAGGCGCCGTCCGTATGTCCTTCCCTTGTAAGACGCCACGTTCCTGCAGCCTCTCCCTGTGGGATCCCGGCTCATCCGGATGCACTGTCGGAGCCTCTGGGAGTTCTGGAAGGTTCCAGGCCCCACGTCCTCCCAGGAAAACGCTCATGCGGCAAACAGGCCTGGTGACGACGGTGGTGTTTTGTTGTTAGGGACCCTCGCCTGGCTTCGCTCCGATGCCTTCCTGTGCCAGGGAAATCTCTGTCTCTACACATTCCTGCTGAAAGCCATTCCAGGCAGAGGGGCCGCACAGTACCCTGGCAAGGAGGGGCATGCCCCAAATAGAGGGACTCGGGAGGGAGGGGCAGGTGGGGTCCCCTGAGGGAGAGCAGAGGAGTGGAGGCAGGGGGAGCCAGGCGTGGGTGACCGGCGGGCACGGCAGGTGGCCCCGGGGGCAGGTGTGGGACGGAGGGAGTGGGGGGCTCAGTGGGCACGCAGAGAGAGGCAAAGGGTCTGAGGACGCCGGGTGAGGCAGGAGGACGAGGGGCGGCCCAGGCCCAGCCCGGAGGAGGCAGGAGGTGAGGCTGCCGCAGGCCGTGGGTCTCAGCCGGCTCCCTCCTTGCGGGGGTCCGCCCCGGCCTGGACTGCTGGTGGGCCCCTGGGGTTAGTTAGCTCTCCTCTGAGACGCCGGCGGCCTCCTGCTCTGCCCCAGCAGCCCTGCAGGTGAGTGGCTCCGGGGTCTGGCCCGGGTAGCCCCGAAGCAGCTCCCACCGGGAAGGCCGCCGGGGTCTGCCTTGGGGAGCCGTCTGTGGGGAGGACCGTCACCCAGGCGGAGCCCTGGACCGCGCACCGCGTGTCCCTACTCTACGCGGAGCCAGCAAACTCTGGAGGTGATAGATGCCCCAGGAGTCCGGGCGACCTGTGTTCGTGGCCAGGGCAGACGTAGCAACCCAGGCGGCTCCTTCCTGCCCACGCTCCCCTCTCCTGCCGGCCCACGGAGCCACCCCGGTGGCAAGTGGGGTGACACCCACTGGCTGTTCTGCCCGTGGGTCCACCACAGTCCCGGCTTTGCGGGGGCCGCTGCTCGGTGAGCACGGCAGGCATGACGTGCGACCTTGGTCTCCGAGGACGAGCTGTGGAATCTGCGCTCTGGGGCAGGATCAGAGCATCGCCCGTGCGGTGAGCGGAGGGCTGGGATCCGGGCATCTGGAGAGCAGACGGGAGGCTGAGCTCATTCCCACGCTGGGCCACGGGAGCGGGTGGGGCTAGAATTACCCGGAGCAGCCCAGAGGGCCAGTGGCCCCGAGGCGATGAGTCCCACCGTGGGGAGAGTGCTCAGTGGCTGTAGGGGCTCCCCCACGGGGCCTGGGTTCTCGGGTGTTCTGGGTACAAGAACGCTGGGGCCTTGGGAAGGCTCCTCGGGCGTGTCATGTGGAGAGGAAGACAAAGTCCCTGTGTCCATCCCACTCACCGTGACCGTACTGTGCGGCCTTAGGCAGGTCGCTTGCCGTCTCTGGGCCATCGTTCCCCATTATGAATCTGCCGTGGCCTTGGCTCTTCCCTCAGTGAGCCTCCTGTGCAGAACGGTGGTCAGCTGGGAGCCTCTGGGGAGGGACTTGCTGTGTGCTAGGCCCGTATCATCGGGAGCTTGGGGGTCCCACTCTGTCCCCATCCGCCTGACCCCACCTGGTGACCTCATGCCGTCGGCCGCCAGGGGCAGGGGTTGGGCGGGGGGGCGGGGGGTCCCAGATGTGTAGGATGGCAGGGGGAGGGCGGAGGATCAGGAAACGCTGCCCAGGGGCAGGTGCTATGCGCTCACCACTCCGTGGCCTCGCTGAGTCCTCCCAGCAGATCAGGGGGCTTCTGCCAGCCCATTTCGTAGACGGGAAGACTGAGACCCTCAGTGGGGGCGTGGCTACCTCCCCAAGGTCGCGCGGCTAGTGACAGAGCGCTTCTGAATCCGGGTCTGCGTAGGCCCGGCACCCCCTGGCGCTTTCCCGCCGGGCCAAACGGTCGGGGGTTCCTCGGGGCCGCAATCGGGGAGCAGGGTCTCCCCCACGGTGGCTGGACGCGGAGGCAGAGGGAGAGCGCGGCCCGTGGTTGGGTGTGGGGCCGGCCGTGCATCCAACACTTGAACTACGTCAGCCCTGTGCCTGCAGAGACTCTGGCCCAGATGGCCTGGCCGCCTCTATACATTATGTGTCTGCCTGAGATATGAGGTCTGCAAGGAAACAGATTTACACCAGAATGCTGGGGGCTCAGGAATCCCCCTGGGGGGCAATGTTCTCCCAGGCAGGAAGTGAGCTGGAGCCAGGCTGTGCTCCTCACGCACGGCGATGAAGAGGTCCCCAGCCCAGCCAGCCAGCCTCCTGGAACAGCCACTTGGCCTGCAGATGTGTGCAGAAGGCAGAATGGGGCCTTCGCTGGGGGCAGTGAGTTTGTCAAAGGCTGGATCCTCCCTCCTTTCTAACCGCACCCCCCCCCCCCCCACCCCGAGCAAACGCTCACCAGCCGTCACAGTGCACACGAGTCCTCGGCCGCCATATGCAGTCGGGCCCGTTGCACGTTTCTAAGATTCATTTCTTCCCTGCACCTCTCTCCTGAGGGAGGGCAGCGATTTCAAAGGCCTCTGTATGATCTACAAGTACAGGTTAGGAAAGGTTAAAGGTTAGGAAAGTGTTACGAGGGCCCCCGTAATGTGGGTGCTCTGCCTGGGTTAGTGTGGCCTCCGGGCCTGGGGTCCTGCCACACAGAGCTGGCCCCTGAGGGTTGGCAGGTAGATAAAGCCTACGCCAGGTGGGGGGGTGGTGGCACGGTACAGCGGGCGAGGTCCTGGCGAGGGCGGCAGACGGCCTGGGTGCAAACCCTCTCTCTGCCGCTCAGAGCTGCGTGACCCTGGGCAGCCACAGGCCCTCCGACCTCAGGCCCTGCGCTCATACGGCTGTGGGGCAAGGCTCGTCCGAGCGTGGGCTGCCTGCGGTGGGAGCCGCTCGCTTTCTGGAGGCCACGTTCACGGGACGTGCCCCACCTCTGCCCAGAGCCTGATGTGGCTCCATCAGGAGGGAGGCGGTGGGCTGCAGCTTCGAGTCGAGCCCCAGGCCGTCCCTCAGAGGACCTCGGTGATGGTGGCAGACCGTGAGATCCAGGGACGGAGCCCGCCCGGAAACGTGGCAAGACCCTTGGCGATCCAGGTCCCAAGATCCTGGGGAGGGCGTCCTGGAGGGGCCGAGGGGTGCAGGAGCCGGCAGCGGGTGGGTCAGCACGGTGACCCCAATGATAGCAAAGGTGCGCTCAGCAGCGGCAGCTCGGGAAGACCCCGTTCTGGCGCGCTTGTGTGTCGTTTCACGTGATCCTCACGCAGCCCGCCAGGAATCCTCGCTTCGCGGGTGGACGGGCTGAGACACGGAGCCGTGGAAGCCGCTCGCCCCAGCGGCACACCTGCCTGCTGCATCCTGGCTGGGGAGGCTGGGGGGGCTGGGGCATGTGTGATTTCAGATAATTCTGTTTTGTCTTGTTAGAAGTATGTGTGGAAGCTCCTCTGTTTCCACGTTTCGGTGACCGATTCTCACAGCGCCAATCGTTGGACAGACGCTGCACTCGCCATTGAACTGTCTGTACGTCATGGTCAGAAATCAGATGAATTGCCCCCAAAAAACCAATGAAATACATAAGTACGAATCCACCAAAATAGGGGCGCCTGGTGGCTCAGTCGGTTCAGCGTCCGACTTCGGCTCAGGTCGTGATCTCGCAGCTCCTGAGTTCGAGCCCCGCGTCGGGCTCTGTGCTGACGGCTCAGAGCCTGGAGCCTGCTTCGGATTCTGTGTCTTCCTCTCTCCCTGCCCCTCCCCCGCTCATGCTCTGTCTCTCTCAAAAATAAATAAGCATTAAAAAAACCAAATCCACCAAAATACATGCAGGATCTGAATGCGCAAAAGCACGAAACAGGCGAAAGAGGTCAAAGAGCTCACCCTGTGGAGACAAAAGACAAGGCACAGACGGAGAAAAGCATCTGCAAGTCTTCCAGCCGGTAAAGGACTCGTCTCTAGAGTATTTTGGGAGGCCTTACAGCTCAGCCACGAGACAACGACCCGGGGAAGAAACGGGGCAGAGGTCTGGACAAACGCTTCACTCCAGAAGACGCGTGGCACGGTCGTCCGTGGAAGGGTGCTCCACATCCGTGGCCAGCAGAGACGGAGTGGGGACAGCAGTGACACAGCCCCCCCCCCGCCCCCTTGAAAGGCTAAAATCCACGAGTCGACAGCACCAAGTGCTGGCGAGGATGAGGCGCAGGGGGAGCTCTTGCTGACCGCTGGCGGGAACGGACATACCATAGCTGCTTCGGAAGACAGTGGGTTTCTCGCAGAACTAAACAAACTCTGACTGCGCGATCCAGCGATCACACTGCTGTGTCGTCCCCTAAGTGGACCGAAAGCTCACGTGCACACCGAGCCCCACCAGGGAGCGCTTATGGTGGCGTTATTCGTTATCGCCGAAAACTGGGAGCAACCGTGACGTCCGCCACTGGGCGAGCACACAAGCCAGGAGGCGGCCGGGCAACAGAACACGACCGAGCGGGGAGAAGGAACGTGCTGTTAATTCCCGCAACATCACGGAAGAGTCTAAATGGGTTTTGCTGAGCAAAAGAAGTCAGACCAGAAACGCTACGTTTTGCCAGATTCCACTTACATGACGGTTCTGGAAGAGGCAAGACTACCGAGATAGAAAACAGATCAGTGGCTGCCAGGGGCTGGGGTGGGGGAGGCAGGAGACCGCGAGGGAGGGAGGCACAGGCGCCTTCTGGGGTGACGAATGAACTTGCACGGCCCCGGGTGGGTGGACACCCCACCACGCTTCTGTCAAAACCCATACGGCTTTACCGCACGAGGAGGGAACCTTAATCGATGGTGTTAAAAAAAAAAAGTTCAACCAAAAGGCGAGGGGGTCCCCGGATGGAGAGGGTCCTGACCCTATTAGAGATGTGTGATAAAACCTGTCTCAAGGATCAGGGGAGAGGCCCTGACCTAAGTAACCGGAAAGGGTGTTTTGACCACAAACTGCAGGGCTGAGGACCGACCAGCCGTGCACGGGTAGGCTGTGGGCGCCGCTCCTGGAGTGCCGTTTATGCACACTGGGAGCGAGCAAGTCAGTGGCCGCACGGTGGGCAGTGGGGCCGGGCTTGTCCTGAGGGAGGTGGGTGTAGACAGGCGGGGGGGTGGGGGGGTCGTGGAGACCAGGGTGAGGCGTGTGGCACGTGGTGCTGGACTGAGGCTGGGGGCTTGGATCCAAGCTCGCGTTAGCGTTACGCACGCGGAGACAGACAGACAGGCATAAGGGTGGGTGTGTGCGTGCACGCACACGGGCGTGCGAGCGCGCACTCCCTGGCCCTGTCGTCTGATGAGACGGCGCCCCGCCGCGGTCTCCGACACCGCCCGCAGTGCGAGGAGCCAGGGCTGTTTGACACACAGTTGGGGATACTTCGCGTGAGATGCTCACGCCGGGGGAGGCTGGGTGCCGGGCCTAACGGAGAGCTCTGTGCTGTCTTTGCGACTTCTCCGGAAGCTCAGTGCCATCGTATAACATACAGCGCATCTTGACAGAGCGTTTGGGTGGATTCGCGTGGCTCTGATTCTCTCTGCCCTGTTCCGTTGTCCCCACTCCCCCCCCCCGCCCCGGTCTACCCTTTTGCCGTCACACGGCCTCTGGCTCTTTCGTGTACCTTGAACTCGAACAGGCGAGTCTCTCCGGAGGGCAGGGTCTCCCCTGAGCACGTGATGCCTGGCCAGGCACAGGCCTGTGTCTCTGCACACGGGTTCTGCAGACAGATTGCCCGGGTCCCACCCTGCCCCAGCCGCAGCGGTTATTGGCTGTGTGACCTCGGGCAGTTCACTCAACCTCTCTGTGCCCTGGTGCTTTTGCCTGTCGAAATGAACACGCGTGGTGCCTCCCTCGAGGTGTGGCATGAAGCCGGGGCTGCTGAGGACGGCACTGAGCACGTGCAGTGAGGGCCCCGAAACAGGCCAGCTGATACTTTGCAGTTGGCGTGAGACGAACGCCGGACGAGCGAGTGAACAGGCGGCAGCGTGGGACTTGGTCAGAACGACTCGTCGCGGGACCACGAGGCTTCCTCGTCAGCGACTCCCCTGGAGATTGGCCTCACGCCGCCGTAGGACGCGAAACCACGTTGAGATACACGATATACCCCCCCCCCCCCCCCCCGCCCTCCGATGGGCGGAAACGAAAATACGCGTTAATCAGCGGTGGTGGCCAGGCCAGGCTTCGGGAACACTCAGCCTCTGCGGTGGGGGTCGGAGGGGGAGGGTGGCGGCCACGCCCCGGCGAGGCTGAAGGCCGCACCCCCCGCCTGGAAGTGTGTCCTGGGAACCTGTGCTCCCGCCCGCCGGACGCTCGGTACCGGAGCCGGACGTCCCCCGGGAAGAAGATGGGGAAATGCGGCGTGGTGCGTTCATGCTGCCAACTGCCGCCAGCAAGACGGGACAGCGACTGCCGCAAGACCCGCGAAAGCCAGGCGCGTGCACGCACGCGTAAACTGGACTCCTCGAAACAACACGGGCGAGCGGAAGAGCATACTTTCAAGGGGGGAAGAACCCAGACATCAGAGGAGACTTACTGTGTGATTCCATTTGTATGACGTTAAAACACAGTCAGCGCTACACTGTAAGGGCTGCGTAATTAGACAAGAAACTAAGGGAAACGTAAGGAAGCAATCTCCGCGGCAGCCGGGGTGGTGACGACCACCGGAGGCCGCGGGGGCTGCGCGGGGAGGCGTCCGTGGCGCCGGCACGTGTCTGTCCCAACGTGGGTGGGGGCACACGGATGCTATTTGTAGCTTGTGTCTCACAATTAGAATAATTTAAAAAGGTGTACGGGAGAGCTGAGGCGGCTTGAGGGCCCTTGAAAACCAATGTCGCAGGAAGCAATTAAAGGAGGGGCGCCTGGGTGGCTCGGTCCGTTAAGCCTCCGACTTGGGCTCGGGTCGTGACTTGCGGTTCGTGAGATCGAGCCCCGTGTCGGGCTCTGCACCGGTGGCCCGGAGCCTGCTCGGAATGGTCTCTCCCACCGTCTCTGCCCCTTCCCCACTTGTGTGCTCTCTCTCTCTCTCTCTCTCTCTCTCTCTCTCTCAAAATAAACAAATAAACTAAAAAAAAGAAGACAATTCAAGAACGCCCTGGTGCCTCTGTCCATGGAGCATCCTGGTGCCATAGAAGCATTAAGATCTGGGGAACGGACAGAAGGGGGTTCGGCCGCTGGCGTGGCTGCTTCTGATCAGCAGGGCCTGAGGCAAGACACTGGACCTCCCAGAATCTCGGTCTGCCGATCCATAAAATGGGAACCAAACTACGTAACTGGAAAAACGATTCAAAGGATCGTTTGTCGCCCAGCGCCTGGCCCGGACTGAGCCCTAACAGTAGCACCCGTGATAGTCGATGCTGGCATTCTGACAGCCGCCCGGGGTGGCTAGGTCCACGGACGGTTCCTTCCTTCCCATACACTGATGTCACCTCCCTGTCAAGAGGAAACTCCCCTCCCCTAGAATCCGAGCTGGCTCCGTGGGCACATCGGCCAGTAACACACGACAGAGGTGATACCTAAGAAGTACTGAGTTGCTGCTGAAGGTGAGGCTGGAGGCTCCCGGGGGCAGGGCGCCCCTGCCGCTCCAAGCCTGGTCACGGGGGGATGGCGCTCCCCGGTTCACGACTGCCCACGTCCTCAGGGGCACCGGGGGCCTGGGGAAGGTGGCGTGTGTCTTGGCAATAGAAGCAGGGAGCTCTCTGCCGAGCGTGAAGCCTGGGAGACCCCACTGCCACCGGGCGTGTTCTTGACTAATCAGCTCACTGAGCACCGAGTGCGGCGGCCTCCGTTCCAGGCGCTGCGGCCCAGGTCCATCCCTGCGCTTGCGGGTTTGTGCTCCACAGAAGAGCTCCGGCAAGCTCCCCGGTCACTGGTTGACGGCGGGCCTCACTCCGGGGCAGGGGGGAGGCTGGAGAAGGAGCCATACGTCCAGCCACTGTCCTGGGGGCCCCCGGGGGGCAGACGGGGCATTTGCTGCTGTGATGAACTCACACAAGACACCTCCACCTTTGCCCGCCTCGAGTGGGGTCGGGATGAAGGAAATCCCACCAGCCTCACCACGTTCACGGGTGTAACCTTTCCAGAAGGAAGTTCGGCACGTCTTCCCAAACTCAGGGTGCTGGATTGTAGGGCCCAGAAAGCCCACTTCCTGGGGTTTGTGGCGTGGATGCCCTCGGCCTCGCCCCACAAGATCCACGCGTGGAAGCACTCACCGCAGTGATGTTTAGGACGGGAGACCCCCAAATCCAGCCGAACGCCCATCAGTGGGGAGCTGCCTTGCTCCGTTCTGGTGCCTCCCCAGGATGAAATCCCAAACAACCGGGAAGAAAGAGCGAGGCAGCGTCTCGGGCTCAGGGGGACACGCAGTACCCTCAGGATGCCACGTGTCCTGACTTCCCTGAGGTTTTCGTTCAACAGGACGTCAGCACCCTCTCCACGAGGCCCGTGTTTGGCTTTGGTGACACCTGATAAGCCGATCCTACCACGTGCATTGCTGAGCGAGGGCCGGGGTGGGACTGTCAGTGAGACACGGTTGAAGAACAAGGTGGGGACCCTTTCACCTTGATACAAGCTACGACAGAAACAGCGACAGAGGAGACGGTGAGCCGGCTGTTCGAGCAGGGGGACCGGCTGTGCGGCAGGGGCAGAAACGGGTCACTGCGGCTAACGCGGCTGGGCGTCGGAATGGAAACGACATAGAGCGGGTGACATCACGTCACTCGGGGGAGATGCGTCCCCGAAGGTCCCCCTGACCTACCCGATGAACACAACCGTAGCATCTCCGAGAGAGAAAAAAAGGAGCGTTCGTAATGATCTCAGGGTAGGAGAGGGTTTCTTACACAATATGCAAAAAGGATGCACAGACTACGAGAAGGTTCATAGATTCGTTCATATTAAAATTTGAAACGTCTGTGATGAGACGGTCCCGGGGGCAGCATGGAAAGGCGGCCCCCAGAGCAAGAGAAGATACACTCAGCATACACGCAGCACTGGTTTCATTCCCAGATGCACACATAATTTCCACGTGTCAGTAAGAACACGAGTCCCCTCCCTCAGACAAGCAGGGAAACGGGCAACATATACAAACAGGAATGGTCACGGCAGAGGAAATCCGCATGCACATAAAGAATCTCCATCTTGTGAGGTCGAACCTTACGAAATCACCGCGTCCGAGGTCACCACGGCCGAAGCTGCACTTTGGTTCTGGGTGGAATATCAGGTAGGCGTGAGTTCCTGGCCCGCGAGCTGCGGTCACCCAGCCTGGCGGTCGTCAACGTGCACCCAGCACACCGTCCCCTGCTAAGGATGGGCCACGGCAGGGGCGTTGGTTCTCTGCCCCGTCTTGGGGGCTGTGTGCCACGCGGACCGTGGGGACGGTTTGGTGGTCTAGTCCGCAGCCACCCTCAGAGCATCCCGGGAGAAGGTCAGGTGTGGGGACCAGCCGGGCAACTGCACGGGCCATCACGCAGTCACCATGC
This sequence comes from Herpailurus yagouaroundi, assembly GCF_014898765.1. NCBI lineage: Eukaryota > Metazoa > Chordata > Mammalia > Carnivora > Felidae > Herpailurus > Herpailurus yagouaroundi. Next base: position 924,362 of record NW_024412484.1, read on the forward strand.
GACGCAGCAACTCCACTCCTGAAGTGAAGACACTGGCCCCTGCAAACGCTTGGTCGTGAGCGTTCACGGCGGCATTGACCTAGGCACCAGGAGCTGGAATCAGCCCGCACGCCCATCAGCCAAGGGGTGGAGGGGGACCGTGCCGCATCCGTACAGTGGGATGTTATTCAGCCGTAAAAAGGAACAGAGCACCGATCCGCACTGTAGCTTGGACGAGCCTGGGGGACACGCTGAGGGACAGAAGCCAGTCCCGAAAGGCCAGGTACCGAGTGCCGTGCAATCCCGTTCATACCGAAGTCCAGAATTGGTTAAACTAGACAGATGGAGATCAGGTTAGCGGTGCTAACCTCCATGGCCTGCGTGGTGGTGGTGGGGGTGGGGGGGTGGGCAGAGACACGGCGTGGCCGGGGCCACCTCACGGCCAGCTCTAGCTCTAGCTCCTCCCAGACTCCCCACGTCAGGCTTTGCCCGCACGGCATGTGTATTCCTGGCAGCTTCTCGTTTGAAGCTCGTGGAATTAAGAGGGTGTCTGATCAGAGTCGGGAGGTGGCGAGAGCTCCCAGCTCTGAGCATAGGAACAAATGTATCTGCTTGGTGGAAATGCTTTTTCTGAGTTTTTGAATGCTGAATGATTGTTTTGATACGTTATTTTATTTTTAAAGTTTATTTATTTTGAGGCAGAGACAGTGAGCGAGTGGGGGAAGGGAGAGAGGGAGGGAGAGAGGGAGAGAGGGAGAATCCAAAGCAGGCTCTGAGCTTCAGAGCCCGACGCGGGGCTCAAACCCAGGAACCGTGAGATCGTGACCTGGGCTGAAGTTGGATCCTTAATCGACTAAGCCACCCAGGCGCCCCGACTCGGAATGACTTTAAAACGGACTTAAGGACTTTTGTTCCCACGTGTTCTGGCGATTACAGAACAGAACCCAGCAGCCAGAACTTAGCGCAACAAGCCGGCCCGGCGGTACGAGTCAGGAGCTCGCCGGGCGTGCCTGTCCCCGCTGCTTCCTGCCTGGCGCCTCGCTGGGACGCTGGACAGTAGGCCTGGGCTAATTTGGAGGCGTCTCGGCTCCTCGAGCCGGCAGACGGCCTCAGCTGGGACGTGACCAGAGCACCTCCGCGTGGCCTCTCCCGTGGCTTGGGCTTCCTCCCGGCGTGGCCGCCTCTGGAGAGTCAGCCTGGTGGCTCGGGGCTCCGGGAGGCACGTGGCCCTCACGGCCAGTCTTGGGCGCCACGTGCGTCACTCGCTCCAGGCTCCGTTGGCCGCAGCTGTTCTCAGGTCCCCCAGAGTCGCAGGGAGGGACCCAGGCCCCGCCTCTGGATGGGAGGCTGTGTGGGGGAGGGGAGCTCCCTCGTCCTGGGTGACGCAATCTGCTACGTCCAGCTGGACGCTCGGAGCCTGCAGCGGCCTGGCCCGTGAGATGGCCGCGGGTTCATAGACTGGCTCCCCTAACCTCCTTGTGTTTGTGTGCTTCTGGGGCACTTCAGGAATTTGCTGCTGCATCGTACTGAAGACCGTCCAGGGAAACACTAGTGTGACTTTTATTTATTTATTGACTTTCAAACGTTTACTTAGTTTTTTTTTTTTTTTTTTTAATTTTTTTTTTAAACGTTTATTTATTTTTGGGACAGAGAGAGACAGAGCATGAACGGGGGAGGGGCAGAGAGAGAGGGAGACACAGAATGGGAAACAGGCTCCAGGCTCTGAGCCATCAGCCCAGAGCCCGACGCGGGGCTCGAACTCACGGAGCGCGAGATCGTGACCTGGCTGAAGTCGGACGTTTAACCGACTGCGCCACCCAGGCGCCCCAAAACGTTTACTTAGTTTTGAGAGACAAAGCATGAATGGGGGAGGCGCAGAGAGAGAGGGAGACACAGAACCCGAAGCGGGCTCCGAGCCGTCCGCACAGAGCCCGACGCGGGGCTCGGACCCATGAACCGTGAGATCACCACCTGAGCTGAAGTCAGGTGCACCGACTGAGCCACCCAGGCGCCCCTCGTGTGACTTTTAAAATCAGAGATTTGCAGCAGACACCAAGTGGGCGAGACTGCTGAGCATTTGGGTCCGTGGTGTTTGTGGGATCCCCGGACTCGCCGGGCGGGGTCCCCAGGGTGTGGGCCTGAGAAGGTCAGGTGTGCCTCAGACCCGGCTCTTCTCTACTCAGGCAGGCTTGCTCTGACTTGCCCTTCCCTCTGCACCCCTTCTCCTTGACACCACGATGGCTCCGTGCCAGCTCCACCGCTGTGTCTAACCACCGTCCCCCACCCTCTGCGGGCCCGGCCCGGTCCTGACTGTGCTGCGCCCCACACGCCCTCCGCAGCCCCCGAGTCAGACGTCTGTGCAGCTGAGGAAGGAGCTCCAGGCTGGGGTCAGGGCCCTGCACTGTGGCCCGGGCTGCGTGCACCGGGGATCTCCGTGTGACCCCAACGAGAGACTTCTCCCGGGCCTCAGTATCCTTGTGTTTTCACTGAAGGGCCTGGCCAGAGGCCTGCGGGCCAGCCCCTCACCATGGCCGGGGTCGCAGGACCCGCCTGGTGCCCAGACACCAGAAGGTAGCCTTCTCCTCTGTCGCCCCCAGATTTCTGGGGGGACCGGGTCACCCACAGGCCTGGGCCCTGGCCCGGCTCTGCTTCAGGTCAAGAGAGCGAATGAGTATGGGACCAACGCCGAGGGCCCTGGCCGGCCTGTGTCCCAAACGAGGCATTTTCTTCTATTCCGTGACCCTGTTGGAGCCCTGGAGTTTCCGTTGCCCCGGAGACATTGCCCCGGCCCTAAGACCCGGCTGTGGGGTCAGCCTGTTTGATTGAAATTTAAACAAGTAAATGTAAACATGTAGACACACACTCCAGACGGGTCGTTTGTAGCTACCAGTCCCAAATGTTTGCTGTTTTGCTATTTTTCTTCCAAGGTACCTTGTTTTTTAAAAAAGAAACTCAAATTTTACATTTCATGTTCCCATCTTTAAAGTTTTTTTTTTTTTATGTTTATTTATTTTTGAGAGACAGAGACAGAGCACGAGTAGGGGCAGAGAGAGAGAGAGACACACACACATACACAGAATCCGAAGCAGGCTCCAGGCTCCGAGCTGTCAGCACAGAGCCCAACGCGGGGCTCGAACCCACAAACGGTGAGATCAGGACCTGAGCCAAAGTCGGATGCTTAACCGACTGAGCCACCCAGGCGCCTCTCGTTTTGTTCTTTAAAGTTTATTTGAGACAAAGAGAGAGACAGACAGCAGGGGAGGGACAGAGAGAGAAAGAGAAAGAAAGAGAGAATCCCAAGTAGGCTCTGAGCTGTCAGCACAGAGCCCGATGGGGGGCTCAAACTCACAGACCGCGAGATCATGACCTCAGCCGAAGTCGGACACTTAACCGACTGAGCCACCCAGGTGCCTCTTTTGTGGCCTTAAAGAAAGACCAGATCTGTGGAAACCAAAGTTGACTCTCTTGATATTTTAAACATTCGCCCTGAAGCAATACGGTGGGGGGTCATGTGAAGCCGCGACGAGCCTGGGATCAGGCGACGTGCGGGTGCCAGAATTGGGCACAGTGCTCTGTGTCATCCCTGAGTGCTGCCGCCCACATGTGCCCTTGCACGTCCCGGCTCAAGTTCGCGGTCATGAGCGGTGGCGTCTGGGCCCCGTTCTCACACGTACACACGTGTCACAGGCTGCTTGAAGGCTTAACGAAGACTTGTACGCTTTTAAAGGAAAAAAAAAGTGTTTACTCTGGAAACATTGCTAGGTAGGAAATTCACAAAGTATTTCGGCAAAAGGCAAAACCAAATAAAAAGCAACCTGAAGGGTGCTGTTAATTCAAAGAAAATATGTGGAAAAGAACCAAGGTGATGGCAGAGTGAAGTCATCGTTGGGATAAGAGTCACAGATGAAATACAGAAGACGCGTGACGGAGACGTCGTGTTTCTAGGTTAAAAGGTGAGTGGAAAAGGGGAACTCGCCCGAGGTGAAATAGCCAAGCCCGTGTCCCCTGTAAATACGGACTCGCTGAAAGTCGTAATTGCATTTTGCCAAAGAGAAAAATAAAGACAAGTAAGAGAGGAAACACAGATGAACACCTGTGGGGACCATACCCTACGCCGGGGGTGCCTTCGGGCGGGGGGCGGGGAACGCCGTGTGGGCCCATCTGTGCAGCAAACCGTCGTCAGCAGGGAGGGGAGACGCTCAGAATGCGGGCCGCAGGGTTTCCTTCCTCAGGTGCTTCCGCGTGTCTGCGGGGCAGACTCAAGATCAGCCCCGCCGTGGGTCTCCCGTGGCTCAGGGGGTCAGGAGCTGTGCCGCGCCCAGAGCCACCAGCCCCTGTGTCCCAAGTGCAGGCGGATGTTCCCACAGGTCCCCAACGGCATAAACCAAACAGAGACGAGGCGCTCACGTTCTCAGAAAGTTCCGTTTCTTCTGTGTTCAACAGTGTCCTTTATTCTGAGATTATGTCCTTGCTACTGTCAAAAGAGGGGTGATATTCAATGTTTTGTTTTGTTTAACGTTTATTTATTTTTGAGAGAGAGACAGAGCACGAGCAGGGGAGGGGCAGAGAGAGAGAGAGAGAGAATTCGAAGCAGGCTCCGGGCTCCGAGCTGTCAGCACAGATCCTGACGCGGGGCTCGAACCCACCAACTGCGAGATCATGACCTGAGCCGAAGTCGGACGCTCAACCGACGGAGCCACCCAGGTGTTTTTTTTTAAGGCTGACAGCCCCCAGGTGCCTTCTGATTTTTTAAAAAAATTTTACTGATTGATAAGATCCCCAAACTTGGCATCCCTGAGCTAAGCAGGGAGCAGGCTGAGGACAGTGGGCGCTGACTGGGGTCAGAGCCAGGATGGGGGCGTCTCGCTCTTCCCAGGGGCGCTGGCTTTTCCCTGACTCCCCGTTCTGACCTGGGGGCGGGAGTCCCGGGCAAGTAGATGTTAGGTCTCAGATGGTCTCACACGTTCATTTGGTGACAGGTAGCGGGTGCCAGGCTGTCCCCAAGAGGGGTCTGGGTTCTCTGCGGCCGCTCTCGCTGCTGAGGACGCGCACTGTGGCCTCGGCCCCCATGGCTCCTAGGACGGTGGCCAGCACACGGAGAGGCTGGCGGGAGAGGTGGACGGGCCAGAAGGATGGGCCATCACCAACTTGAATTCATCAGGAGACTGGCCGGTCTGGGTTTGGGAGAAGTCCGAGTGACTTGGCCGGTGTAGGCGCAGTTTCACGGCTTGGAGTGCCGGCTGGACGCTTGGGGAACGTGCGTGTCTGTCACGGGAAGCCGTCCCCTGGAGGACTTTAAAGGACCAGGCAAATAACTGGGGTGGATTTGTCCCTCTCTCCCGCGTCAACGGGCAGGCGAGGTTTTGAGAGCTGTTCTCTCAGACTTTCCGAAGGCTTGCTCGGCGACGGTGCTGGGGACGCAAATTGCCCGTACGAAATGGGTTTGTTCGGAAAGGGCTCCGGTTCGCAAAATCAGAATTAGTGAGTGTTTGTGGGTTTTGCCTCGTTTGACCTTAAATAATAAACCCTAGGGGGTCACAACTGTAGCAGAGCGTCGGGGTCAAAAGTGATGGCTTTGGGGTCAGGACCTGGTCCACCACGTAACCTTGGGGGACTCACCCGCGAGAGGGAATAGCAGGTCCTGGGCGGGGGTGGGGGGAGGCTCGTCTGTGCTTGCTCTCCAGCCGGCGCTCCCTAAGCGGTAGCTGTCGCCGCTGGTGTTGCTGCTCCAATCACTCCTTTCCGCGTGCGCAGCCTGGGATGAGGCGCGTTTCTTGGGTGGACCCACTTTATACGTCCCACGGGATGGTGGCCAGAGTCCCTGCCATCCAAGAGAGAGCGTCGTGTTTTTCTCTGTGCTCAGAGCATCTAGCTGGGCACTGTCACCTGGGGCAGGGCCCAAGGAGCCTGTTTAGACAGCCTCCTATGTGGGGTGTCTACACTGCACCTCTCTCCTGAGGCTCTTAGGCTCCTGTCCTGCCCCTTCCCCACCGCAGGAGCGTCCCAGGGCCGCGGACCACAAGACCGGTGGCTTCGAACAACACACCTTGATCCCTTGATAGTCCTGGAGGCCGGAAGTCCAAAATCAGCGCCATTGGGCTACGACCAGGGCTTCCTTCTGGAGGCTTCCGGGATGGGGGGGGGGGGACCTGCTCCCTGCCTCTCAGCTTGTCTGCATTCCTTGGGGCGTGGCCCCCTCCTCGGTCTTCAAACGCCTTTCCTCCAGTCTCTGCCTCCTGCATCAGACCCTCCTCCAACTCTGACCTCCTGCCTCCCTCTTATCAGGACTCTTGTGAGGATACCGCCCCCCACCCCCGCCCCCATCCCCGGGCCACCCAGGCTAATCTCCCTTCTCAAAATGTGCAGTCACCTCTGCGGGACACAAGGCGACGGCCGCAAGTGCCAGCGATCGGGACGTGGGACCGTGGGGGCCGTTGTTCGGCCGGCCACACCCACCCACGGTTGTTCTCTCCCTCCAGGATGATCCCAGGACGGATGGCGTGCACCCCTACGTGTGCACCCCAGCATCTTCCCCTGGGATGCTGCTAGCTAATGCTCCGGCCGTGGTGGCCCACTTCCCGGTGGTGCAGAGCAGGTGTGCGTAAAAGGCTCATCCAGCCACACGGAGTTGGTGGGGTCCTCTGGGCCGTCCCCCGCTGGCGGGCCCGGGGCTTGGGCTGCCTTCGGTCGGGCAGCTGACGGAAGTCTAAGAGAGGACCCCACGGTGAGCCTTCCCGGGACCCTCAGTCAAGCGAGCCAGGGGAACCAGGGGGGCGGGAGGGGTGAGTCTCCTCTTCAAGACTGCACAGAACCCGGGGGCGGGCGGGCGTCTGGAGCAGGCCCCACGGCCACAGCTGTCTCTCCGCCTGAGCATGGGAATAGGAGGGGTGAGTGGTAGTATCAGCCGAGTGCAAACCACGATGTGCAGGAAGGTATTTACAACACGTAACTGGCGAAGGACTCAAATCCAAATCTGTGAGAAAGAGACCCGGTCCCAGGACAAAAATGGGAAGCTGATCGATCAGGAGCTCGAGAGCAGAGGGTGTTGGGAAGGCTGAGAGCCGTCTACAGACTGCCTCACCACACGAGCAGCCCAGGAGCTGGAAGGGAAGGTCACAGTGGAGACAGTCGCGGTTCATCCACACCGCGGGATACTACTCGGCCGTGAAAAGGAAGGAAGGGCTGACTGAGGCCACAGCATGGACGAATCTGGCAAACACGAGCGAGAGAAGCCAGACACGGGGGTCACGTCCCGTGTGGCTCTGTGCGAACCACCCGGAACAGACCGTCTCTAGAGTCACGGTGCAGGTGGTGGCTGCCGGGGCTGGGGAGGGGGCCGAGGATGGGAGGAAACCGCTCAGAAGATGAGGGTGTTGCTTCCGAGCGAGGGGGATGTTTGGGAGCAGGCAGGGCTCGCGGCTGCACGACGCTGTGGGTGGGCGAGGTACCGAGGGATCGTTCGCTCTCAGAGGGTCAGTTTTCTGTTATCTGCGTTTCACTCAGGGATGATTTTTTTAATTTTTTTTAAAGTTCACTTATTTATTTGGGGAGAGAGTGAGGCAGTGTGAGTGGGGGAGGGGCAGAGAGAGAGAATCCCAAGCAGGTTCCGCGCCGTCAGCACAGAGCCCGACGCGGGGCCGGAACGCATGAAACCACGAGACCGTGACCCGAGCCGAAACCAATAGTCAGACCCGAACGGACTGAGCCACCAGGTGCCCCAGTAAATGCTTTTTTCTCAACAACCACAACAAAACACCGCTCCCCCAACCCTGCACCAAAACAGCTCGAATTACAATGGGCGGGCAAGCTGTGTGTTGGTGGGAACGCGGAGCCCCCGGAACGCCCGTGCCCCATGGGGGAGGTGCAGACCAGTGCGGCCATGGAGGCTTTATCTCCTGGAGCCAACAACACGCGAGCCCGGGCACTCGGCCGCTTCACTCGCTGGCGCGCCCCCCGACAGAAACGTGCGCACAGACGCGGCAGAACGCACGTGCGACTGTGTTAACCGTGGCTTTTTTGTGGCACCCGGACGCTGGAGAAACCCGCTGTCCATCCATTTCAGAACACGGTCCGACTGAGCACACTTGCTATGAGGCCACGTGGGTGGATCCACAGAGAGAATGCGGGGTGGGGGGGGTGGGGCGCGGATCTTCAGGCGGAGATAAAACAAACCAACCAAAACCCCCTGAAAACACGGCTTGGGTGATTCCATTTCTGTGTAGCTCAGTTCAGGTGCATTTTAACCCATGGCATTTGAAGTGAGGACACTGTCGCCCTTAGAGGGGGCAGGGGGCAGAGACTCCCCATGACGCGTTATGTAACAAGACCGGCAGACCAGGGACAGCAGGAGCCGACGGGGACCGAGCGTCCTGCCCCTGCTGTGGCGGAGAGCCCGTTCCCTTCCGCCCGGCACCTTATCCCTTCGGTAACATCCTCAGAGTGACTGAAGCGTGGTCAGACCTCAGCTGGGGGACGCAAGTGGGGGTGCGCAGCCCTGTTCTCCAGAGGCCGAAGGCCCAGGGGACAGCGAGGCAGATAAATAATTACAACACGTGTGTAAACTGTCTAAAGCAGGCAGTATGAGGGGAGCACACGGGTGGAAAGTTCTAGACCTTTTGCGGATACCCGCTAATGGCTTCCACCGGGTGGGGGCTCCCCAGACTTTCTCTTTGAACCCCACAACTGCCCTCTCGGCGGCCTGCTGCTAACGAGGGGGCAAGTCGCCGACCGGACCACGGGGTGGCCGTGGGCAGCTGTCTCCGGGTCTCTCTCGGAGGACACCCCGGCGGTCACCCTCCTTCAAGCCCACGGCCACACTGGGTGTGCCGTGTGCAGACCCCTGTTTCCACTCTGGGGCCTCCCCTGCTTCCCAGGTCTGTGTATGGCTGGCGTCCTCTTGGGCCACGAAGGCAGACAGAATCGGCGTCCAGCTGGAACACCGCCCAGTGCCGCCCCGGGGACTCCAAAGCTCTCTCTGGACTGTGGCCACGCTTGGCCCCAGAGACACCTTCCATCCACCCCCCCCCCCCCGACCCCCGCCGATCTCCCTGAGATCTCTGGGAAGAGGGTAATGGGGCTGGGGTGGCTCGGGTGCCCTCCTTCTCGGGGTGCCGAGAGGGCCCCTGGGGAGGTGGACGCGTGCCAGCGGGCCGGGCCCGGGGTGCGCGGGTCGAGACGGCCCCCCGGGGTCACTGCTAGGATACGGGGTTCCGGACGGCCTGCCGTGGATGTGCCGCCCTGGGCTAGGTTCCCACGTGGGCGCACCACAGAGACTTCGGAGGGACCGTGGCCCTGCTTCCTGCGTGGCTTCCCGGGGACGTGGCGCTCCTCTGGGGAGCTGAGGGGTTAGGAGATCAGGTCACCAGGCCGCCCACCTCCGCGTGGGGCCCTCGGCGCCCTTCTCGCTGGTGGCGCAAAGCCGACTGTGCGGCGGGAGCAGCACTTGGATCTCAAGAGAGCAGGGCTGGTGCGCACTTGGCCTTTCCCTCGGGCCGTGATCCCGAACGTTCACCAGCCGATCAGAACCCCCGCCTCGCAGGCGCACCGGGCTGCCGGGCCCGCCAGCCGAGCCAGTGCGGTCAGGTACGGTCCCTGGAGCCGTGTGGGTGGGCGGGAGGAGGGCTCAGCGGGGGCCGGGGTCAGGCCTCTCGACTTCCCTCCTGGCATAGAGACCCCAGACGCTGACCTCTGCCCGGGAGACCCCAGACGCTGACCTCTGCCCGGACACGCCATCTTCCCCGGGGACCGCGGCCCCGCCGAGTCTCGGTGGCTTCCAGTTTCCCCCCAGGGACTCACACACGGGAAGCCAGTGGTAGCGTCTTATTCTGTGGACTCCCCGCCCCCCCCCATTGGAAATCACGTTCGAGAATGTTTGTAAAGCGTGGGGTGTGGGGGGCAAAGCCCCGACCCTGCACGAGGAGAGCCGGACGGCCAGGACGGGTGCTGCCCGGCACCGGGTTCGACGTGGATTACCGCTGGCTGCCCGGGTCCGCAAGGAGCCTCGCTCAGGGTCTGCTCCCGACTGCGGTCAACCTCCGGGCGAGTCGGGGTTCAGGGTCGGTTGTGTCGAGGAACAGCAGGCTGCTCCCCTTGCTGCCCTCTGCCGCCACCCTCACCAACAAGCGATCGGTGGACCTAAGAGGGCCGACGGGGGCCCCGAACGGGCAGGAGGGCGGCAGAGACGGGGTGGGGCCCCAGCTCTGGCCTGGGCCCTGGGGAGGACAGGGCGCCCGTTGCCAGAGACAGACACTGCAGGAGAAATGACACGGATGAAGAGGTCTGGGGCACAGACGGGGTCAGAGAGAGGTCAGGCAGGTGCGGACTCGGGGGGGCGGGTGGGGATGGGGACCCCAGCCCGTGCATGCCCCCCGAGATCACCTGGGGCCCGGCAGTGAAGGCAGATGAGCACCCAAGACCAGGCCCCGGGGAATGTCGGGGTCGGGGGAGGCTCCCCGGGGCCCCAGGGCTCGAGGCAGGGCGGGGCCCGCTGCGCTGAGCGCTCTGACCCGAGAAGCGTCCACCTGCCTGTGTTCGTTGCGTGCTTTATTTTCCCTATTTTATGACACCTCCACATCTCTGGGGGCCTTGCCGGCTGGGGAGAGACTGTCCCTCCCTGGGTTGTGGGGGGAGCTAATTCCCGGAGGCAGCAGACGTCTCCCTTGCAAACACGCCTTTCATTTACGAAGCAGTCCGTCTAGAGCCCACAGCCGCGTCCACCTCCCTCGCCAGCTCTCACACACAGGCCAGCGCTCCCCCTGCCCGAAGTCACCCGGGCCAGGGACCAGATGGCTAGGGACACCCCTGTGGCCCAGAGCCTGCTGGAATCACTCCGACACGCCAGTGCTGAGCGTTCTCTGTGACTTGTACCCTGGGCCTTGCCTTGCCCGTTCCTTCCCGGAGAAACCACAGCGCAGGCTCTGGGCCGCGCTGTCCCGGTCCTTCCGGCCCGAGACGGAGTCTGGTGCTTTGCCACGTGCCCTGGGCGGTGTGACCTCTCCTCTCGAAAACTCTAAGTAGCACACTCTTTTACGGTGTCATGGATTTCTCCGTGTCATCGTTGGTCACCTCCATAAAATAAATCCTGCGTGGATCGTGAACCGCCACCCAGCGTGGCCCTCCGGGGCGTTGGAACGCACCCCTCCTCGTGCTCCCCGGCCGAGCCCGGCGAGCAGGCGCACCTGACTGGACCAGGTGCACGTCCACGGTGGGAACGCGCCGCGGCTCCGGCCTCCCTGGGCCTCCCTCCCACACCCCTGCTGGGCCTGCCGGGAGCCCAGACACTTACTGACTCTTGCCTGGTTTTTTCCTTAGTCTTTTGGCCAAAAAATGCCCCAGGATAATGAAGAAATCTATTTACAGTAGCGATATTCAGTCTGGTGCCTTCTGGAATGAATTAGCCACAGGAGAATTTGAGTGTTTTTTTTTTTTTTTTCCCTGTTCGTAAAACGGTGCAGCCGGAGCGGGAGGGCTGTTGGCGACGCGTTTCTGAAGCTCCCGAGTGATGTGCCCGATCGACCGGGCTCGAGCCGCTCGGAGCCCCAGCCTCCGCTCACGCCCTGCGCTTGTCTTGACCACAAAGCCGCCCGATGACCCCGAGATCACAGGGTGCCCGGCACCAGGAGGCTGACTTTCGGGTCCCTTTAATTGTGACCTTCGCCTGCCGCACAGTCCCCGTTCTGAAAGCGAGTTATTTATATCTGCTCCTCAAGGCAGGCGCGCAAGACGCCAGGCTGGCGGTAATCCTCGGGCCCTAATCTGCGGCCGACTGTTCAAACAGACTTGGGTTCCTAGAACAGAACACAACTTTCTTCATTTCAGATGCTCACTAATTCAGACTGGCCCTGGGCCACGGCCACGGGCGGTGCAGTTCAGCCTTTGTCTGCAGCGGGCCCTCCCTGCCCCCTCCCGGGGCCTCCCTCGGGCGGGAGGGAGCAGAGGCGTTGGCCGTCGCGAGGCCTGGTCTCCTGCCTTCGTGGACGAGTGTGTAATGAGAGCCCCACATCTGCGCTGACTCACTGTGCAAACATCCTCCGCCCGCCGGCCCGGCCGCGAGGCCCCCTTGGGTTCCCAGGCTCGGGCCACACTTGTGCAACACGGCCCGGGACTCGGGGCTCTCGGGCGGGGCCGCTAGAGGTGCTGGGCCAGGCGCTCAGCCAGTGGCCTCTGGTTCTGGAAGCCCCTCCTGGACTCTGCCCGGCCCCCGGGGGTTCTCCCGAAAGACCCGGGTCTCTTTCCGTCTGCTTTCAGGGCCGGGAGAGGCCGGGCTGCGGGTGGACATCCGTGTTCGAGGCCGGCCCCGGCCCCGTCGCCGTCTCCCACGTTTGCTTTCCCGGGGGGCCCCCCCCCCCCCCCCCCGGGGACTCGCCCGCCCCTCCGTGCCCTGGCTGGCCCCTCCTCCCCAGGAACCACCCTCTGGGACCCCCACCATTGCTCCTTGCGGTCCTGTGTTCCCTCTGTGCCACCCCGAGTCATTCCTCTGGCCGTGGCTGCTGTCTGCCCGGCACCTCCCGGCCGGACTGTGATAGCCTGCCTCCCATGCCACACGCCCTCCATCAAGCTGGGCCCCGCTCAGAGGGAGGGAGCCTGGGCAGGGGCTGGCCCTCCTCTCCTCCTTCCCTCCTTTCCTTCCTTCCTTCCTCCCTCCCTCCCTCCCTCCCTCCTTCCTCCCTCCCTCCTTCTTCTCTGTTCCTTTCTCTCTTTCTTTTCAGGTTGGTTTCCCTAGTGCGTAGCATGAAGTTTAACTTACAAAACGTGCTCCACAAATATTTGCCGAATGACTGAATCGGTGAAGGGGCCTTGCAGAGCCCCCTGAGGACTCAGCCCTGAATTCAGCAAATATTCAGGAAGCATCTCCTAAGTGGCAGGTACATACATTCTGTGCTCTGTGCTCAGGGACCTACTGGCTTTGCCCCCCTCTAGTCCCCGAGGGCACCCCAGGTCTGTCCCAGAAGGGCTGGCGGGGGGCTGGGGTCCACATGGGCCCACACTGCAGGGTCTACTCTGCTTATCGGTCTCTGAGGCCACCTCAGGCCAAAAGCTGTCTTTGGCACAATTTCTTGGGGATGGGCGTTAGGTGTTAGGAACCTTCTCCCTGGCCTGGGGGCTGACCTTCCACGTGGGTCCTTAGCTGCTGGGAGCCTGGTGAGGTGTGTGCTCCCCGCACTGGTTGGGGGCAGCTGTGTCCACAGATGTGCTGTGAGGCTGTGTCCCCCAGGTGGCACCTACGAAGGATGTGCCCCGGGCAGGACTGGACACAGGTGACATTTCCTCCTCCGCAGAAGATGCGAAGATGTCACCCACCCCGTCCAGCCAGGCGGTGGCCACAGAGACCTCATCTGCTGGACCGTGGGTGCCCCGAGCCAGGGCTGGAAGGATCGGGGGTCCCGGAGGAAGCGGGAGGAGCCATGTGGCGGGCAAGAGAGAAGCTCGAACGAGGCCCACCCAGCCGTGCTCCAGGCAGGACCCCAGGAGCTGTCTTCACTCTGTCTTCCTGGGTGAGGACCTGACCCGACCCCCAGGAGGCACCTGCCTCAGCCGGGGCGCCCCTGGAAGAACCGGCCCCCGGGAGCCCCGCCTCCACTGCCCATCGCCACCCACGGCGAGGAGACAAGTCTGAAGCCCAGCCCTGCCCCCTTCCAGCCACTCGTCCGTCCCGGGCACCTCGCTCGTCCCGGAGCAGAGCCGACTCCCCCGCCTCGAGGGCACATGCCCTGCTTCCGCTGTCCCCGGAGCAAGAGTGAGTGCCCACCTCTGTCAGCAGGTGTATTTCTTACCCGGCATCCTGAACTCGGCGTCGGTGTCTTTTTCCAGAAAGCCGTCCCTTGCCTCTGCCTGGGCCCCCTTGCCTCACGTCTCAGGGCACCTCCCTGCCTGGCCGTGAATGAATGGAGGTCTGGAGCCTGCCTGGCACCCAGCACGGAGACTCGTGCATATCGGTGTCACCCGCGGTTGTCTGCACACCCTTCCTGTGGAGGACCGTGGCTGCTTGTCCCCTGGGAGGGTGCGTAGTCTGGGGCCTTCCTGGGGGAGTGGTCCTAAGGAAGGGCTTTGGAGAGCCACGCCACGGATGGCTCCGCAACAGGGAGGCCAATGAAGCTGAGAAGATGCCTAGGGCGGCCTGAGTTCCCATCCCCGTTCACACATTAGCCCTTTGAACTTGGCCAAGCTCCTTCTCCTCTCTGGGTCTCGATTCCATCATCTACAAGCTACAGATGACATCAGGACCTACCTGACTGGGGCTTGTGACGGCGCCGCTAATGGAGGAGAACGCCAGGCACAGGGCCCCCAAAGTGATTGGTGTGTGCCTGACTCGGGTTCAGTGTGGATGATTGTGCAGGTTGTGCACTGCACAACTCCAGGGGTCTGTCCGTAGACCACCATGTGACTGGTGCCCCCTTGAGTTTACAGTGGCAGTCTGCACCTCTTCAGCGGTGACCCATTTCCCTCCAGGAGTACTGGGGAGCCAAGGATGGGTCTACGGGCTGAATGGGTCACTCTCAGTTCCACGTTGAAGCCCTGACCCTCCATGTGACGGTATCGGGGGGCTTTGCGAGGTGATTAGGTTTGGGTGAGTAATGATGGTGGTGTGGTCAGACGAGTGTCCTTACAGGCATAGGGGGCGGACCAGAGCTCTCTCCCGCCAAGTGAGGACGCGGGGAGGAGACGACCCTCCGCCGGCCAGGGGGAGGGCTCTTGCTAGGAACCGAATCTGCGGGCAGCCTGATCTCGGGCTCTGGGCTCCCGAACTGGGAGAAGTGGCTGGCCAGGCCATGGCGTGTGACAGCAACAGCCTGAGCGGACGGACGGCGTGGCCGTGAGTGGCCACCGTGCTTCCCCCTTGCCTCCACGTCGGTGTCTGAAGGTTCTAGACTAAGAGTGGGGAAACTGGACGGGACCAGAGGCGTGTGCAGGTCAGCCCCCAGGGGTGCCCCAGTGTCCCCACCTGTCGGATGGGACCAGACTCTCTATCATCCGGGGTCTCGCTGTGCAGAAGCTCCGTGTCTGCGGTTCGGAGGAGCTGAGAGCGAGTGTGCGCCTTGCACGCAGGGGCACACCTGCCCCTCAGCCCTCGTGCTCCGGCTCTCTCCGGGACAGACTGGGGACGCGTCCCTCGCCGGTGGCGCCCGAGGACCCAGCCTGGACCCGGACAAGCCAGTCTTCCCCTCTCTCTGGCTTGCCCTGGTCTCGCCAGGGGGAGAGACGCCTGCGACTTACGATGTGCAGCTTTGTGTAGAGGCCGGGACGGCTCCCCTCGCCCTTCCCCGCCTTCAAGCTTCTCCGCCTTGAAAACCTATTCCAGCAAAACCAAGATCAAAAAGAATGTATGTTTTCTTTTTTTTTTTAAGTTTATTTATTTTGAGAGAGAGAGAGAGAGAGAGAGAGAGAGCGCGCGCAAGCGGGGAAGGGGCAGAGAGAGGGAGAGAGAGAGCCCCAAGCAGGCTCCGAGCTGTCCGCACAGAGCCCGACGCGGGGCTCGAACTCACGCGCCGTGAGATCGTGACCTGAGCCAAAGTCGGACGCCTCACCCACTGAGTCACTGCGGCGCCCTGAGGGGAATGCGCACTTTTTGGCCTTTGATCCTGCTGGATCCCAGGCTCCCGGCCGCCCCGTCGTGGCCACACGCACGTCCAGTCCCGCGCTGTGCTGGCAGCTGTCGTATTTGGAGGCGGAAACTTGCGTGAGGCCCGGTTCTGTCCTGGCGCCACACAGGGAACCCCGCGCCGTCCCTCCCGAGCCCAACAGACCCTGGCGCACGGGGCGCTCTGTTTGCCGTGGGATCCAGGGCACGGCCACTTGGCGTGCGTCACAGCCGGGGGCACCGGGGGGCCGGGGGGCCGGTGAGCCACCCGCCACGTGTCTCCAGCGGGCAGAGCTGCGACTGGTCAGCAGACTCGACGGCCTGGACGAGGGGGCTTGCCCTGTCTGTGCGCCCAGGCCCGCGGTTCCGGCGGAGTCTGCGATTGTCATCAGTCCGCCGGCTCCAGCGGCCGCTGCCAGCTTGTTCCCAGGGCCGCCTGGGCGGGGAGGGTCCCGCGGGCTCCGGGGCGCCTGCTGACATGAGCAGGGGTGGGGGGGGAGGGGGCTCTGGGCTCCGGGTGGCGGGGGTGGTTGGAGAGCCCAGGGATGCCGGCTTGGAATTTCAGGGGCCTCCCTCTTCCGGGCAGAGGGTGAACCCCCAGATATGACTCGTCCTACCCCGTTCCCATGAGAAAGAGGGCGTAGCTCTCTCCTCAAACACCTAAAACATGTGGATTCTTCAGACATAAGTTGGCTGCTTGGGCTGCGAGTTACATCATGCTGTTGTCTGGCTTGAGAGAGAGGACGGAAGGGAGCGGGTGGGGGAGAGACAGAGGCAGAGACACAGAGTGAGAGACGGGGGAGGGACAGAGACAGAAGAGACACAGAGTGAGAGACGGGGAGAGACAGACACATAGACTGAGAAACACTCAGGGAGAGACAGAGACATGCTCACGCACAGGCACACGCGTGCACACGCACACGTACTCATTCACACATGCACACAGGCACACGCACGGGCACACACTGACGTACTCGTGCACACTTATGCACGTGCACACGCACACGCAGAGGGAGACGACACGAATGCAGAGTTCCGGGGTCCTCGCAGGCTGCCCCGCTGTGTCGTCTCTGCTGAGGGCTCTTCACGGGAAAGCCCCCCCCCCCCCCGCCTGAGTTCTGTTACCCCTGCAGCTTCGGATGAAGACGTTGTGTTTCAAAGGCGGGAAGGAACCAGGGTTTGGAGATGGCCGGTCCCATCGTGCCGGGCCGCAGGCTTCCTTTCTAAGGGACTGTCCGGGCACCCCCTCGGCGCAGGAAGGCCCCTCCGTGACCTGCAGAGGGGGAGGGGAGGGGAACCTCGCCCGGGCGCTGGGAGGCCAAGGCGAAGGAGGCCCCGCTCCCCTGGGCGTGCGCGCTGGCCCCAGCCTCCGCCCCGCCCTCTCCCCGGGGCCCCGCAGCGCAGACAGGTCCGTCCCTCATTTTCCAGGCTTTTCCGGCTGCCCACGGAAGGTGGCTGTGGGGAGGACCCTGCCAGGGAATCATTTGGCAGCCATTCGGGGCACCTGGCTGTTGACGCACCTGTCCTCGCCTTCCATCTC
This sequence comes from Herpailurus yagouaroundi, assembly GCF_014898765.1. Lineage (NCBI taxonomy): Eukaryota > Metazoa > Chordata > Mammalia > Carnivora > Felidae > Herpailurus > Herpailurus yagouaroundi. The sequence goes on from NW_024412484.1 coordinate 941,458, forward strand.
CGGGACACGTGGTGGTCCCGCTTCTGGGCAGAGGCAGCGGACGAGGCCATTTCCCCTGCCGTGGAAACGGGCAGTATTCCGGGGCGGAACCTCCGGCAGCCGCCTGGGTCAGTGCGTGAAGGCGTCAGGACCCGCGTGGGGCGTGAGTGAGCAAGAGACACGCGTCCTTCTTGTTTTCATCCACAGAGATGCTGGGGACACTTGTTTCTGGGCATACCCGAGCCTGTGCTAACAGATACTGGCAGAACATTCTCTCCTTATTAGAAAGCAGTGAAGTGTGCCTTGGGAAGGTGGGGTGGCCTCTCAAGGTCACGAGCCCAATTAGCGACAGAACAAAGTCCAGGCTGTCTGACCCGAGCCTGGCCCTTGGCGTAAAGCAGGACCCTGGGAAGCACGGCCCGTCTGGGCTGGCTTGTTCCTCATTTCTCGTGGGAAACATCAAGCCTCCGTCTGACGGTTCAGTCCTCACGGGATGGAGAGAGAGCGCATTCACAAAGCGGCGATCAAGCGGCCTCCGTATTTCTCAGAGCTACCTGGCAGTGAGGTTGAAAGTCAGATGCCGTAATCCTAAGTTCCCTGCCCAGCGAGCTGTCACTTTTACAGGAAGGCGCCCTCCCATGGGCAACGTGTCTTTCCTGGAACAGTGTGCCTAGAGGCTGCACCCCAGCCGTGCGACCAGAGCAGGACGGGAAGGCTGGCAAGGCAGGTCGGGCTGAGGGCCGTAGAGGTGAATCCGTCCCGTGTAAATTCTCGCACGTTTGGTTGTAAAGCTGAAAATGCATGCGCGTCTCCAGATGGCCCTTAAGGAGTAAGCCCAGTGATGGAAATTTCTAGAGTAGACCCGTGCCACGTGGTTTGTGTTGTGTAATGCTCTAGGACCTCGGTGGGAGGGGGAGGGGTCCTTTTCCCTGTTTGGGCCTCAGTTTCTCTGTTTCTTGAGGGCCAGCCTGCCCACAGCCGGATCATTGGGACACCCTGGCTGTTTGGGAAGGAGACTCCCCTGTCCCCTGGCCTCTCGCCAACATCCTGAATGTTTTATGTGATAATTCACCGCAGGGATTTGGTGTGCCTGCTTCAGCAGTTCTATTCTGAGAGTTTCGGGACATCCCTGGAAATCGTCTGGGATTGTGGAGCCAGGAGGCAACGGCTGTGTCCGTGGTTTGGGATGGCTAACCGGATGGACCCAGAACTTCTGGGAAGGGTGGGCTGTCCCTCCGGGCAGCCCCTGCCTCGCCCCAATAGAGCCGAGAGGGACGGCGCTGGCCAGCCTCCAGAAGGGCCCCCAAGCCCGCCGCCACGTCCGGGCGGCCCCGAACCTCCCTCGGCTTTGATTCTGCAACTTTTTCCAAACCCGAAGCATGATTCACGTCCCAGACCAACTCGCGGAATTTCTGAAACCCCAGAGCGGAGGCATCGTCTGGGCTTCTGAGAGGCTCCCCGGCTCCCACCTTTGGAGGCAGCTGGAAAAAGAAGCTGGGAACACAGGCACCACATTCTTCCTGGATGAAGCAGTCCCCCGAGGGGAGGAGGTGATGGCCAACAGCCTGGGTGACTACAGGGCCGTGGCGGCTCGGGAACGTCGCTTGGACTGATCTTCCTTGACAAGCCCGGTCCTAGTGGGGACCACCGGACGGCGCACGGCCCGGAAAACTGCCATTTGCTGACCCAAACCGTGGGCTTTGTCTCCTTCCCGCCCACTGTCGCTTTCCTTCCCGGCGGGAGGAGAGTGGCTCTGTCCCCCGCCCAGCTGGGACACCACGGCCACTGCCGCCAGGGGCTCGCCTGCTGCCGCAGGGAGCCCCTGCCTGGCTGTTTGATTTCCTCCGGAGCCTTTTATCCGCGTGGGCATCCCCCTGCCCCCGAGCCGGCCCACGAGAGCTGCTGGGCCCCGGAGCCACTGTGGGAGCAGCAGGGGGGTGGTAGCTCGGGCCACGGGGTTTCTGCACACGGAGGGCCGGGAGGGGGACCGACCAGGGGGGACCACAGGGAAGAGCCGCCCCGGGGTCAGGTGGCCGTCCGGGGCCAAGCCACCGCTAGGAGCTAGGACGGGCCCTGAGTGCGTCTGGGGCTCAGAGTCCGCCGATGCGCCAGCCCGGGTCCTCCCAGACGGGGTCTCTGCCCTGTCTCGCGCTCACGCACGTCCCGATCGGGGATCCTCGCTGCTGGGCGTGCGGTGTGAGACCCGGTACAAGCGGGCGGGCGGAACCCGCCACCCCCGTCCCATCCGCCGCTCCGACTCCGCTTCTGTCATCTCACGCGACGGCGTGCGCGTCTTCTCAGCAGCCGAGTCGTCCTCAAAGCCTGAGTTTGTTTAATTTATTTTTTTAGTGAATACCATGTATTTTCCAGGTCGGTTTTAGGTTGGGAGCAAAGCTGCGTGGGAAGTAGAGAGATTTCCAGCGTCCCCTGCGCCCTCCCACCCCCAGCGTGGCGCCTCGGTGACAGTGGATGAACGTGCACTGACTCACCACCGCCCAGCTGCACCCCGGGCCGTGTGCTTCGGGGCTCACCCTGGTGCCGCACGGTCTGTGGGTTTGGACGCACACGGGATGACACGTAGCCACCCTCACGCTGTCACAGACGTAGCGCCCCCATCCCCAAGTCCCCTGTTCTCTGCCCGTTTACTCCCCGTCTCCCCAGCCCCTGGCAACGCTGGTTCTTTCGCTGCTGCCTTCGCTCTGCCTTTTCCAGAATGTCATGGAGTTGGAATCCTCCAGCCCTTTCCCGTTGGCTTCTGTCATTCCGTTGCGTTTAAGTTTCCTCCCGAGCGTCTCCTGGCTCTACAGCTCGCGGTCCCTTCAGCGCTGAGCGTTGCCTCGCCGTCTGCACGGACCACGCTTTCTCCGTTCACCTGACGAAGGGCATCCTGGCTGCTTCCAGGCGCCGGGGGCCACGGAGGAGGCTGCTACAGACATCCACGCGCAGGTTTCCGCGCGCCCGTTCAGCGCTCGACTCCTTTGGACAAATACCGAGGCGCGTGGCTGCCGGACTGTGCGGCGAGAGGGTGCTCAGCTTTGCTGAGGGACTGCCGCAGTGTCTTCCGAAGGTGGCTGCCCTGTTCCACCTTCCTCCCAACAGCGAGCGACCGTTCCTGTGGTACCACGTGCCTGCCGGCGCTTGACCTCAGCGCTCCGGGCTGCCCACCGCGCGTGTGGTGCTACCTCGCTGCTTTGCCTTTCCCCCGGTGACGTGGGGTGCGGAGCGTCCTTTCACGGGCTCACTTTCCACCCGTCAGTCTTCTTCGCTGAGCTGTCTGCTTACGTCTTTTGCCCGTCTATTTTAACCGAGGTGGAGGTGACATACGATATTCTATCGGTTCCGGGCGCCCAGCACAGCGAGTCTGCACTTATTATACACTGGGAAGTGACCGCCACGAGAGAGCTCACTGCCCTCTGTCACCGTACACGGTCATGACCGTATTCTCAACTGTCTTCCCGATGCTGTGCTCTCCTGCCCGTTTTTCATCAGGCGGTTCATTTTCTGATTGTTGGGTTTTAAGAGGTCTTTGTAATGTTTATTTATTTTTGAGAGAGACAGACAGACAGACAGTGCAAGCCGGGGAGGGACAGAGCGAGAAGGAGACACAGAATCCGAAGCAGGCTCTGGGCTCTGAGCTGTGAGCACAGAGCCCGACGCGAGGCTCAAACTCACGAACCGTGAGATCATGACCTGAGCCGAGGTCGGACGCTTAACCGACTGAATCACCTAGGGGCCCCTTTTTTAAGTTAATTTTTTGTGAAGGGTGTAACGTCTGCATCCAGATTCATTGTTTTGCACGTGGGCAGCACCATTTGTGGGAAGACTGCTTTGCTCCGTGCTACTGCCTCAGATCCTCTGTCCAAAGCTTCGCTTTCAATACTCGATTCTCCACGTGTCCTATTCTCCGGGTATCCCGTCACATGTTCAGCTCGTTTCTGTCGTGGGCGTTGATTTTGTGCGTGTTGATCACCGTGCAGGCAGCCATCCTCGTGTCGTGTCTTTGCCTGAGCCCGCCGTCCGGGGATGATGCCATTCTGCGAGGGGGAATTGGGGGGTCCGCGTGTTGAAATGCTTTTGTAGCTCTTAGTACAGAATGCCACTCTGTCCTCTGGAAATCACAAGGCGGTTGGTTTACCGTCGGCGCAGGAAACGCCCATCCGCCCAAAGCTCCCCGGCATTGGGGATGATCCCTGACAAATCTGGATGGGCCTGGAAGTTATACTCTTCAGTGAACATTTCTTTGATTACTGGTGAACTTGAACATTGGTCTCACAAATCTGTTGAGCATTTTGGGCTCAACATCTTTTCTGCTCGTGTTTCTTAAGCTTGTGCTTCCTTAATCTGTAAACTTCTTCAAAGGCGAGGAATGCGAATCTTTGTCCCTCATAATCTCCACCTATCTTTCCTGGTTTTTTACTTTGGTTCATCATGTTGTATTACAAATAAAACTTTAATAGTTAAAAATTTTCTTTTATGTCGTCAGCTTTTGCCTTTTACGCTTACAAATGTCTTTCCTACCTGGAGACTGCATAAACATTGTGCTCTGCTTTTAATGTTATTTTGTGCCTTCGCTTTAAAAAAAAATTTTGTTTTAATGTTTATTTATTTTTGAGAGAGAGAGAGAGAGAGAGAGAGAGAGAGACAGAGTGTGAGCGGGGGAGGGGCAGAGAGAGGGGGAGACACAGAATCCGAAGCTGGGCTGTCAGCACAGAGCCCGACACGGGGCTCGAACCCACAAACTGTGACCTGAGCCGAAGGCGGACGCTCAACCGACTGAGCCACCCAGGCACCCCTAGACTTTTATTCATTTTACTGATCTCTACTTGTGACACGAGAGGGGGCCACATGTTTAAAAGTGTTGAAGATTTGGGGCACCCGGGTGGCTCAGTTGGTTGAGCGCCCCACTTCAGCTCTGGTCGTGATCTCACAGTTCATGGGTTCGAGCTCCGCATCAGACTTACTGCCGTCAGCACGGAGCCTGCTTGGGATCCTCTGCCCCCCTCTCTTTCTGCGCCTTCCCTGCTCATGCTCTCTCTCAAAAATAAATGAAACATTAAAAAAATAAAAGTATTGAAGCTTTATATCCTGCTTTAATGTACATATTAAGGAGGGTTCTGAGAGCAACTGAACCAATAGGGCACATAGGCAGATAGATAGGTATGAGAGGAGATTTATTCTAGAAATTGGCTCACACAATATGGAGGCTGAGCGGTTCCAGGATCTTCCTTCAAGGTGGAGAATGAGGGAAGCCAGTGATGTAACTCAGTCCAGGTCCTAAGGCCTGGGAACTGGGAGGTTGACGGTGTAAGTCCCAGGTGAGTCTGAAGGCCTGAGACCCGGGAATGCAGGTATCCGGGGGCAGAAGGAGACGGGCGTCCCAGCTGAAGCAGAGAGCAAAGTCTCCTTTCTTCCACTTCTGGTTCTGTTGAGGCCCTCGGCAGATTGGGCGGTGCAGGTGGCACGTGCGTTTGGGAGGGAGACCTTTACTCAGTCCACTGATCCAAATGCGAACGTCTTCCGGAAACACCCCGAAGACACGCCCAGTGTAACGTTTCAGCAGCCACGTGGGCATCCCTTGGCCCAGCCAAGCAGACACATAGCATTAACGCTCACGGTGCAGAGCAGGGAACGTCACGACTCGCTGTGATTTTCCCCAAAAGGCCTTGGCTACTAGCCTCACCTGTTTATCCTTTGAGGTTAATTTTAAAATCACCTCATCAGGGGCGCCTGGGTGGCTCAGTCGGTTGAGCGTCCGACTTCGCTCAGGTCACGATCTCACGGTCCGTGGGTTCGAGCCCCGCGTCGGGCTCTGCGCTGACGGCTCAGAGCCTGGAGCCTGCTTCCGATTCTGTGTCTCCCTCTCTCTCTGGCCCTCCCCCCGTTCATGCTCTGTGTCTCTCTGTCTCAAAAATAAATAAATGTTAAAAAAAAAAAAATAAAATCACCTCATCGAAGTTCCCTATCTTGCTGGGGCAAGAAAAAAGGGATCCCCCGGGGCAAAATAACTCCGTATGAGCTGAAACCTGTGCTCCAGAATGGGCCTTCACCACAACGGCATCAGGTGGGCATCAGCACCTGTGTTCACAGCCTTCCAGGAAGCAGGGGACAACCACAGCCTGCCCAAGGAGGAGGTTCGGAGAGAGTCCACCGCCGGGACTCCAGAGGGCTCACATCAGTGTCATTGGACACACCCAACACGCCCGGGGGCAGTCAGAACACCCATTCATGAAGTATTTGGCGCCTCTTGAGAATTCAGAACCACAAGCCAGTGCTCGCATGGCCTGCAGCCCAAGTTAAGGCTCCCTGGGTGGTCCAGAGATCCTCAACCTGAAAATTTAGCTTACGGCGGCCCCGGACTGGCACTTTGAAGTCCTCGACAGAAGTGGGTAAAAAGCCTCTCCGAGGAAACTCACCTTCAAATGAGGTCTCGAAGAAGTTCCCCCAAGTAAAACCACTTCAAGGGGTGTGGGTCTGTGTAGTCAACACTACATTATACAGGAAACCAAACACGGCAACTGGAGGAACCACACGTCAGACTCCACATATTGGAAGCATGAGAGAAGAATGTGGAAGCATGTGCTTCCATCCGTTTAAAGCAAGAAATGAGGCGATTAAAATAAGGGTAAGGAGGGAAGTATGAAAAAAAAATGACCAGGTTGGATTTTTACAAATCCAAACATAATCGCTAAAAATGAAAATCATTTTTTTAATTTTAATTTTTGTTTAATTTTTAATTTTTTTTAACATTTATTTATTTTTGAGACAGAGAGAGACAGAGCATGAAGGGGGGAGGGGCAGAGAGAGAGGGAGACACAGAATCGGAAGCAGGCTCCAGGCTCCGAGCCGTCGGCGCAGAGCCCGACGCGGGGCTCGAACCCACGAACCGCGAGATCGTGACCTGAGCCGAAGTCGGACGCTTAACCGACTGAGCCACCCAGGCGCCCCAAAAATGAAAATCATTTTGACGGAAATTGAAAACTCCCCGATGGATTTGACCACGGATTAGACGCAACTAAAGAAAGAATCGATACCCTGGGGAATGAGCTAAAAATGACCCTGAATGGAGCACAGAAAGACGACAAGCGTATGATCTAAGAGAGAGATGAGAATCCTAGGAATCGAATGAGAAGGTTTAAGTCACATCTCGTCAGAGGGAGAAGAGACACCACCTGGTGGAAACATGGCAAGACTTCCAAGACCTGTTGAAACACACCAGTCTTCATGTTCGTCAAGCCCATTAAATCCAAAGCAGGACAAATAAAATCCAGTCAACACCCAGCGGCATCTAAGTGGAAATGCAGAACCAGAACCCCAGAGAATGAGAGATCTTAAAAGTGATGAAGAGAGGAGACAAATTTCCCACGAGGAATGACAGTTGCACTGACACCTGCATTGTCAACATCAACAGTGGGGATCAGAAGAGAGTGGAATCTTACTTTCTTAGCCAAAAAAAAAAGGATCCTTGAATGTGTATACCAAAAGAAAATATCTTTCAAGAATAAGGGAAATATAGGGGCACCTGGGTGACTCAGTCAGTTAAGCATCCGACTCTGGCTCAGGTCATGATCTCACGGTTCGTGGGTTCGAGCCCCGCGTCGGGCTCTGTGCCGACAGCTCGGAGCCTGGAGCCTGCTTCGGGTTCTGTGCCTTCCTCCCTCTGTCTCAGAAATAAATAAACCGTAAAAAACTTCAAGAAAAGAATAAGGGAAATAGAAAGACATTTTTAGAGACATGAAAATTTCTCCATCAGCAAATTTTCCCTAGAGGAAACTCCGGAGGATGTATGTCAGGCTGAAGGACAGTCATGTCAGGCGGGAGACAATATGGAAGGAGCAGTGACGACCAGAAGGAGTGGTGCATATGGAAATGCAATTAGACAGTGGCTGTGCAAAACGATAAAAATGCCTTACACGGCTTTAAGCATTGAAATAACAGAAAAGTCGGGAAGTAAGAAAAGATGTGGCGTACTGTGTTGAATCTTGATTGTTTGAGAGCAGGGTGCATGTATCGATTGCCTTTGGATTTTGGTAAGTTCAACGCATGTTAAGATGTTTAGGGAGCCATTCATGGTAGAGAAGTGTGTGTAACTTACAAAGGGAAAATTGAAATAGAGGAGAGATATATCTAAAACATAAGGGTAGACCAAGTGAACACGAACAACAACAACAACAAAATGACAGATTAACATCAGAGGAACGGACTTTAGACAAAAGAATCTTTACCTACCCGCACCCTTTGGGTCCTAGTTGCCATGAAGTCTGCTCTTCCCTGCATCGTCGTACCGTTGCTTGTAGCGTGTGCATTCTGGTGGTAAACTTTTGAAGCCTCCCTTTTATTGTATGAAAGCATCTTTATGTTATCTCAATTTGTGAAACTCTTTTCACAAATTCACAAATTCAACGTATAGAATTCTACGTTGGAGCTTTTTTTCTCCAAGCATTTTAAAGAAGCCATTCCATTGTCTTTTGGTTTCCATAGTTCTGAGCTAAAGTCAGCCATCACACCCACTGCTGCTCTTTGGAACATGCGGCACTCCTCCCTCATTCCCCCCACTGCTCCTCCCTCCCCCCCCCCCACTGCTCCTTCCTCCCCTCACCCCTGCTCCTCCCTCCCGCCCCACCCCACTGGCTGCTTTTAAGATTCCATTTATGGGGCGCCTGGGTGGCTTAGTCGGTTAAGCGTCCGACTTCAGCTCGGGTCACGATCTCGCGGTCCGTGAGTTCGAGCCCCGCGTCGGGCTCTGGGCTGATGGCTCAGAGCCTGGAGCCTGTTTCCGATTCTGTGTCTCCCTCTCTCTCTGCCCCTCCCCCGTTCATGCTCTGTCTCTCTCTGTCTCAAAAATAAATAAAACGGTAAAAAAAAAATTAAAAAAAAAAAGATTCCATTTATAATTACGATGTGCCTAAGAGACTGTGATAAACTGAGAATACGTATTGCAATTTCTAAAGTATCCATTTAACTCAAAAGCCGATACAGGAGGGAAAAGGACTGACAAAAGGATTTTTATGGAGACTTTTGAGTCAATTCTAAAATTTAAATGGAGGGGCGCCTGGCTGGCTCAGTCAGGAGGGTTTGTGACTCTTGGTCTCGAGGTCGTAAGTTCAAGCCCCACGTTGGGTGTAGAGATTACTTAAAAAAATAAAATCTCTTAAAAAATAAAATAAAACCTAGACGGAAACACAAAGGACCTAGAATAAATTGTGAAAACTGTTTTGGAGAAGAAAAAGAATTTACACTCCCTAAATTCAAGACTCATTATGAAATTAACAGTTCTTAGGGCAGTGGAGTTTTGGTGAAACAAAAGACAGATTGATGGAATAAAACAGAAGATCTAGGAGGCACCTGGGTGGCTCAGTCGGTTGAGCGTCCGACTTCGGCTCAGGTCATGATCTCGCAGTTTGTGGGTTCGAGCCTCGCGTCGGGCTCTGTGCAGACAGCTCAGAGCCTGGAGCCTGCTTCCGATCCTGTGTCTCCCTCTCTCTCTGCCCCTTCCCTGCTCATGCTCTGTCTCTGTCTCTCAAAAATGAATAAATGTTAAAAAAAAAGTTTTTTTTAAACAGAAGATCTAGAAAGAGAGACTTACAAATGACCAACTGAATTTATTTCAGAAAATGAAATTCTTTTCAACAGATGGTGTTGAAGCAACTGGCTATTTCTGCAGGAAAAAACAACCTTGACCCCCCACTGCACCGCATGAACAAAAATTAATTTGAGGTGGACTTTTAAACCTAACTGGGAAATCCAAAACTCTGCAATCTCTGAAAGGCAATATAAGAGAACTCCTTCCCAACCTATGGGCAAGCAAACGTTACCTAAACAAGATACGAAAGCCACTAACTGTAAAACTAACAATTAACATGTCGGATTTAAGAAAAATTAAAAATCTCCACTGTTCAAGAAATACCGCTAAGAAAGTAAAAGACCAATTGAGAGATAAGGGGAAAATATTTGCCATATATGTGTAGCTATATACAAGGACCTATATATCTACGAAGAATTTTGATCAGAATACGTAAAGGACATACCACTCATTAATAAAACTCGTTAACCACTCGTGAATAAAAAGATAAACAGCCCAAGTTAAAAAAAATGGACTAATTAATAAAACTTTATGACAGAAGTTGCCGCGTAGCCAATAAGCCCAAGAAAAGATGTTCTACATCATGAGTCACCAGGGAGGTGCAAATAGAAGCCGTGAGGAGATACAAATACACACCTACCATTATGGTTCTGATCTACACCGACAAAGAGCCAGCCACCACTCCTAGGTAAATGCTCCAAAAAAATATGGCATAAAGTTTATAGAAGCTTTCATCATGTATCCCAAATATCCATGAAAGGGGAATATAGGAGCAAATGTGTGTGCATAAATGGAATACCCTTCCGGGAATTAAAACAAACTACAGTTACCTGCAGCAATGTGGACGGATCTCAGAACGTTATCCTGAGCAAAAGAAGTCAGACACAAAAAAGCACATACTGGGGCGCCCGGGGGGCTCAGTAGGTTGAGCGTCCGACTTCCGCTCAGGTCATGATCTGGTTCGAGCCCCGCGTCGGGCTCTGTGCTGACAGCTCGGAGCCTGGAGCCTGCTTCGGAATTTGTGCCTCCCTCTCTCTCTGCCCCTCCCCTGCTTGCATTCTCTCTCTCTCTCTCTCTCCCTCTCAAAAAAAGAATAAACATTAAAAAAAAAAAAAAGAGCACACGTACCATATGATTCCATTTATTTGAAATTCAAGAAAAAGGAAGACTAATCTTCGACCTGATGACAGCAGTGACCTCTGGACACGTGTGTTAATTGGAAAGGCATGGGGAGCCTTCCGGAGCGATGGAAATGTTGGGTATTTGACCTGGATAGAGGTCATGTGGGTGCAATCATGAAAAATTCATTGAGATGTACATTAAAGATTACTGCATTTTACCCCATTTAATTATACTTTTTAAAAAGACGGTTAAAACTTACCATTAATAACACTTGAAGTATGAAATACTCAGAAATGAATCCAATAAAGCGTATGCAATGCTTTTGCAGAGAAAATGATAAATTATATCAAGAGACTGGAGAAAATCTAAATCAATGGACAGAGATGATGTTTGGGAATGACAGAGTATCATGTTAGCTCTTCCCGAATTTATCTATTAGCAGTGCAATTCCAAAAGGCTCCCAGGCATGTGTGTGCCCGTATGTGCGTGTACATGCGTGTGTGTGTGTGTGTGTGTGTGTGTGTGTGTGTGTGTGGTTTGGAAAGCTTCATATCTGAATATTTATATACAAGATCAACGGATCATAAATAAGAAAAATGCTCCTGAGGAAGAACAACATTTTGGGAGGAGGTGAGTCTCTAACGTCAAGAATTATTATGAAACTAAAGGAATCAAGTCTTACAACGTTGCAAAAAGAAACAAAATGACCGATGGAACCGAATGGAGTTGTCACAAACAGACTTGTCAGGATTTGGAGGCTTGATTTGTGGAGAACACGGCACTGCAGATCGAGAGGGGAGAACAGACTTTAAAGTGAGTTATTCAAGGGTGGTCGGTCACCCAGACCAAAGTAAGTAAAGGGCACAAACCAGACAAAACCACCTCACACTATTCAGAAAAATTAATTACGGGTTTATTTCAGCTCTTAGTGGAAAGGCAAAATCGGACAAGTCTTAGAAGATCGTAGAGGACAGTAAATGGGTCACTTCAGGATGGGGAAGGTGACGATGTCACGTTGAGTGGGTATGTGCCCGGTGACCCAGAGAATCCCCCAGAGGACGGGGCTTCAGGACGCACACCCTGAGCCCTCACAGAAGAACCGTTTACAGAGGTGCATTGTGAGAAATCGTCCAGACGTCCGTCAACAGCGGCACGGGCACAGAAACCGTATTACGTTCGCGTAAAGGAGCGTCCTACGAGAGTGAGGGTGAACGGCCCAAAGCTGCCTGCGACTAAATTTCTGCCTGTGAATCGCAGAAATGAAAGAAATAGGTGAATCGTGGTCAAACGTGCAGGAGGAAGGGAAATACGCGGCAAGATGCCACTCATCAATTTCAAGAGCGTGTCGGCATGTAAGAACGTGACGTAAAGCTGCACAGGGCCGTGGGAATGGTAGGATAAGACTCGGGAGCGAGTTCCCTCCGAGGGACAGGGGAGGGGCCTGGGGAGGGCACGTGGGGCGACGTCCTGTATCTTCCCCTGGGGGTTGGGGTGCAGGTCTTTGCTGTACTTTTTTGTTATAGGTGATAATTTCTTAACAAGTGTAATTTCTCATCGATCCAATGTGTAATGAAAACCTGTATTTATGTATTTATTTTATTTTGTTTTGAGAAAGAGAGAGAGGCCGAGCCAGGGAGAGAGGTAGCGGGGAGAGGGAGAGAGAGAGAATCTTAAGCAGGCTCCATGCTCAGTGAGAAGCCCGATGCAGGGCTCGACCCTATGACCCGGGGATCATGACCGGAGCCAAAATCAGGAGTCAGGTGCTCACCTGACTGACCACCCAGGCGCCCCTGGAAAACCTTTTTTTACATTTACAAAGTTAGGAACAATCTCCTGACATCCCTACCTGGTCCCGGTGTACGAATCATCCAGGATGCTACTCGTTTGATCTCCTATGCTTTTTGGGGGGGATTTTCCCTCCTAAACCCATAAGTGAAGCCGTTTGTTGTGAGTCGGGGTTCTGCAGACGTTAAAGCCACGAGTTCTTTCGCGTGCCCTCCAGATTTGGACTCTGCTCCGGACTCAGGCTAGCAGTGCCTCAGTTTCCCTTGGTTCAACTTCGCATTTGTTTGATTTCAGCGGGAGGACAATGCAGTTCCACGAAGCGAATTGAAAGGCTTTGCTCCCCTGTGGCTTGGAGCCATGGCCGCAGCCTGGGAACAAAGAGATCGCGTACGATAGAATTCCACGAAGAACCCAGAGTGTTTGAGAGATCTCTCATAAAGCTGTCTGGGCCCAGAGCTTTTGTTTTTGTGAAGGCGTTACTCAGACAAGCCCCCCTCCCCCCATCTCTCCCTGTTCCTCGGGTTTCCCACTAATTGGGCTACACGTCGTTGGCAGGTACCGTTAGTTACTCCAGCACGTCTCTTTCTTGTTGTCTGGCTTGCGGGGGGGCTCGCGCCATTGCTGTGCTCAGGGAAGGTGGCTGTCCTAACCAGAGGCAAGTGCCCGCGTGTGCCAGCTCGATTTGGGGCTGCAGCCCCGTGGAGCAGACGGGAGGGGCGGGCTTTGGGGAGCCTCACACCTGCTCACTCCAGGGGAGAGAGGGGAGGATCTGTCCACTGGCTCTGCTCCCCTGGGTCCAAGGGTCACCGCAGGGTATCAGCACCTGTAGGCAGAGCTCCAGGCTGCCCGCACTTGGCCTTGAGAGACATCCGTGGCATCCCACGCTTCTGCCTGGACAGGGAAGCCCGAGCTGGCAGGTAGGGGGCACACAGCTTAAACGTGAGGCGTGACAAGGCCACGTGGGCATGGCCCAGAGAGCTGGCCCCCAAGCAGGCAGGTCTTGGGAGGTGCCTGACCGTAATCCGGTACGTGGCCCTGTCCCCGCCCCAGCCAGTCACAGGGATTCTGCTCCTGTTCCCTGTAACCGGGGCGCGAGGGGCCAAGAGGGGAATCCTGGGAAAGAGCCTCAGCTCTTAAAACAGCCCCCAGAAAGACCTAGCCTTCTTTTGCCTCCAGACACCGGTGTGTAAGGTGGGCTGCCGGGGGGTGCCTGGGGCCGAGCACGGAGATGGGGAGAGAGCCCGGGCCTTGGAGAAGCCCCGGCTGCCGAATCAACCTGCAGCCCCTTCCTTCCGCCAGCTTCACTGCCTCCCGAGTTCCAGCGCCCGTCCGGGGCCTGCCGGTCGTCTCCTGTGCCCGAGACGTTGCAGCTCAGGAGACTCAGAAGGGAGCAGACCCTCCTCCCCTGCCCCTGTGGCCATGGGTGATGCCCCACGGGGGGCCTGGGAGGGGCCGAGATGCTGGGCTGCCTGCGTGAGCCCTCTCTCCTTCACCCCTGCAGCACTCCGCTTTCCAACCTAGGACCAGGCATTCATGCGCGTCCTGCAGGCCTGCACATGCGCTGGCTCCCGCCCCTGATGCTTAGACCAGCTGCTCGGAGCCGCCGGGCCGGCCGGAACCCTCCTTGGCTCTGCTCGGTCCTTCTCTTGCTTCCCCTGCCAGAGAAGGGATTCGATGTTTTCCATTTCCTCAAGTTCACCGACATTTGTTTGTCCTGAGGCCCGTTCACTTCCCTTCCTCGGAACTCTGGGACGTGCCTTGCCTGCCTCGCGTGCCTCGACCGCCTGGGGACCGGGGTAGACGTGGAGGCCATGTGGCTCCCGTGCAGGGACCGGGCTCCCCACGCACCTTGCTCAGAGAGCAGCGTGGGCCGATCCCGGCAGCTCAAGACACCCACCTGGCCTTGGCTCCTTTCCAGGGGGAAGAGGGGCACACAGGCTTTGGGGACGGCTCTGGGTCCTGGAAGGATGGTCCAGCTTCCAAAAGAAGGGCGGGAGAAAGAACCCCGTGAAGGATGTGTGGCAGCGGAGGTCGGGGTCCTGGCGGGGCGCATGGCATGTGGGCGGCCCTTCTGCCCTGGGCCTGGCCCCACCTGCGCCCCTGCAGTGATGAGGGGGGTGTTCGGCCTTGCTGTGGGTCACTGTTTAGCGCCCCCCACCCCGGGCAGTGCTGGTCTTTGCCCTGCAACCCGAAGAGGTGTTGGCGGGACCTCGCCATCGGCCTGCGGTCAGTGGTGGGGCCGGGGATCACCCAGACCCCGCCAGGCGCCCACTGGTGCTTCTTGCCTCCTCCACCACGGCGGACCCTCGTGACGTCCTGGCGGGTGGGGGCCGCGCGGCGTGCAGCCTTGGAACCCCCGGACTGGGTGGCAGTCCCTGTAAGCTTCAGGGGCCCGCCGGCCGCCTCGGAGACCGAGCTGGGTCAGGATGGGAGAGGTCGTCCTGTAAGCACAAAGGCCAGACGGACACACAGGGACACGGGGACAGCGTTCTCGGGGCCCAGACAGGACACGGAAACATCTAGGCTCTCCTCCCCAGGATGCGGTTCACCGGGGCGTGCCAGGCAGCCTTGTGCATGCGCCTCTGGTGTGGGGCGGAGAAGCGTGGCCTCTGGAGAGCCTGGCTGTCCACGTGGGGCGCCCCCCTCGTCAGGAACGGTCCCCAACATGTGCCAGATTACGAGAAGCACTGCTTCGGGGAGACCAGGACTGGATCTGATCCTTTCCGGGGGACAGAGGGGCCCAGGAGGAGGCTTGGCCCAGGGGGTGCGCCCCGTGCCAGCTCCGGAGATGATCGGGCACCACCCAGGGGGCACACGTCTGTGGGGCACTGGGGTCTTCCTCACTCACAGGCTCACCAAGGAGACAGATCCTGTGTGACATGTGGGAGTTCAGGATTTGAACCCGCAGCCGCCTGAAGCCAAACCCCAGGGGGGCCTGGGGGGCTCAGTCGGTTACGCGTCCAACTCTCGATCTCCGCTCAGGTCACGATCTCGCTTTGTGAGACGGAGCCTCGCGTGGGGCTCGGTGCTGACAGCTTGGAGCCTGCTTGAGAGTCTCTCCCTCCCTCCCTGTCTGCCCTTCCCCTGCTCGTGCTCTCTGCCTCAAAATAAGTCAGCATTAAAAAACAAGATTGCTTTGGAACCAAAGCCCACCGGCTTCTTGTGGACAGTCCTCTCTGATGTGGAGGGTCGGACTTGAGAAGGGCTTTGGCGTGGGGGCAGTTGGCTGGCATTGCTGTCGGGACCCCAGACCACCTACGGGCCGATCGCTCCTTTTAAGGCCTGGAGGAAGCCGGCCCAGAGCAGCTGACTGGCGTGCCAAGGTCCCTCGCTGGTTGCCGGGACGGTCCCAGCCCCTCACCCGCGTTGCTGTCGCCCCCAGGCTTCTCCGGTGTGGCGCGCGTCCCAGTTGGTGGTGTTTTGGGAACACACTCGGCTCTTTTTACTGATGGGGCGTCCTTTGCAAGAGGCCTCGTGTCGTGTCTTATCTGTGCAGAATCCGGAGCAGCCGCCGGGACCGCGTGGGTGATCAGCAGACGCGTTCTTGGGTGAGCTGTGTGCCTTGCGGACATCTGTGAGGCATGCTGGGGGCCGAACCTGCGCCCTGCCCGGCGGCGCACGCGCAGTGGGGCTTGGCCAGGGCATCCCAGGTCCCCTCGGGCTGCCCGGGCCTCGTCTCGGAGGCCGCTGGCCCGCACAACCTCTGGGGCTCCACCCTCGCCTGCTGTCGACGTGTCCTGCCCTCGGAAGAAGCCCTGGGCCGCTGCCTGCCCGGAATCCTAATTGCGTCCCCACTTTGGCAGCCCGACATGGGGAGTGTAGTCCTTGTGGCTCCCGGCACCCTCTCTGCTGACCTACAAGTACTGGTTTGGAAGGGGAGATTTATGGATGGGCGTGAAATTGCCATCTTGAGAAGGCCCAGGCAGAGCTATAAATAGGGCGGCCCGTCCCCAGAGGGGAGAACCCTTTCGGGGTGAGGGTGTCGCGGGATCAGCGTGGTGCTTTAGGGCAGGACAGCACAGCGGTTGAACCAGGCCTGGCGGGGGCCCTTGCCTCCAGGCCGAAGTTACCCTCCACCCCCCGCACACACACCCCCCCAGCCAGATGTGCCGAGGAGCCCCCCGGGTTCTGATAAGCGGCCGCCTGCACGTTTTTGATGACTTTTCTCACCAAGTGGGATTAACCCAGGCCACTGATTACTCCAGCCCTTTTCCTGTCAATGTCAATCCCTTTCGGCTCACCTCTAGACACCCCCTCCCTCTCCCGGGAAGAGAACTCTGTCTCCAGCTTCAGGTTCGCCCTGGGACAATAGCTGACGGGGCTGGCCCCTCCCACGACCAGGGCAAAAGATCCAAGGGCAACCCACGGTCGCAGGATCAGGGCTTTGGGACAGTCGTCTCAGACGTGCCACTCTGGCTCCGTGACTGGACAAGCCACAGGCGGGGCTGCCACAGGATGT
Source organism: Herpailurus yagouaroundi (assembly GCF_014898765.1). Classification (NCBI taxonomy): domain Eukaryota; kingdom Metazoa; phylum Chordata; class Mammalia; order Carnivora; family Felidae; genus Herpailurus; species Herpailurus yagouaroundi. The sequence goes on from NW_024412484.1 coordinate 958,383, forward strand.
GCTTGGGGTCAGCGAACTGTGGCCCGCGGGCCAAATCCACTGGCTGCCTGTGTATGGCCCACGGGCTGAGGGTGGTTTTCCATTTTTAGCTGGTTGGTGAAAAGAAGAAGAAGGACTCTGGCTGTCTTATGACACATAAAAATGACACGAAATTCACATTTCAAGGTCTGTGTGTAAAGTTTCCGTGGAACACAGCCACACGCATTACTAATTATTATCTGTGGCTGTTCCCGCCCTCTAACCACAGAGCTGAGTAGCTGCACCAGAGACCCCGCAGCCCGCGATGCCAAAAATATTTACTGTGTCACAACCCTTAACAGAAAAAGTTCCTGATGCTTCTAGATCATGGGACTGAACTTTTAAGGACCATGGGCCCCTGAGCATCTACCGGGAATAACGGTCATGCTCCCTGGAAGAAGTCCTGGGTACGTGACCACGCATCCGTGAGCACGGCGTGAGGAGGGACGTGACCTGCCAGGAAGGCCGGCCGAGCACTTGTCCCCAATCCAGGGACATCAGTGGCTCTCAACCGAAGGCAGTTTGGCCCCCAGGGGCCACGTGACAGTGTCCGGATATGCTGTGTTTTGCCGCCAGTGGGGGAGGCTGGCATCTAGTGGGTGGAGCCAGGGCGGCTCAACAGCCGCGATGCGCAGGACGGCCCACGACGACGGACCATCATCTGGCCCCAGGTGTCAAGAGAATGAGGCTGAGAACGTGCTGTAAAGAAACGTGATTCCGGTCTGTGCGCGAGTCGTCGTGCCAGACCTGCATCCGCTGGACAGGGCAGGAAAATCAAGGGTGGGGTGGGTGGCCGGTCCCGCTGGGGGCCCCGCCGGGCCAGGGGCACGCAGGCTGGAGGCTGGCGGGCTGCACTCACGGGTGGTCTGCTTCGGCCCGGTGGACCCGAGCCTTTTGAGGTCCCTCTCCGGTTCCTGAGCGCCGGGCCCTGTGCTGGACCCTGAGGAGCAGGCTGAGAAGAAAGCTGGCTCGTGCTTTTGGTTCGTTTTAATGCCAGATGGGGGACAAAAATCACATCATGGAGACAAGGCCTTTTGTGGTTAATGGCCCCACGCCCGCCATTAGTTCCTACGGCCCCAGCCCCTCCGTCCTCCCAACGGTGAGGCCCGCACGGCGCCCTGGACGGCCCTGCCGTCGGAGCGCCCATTCGTCCTTCAGGGTTTCTTTTCCAGTCACTCATTCTGCGATTCTTCCTGGGAAAGCCTCCTCCCCGCCCCTTCCCTTCCTCCCCCCTGCTCTCCTCCCCCTTCCTCCCTCCTCCCCCTTCCTTTGCCTTCTCCTCCCTCCTTCCCCCCCCCCCTCCCCCCCCCCCCCTTCCCTCTTTCCCCTTCCAGAATTGGTCTCAGCCTTCTGTGGACACTCACCACTTTTTTTTCCAGCCTCTCAGATGGAGCCTCTTGGGGTGCAGTGCAGTGAGCCGCAGGCTGAGCGCCTCAGAGGCAGGCCCCGCGCTCCGTGTCACTGCCCGGCCCTGGAGCCAGCCCAGGCCAATGTTCCACAGCCCTCTGATGGCTGAATGGGAGCCCGGAGCGATCAGACAGCATAATGGGCATGAGGTCGTGTGAAGGAGGCTGGCTGTGGACCCGGACCACCGCGAGCTCTAGTAACTGAGCAAGGTTCCTTGGCCGTGGACAGCAGCTGCGGGAGGGAGGGCAGGGCCGCGCCGGGCGGGCAGGGCCAGCTGCGGACGTTCGGAGCCCTCCTCTGGGTCACGCTGATGAATTTTCCAGGACTCAAACGAATCCAGAGCCGACTTGACAGACTCTGAATGGACAGAAAGAAGCATCAGTTGTGCAGAGACCAGGGGCCTCACTCAAGCCAAACTACATGATTCATTTTCAAGAAACTGGGTTTTGGCTGCCTTGCCAGTTCCCTCTGTTTGAAAGTTATTTCCATTAAAACATTCTGGAGGGTTGAGGATATTTTTCAGCGGACAGGGCTCATGCTGAGCTTTATGGCAGTTACTGTGTTTCTGAGCCACCGGTTTTAACGCGGAAATGACTACTTGTACGAAGCTGTGTGCCACGGGGCTCACGACTTGAGTCTGGGGGCCGGGGAGTCGGGCTGAGTCTCTCTTGCCCAGCGCACGTGGAGGCCTCGGAGGCACAGACGGAAAATGGAAGGAGCCTTTGGGGCCAACCGGGCCTGCCCGGTCCGTGAACATACACGTGAGAGGGATCTTGGAGCCAAAGCCCTGTGAACGGGGCCTCCTTCGTCGCTGTGGGGTGTGGCAAGCTCACGGGCCTCAGTTGCTCCTTCCGTACCGAGTGTCTGTTAGCTCAATCTGTTACTCGTCAGGTTCAGCCCACAGCTTCTTAGACGTACACATCCTGGGCTTTAGCAACCGGGCTCCACGGAACAGGATGGCCAGGGGTGAAACCCGGGGCTCTGCATTTTAAACCCACGTCCTGGTTGCCCGTGGGCTGACCGCGGGCCCGTTGAGGTTTTCTGGGTGTGTAGAACCCCATCCACTGGTGGAAACCCGTTCAGTCCGTGCTGTGCCGCTGGTGGCCACCAGCCGCCCGCGGTCACTGGGTGCTTGCCGTGTGGCGAGTGCAGGTGAGGGACGGAATCTTAATTTTTGCGTAGTTGTGATGAATTTTAAGTTGATAGCAAATCGTCAAGGTCATGAGCCTGGTCGGGATTTACACCCGGGATTTCGTTTGCCTGTCTCAAACCATTTACAGATTCCCACTACAATGTGGGGGGGGGGAATATAGTTAGCTATTTCATGTTTGGGCATTCAGAGTGTCTCAGAGATTCTTTTTTCAGAGCTGGAAAAAAAAAAAAAGTTCCCAGACCCTATACAAGGGAATGGGATCGAAGTATTAGCCGCCCATCCAGTCTACCTCTCGTAGCGTCTATGCACAAAGGAACTGTCACCTTTCCAGAAACCTCCATGGTATTTCCGAAGTGGCTATAGCAGCCACTACGTGGTCTCAGGAAGGCTGGCACCACCCAAGCTTACTCCTGTTTGCACCTGAATCAGACTCTGCCAGTTCGGGGGCCACCTGCCGGCAGCTCTGCAGGAAGGACCCCATCCATGTCCCTTCGTCACCCTCTGGCCCCGTGCAGTGGAATGTGCCCGTTGACATCCCCACACTCAGGCCACCGGGAACAGTCTGTCCCTGCAGGGGCCCAGGAGCCGTCTCAGCGCCTACAGACGGCCCCCCCATCCCGGCACAGCTGCTCAGTGCCCAGAGTGACAGAGACTTTCCTGCCCATTGACTCACGCAGCCTGGAGGGGACAGCAGACGGGTGCAGAGTCTTGCTGGAGCAGTCGGTCTCATCCCAAAGAGGAGGAGGGAAAGTAGGTCAGCCATTTGAATTAGGCAATGAGCTGACCCCACAGGCCCTCCTGCCCCCAAAGCTAATTTTTCTGGAAGAGACCCAACAGGCAGCCACTCAGATCCACAACTCCGTGTGTGCTGGAACTTACGTAAAGCCGCACGTCCCTTGTGGGCGAGCAGCATGGCTTCCCTGACCCCGGCTCAGGTATAAAGGTGCAGAGACAACCAGCTCGAGTGGCCTAAGCTGGGACAGCGTCACGGGGGGTGAGTGATGGAGACCGAGAGCCAGCCGTGGAGCTGGGAAGGCTGGTCCAGATCCCAGCTGGGACACATCACTTTTCTTTCTTTCTTTTTTTAAAAATTTGTTTTCAATGCGTATTTATTTATTTTGAGAGAGAGAGAGAGAGAGAGAGAGAGAGAGAGAGAGAGAGGCAGAGTAGAGGAGAGGCAGAGAGAGGGAGACACAGAATCCGAAGCAGGCTCCAGGTTCTGAGCTCTCAGCACAGAGCCCAACGTGGGGCTCGAACCCATAAGCCGTGAGATCATGACCTGAGCCGAAGTCGGACGCTTGACCAACTGAGCCACCCAGGCGCCCCCAGCCGGGACACTTGTGCCCCGCCGTGAAGCGGAGGTGACAGCGTCCACGTTCCAGGCTCCTTGCAAGAACACAACCGGGTTTCGCGTCTCAAGCACTTACGTGGTGCCGGGCGGAGGGCAGATGCGCAATTCCCGGCATCTGTTACTTGCACTGTGCAGTCACCTCTGTATCTTGGAAGCAGCCGTTCACCGTGAGAACAAAGGCCGAACCAGCAGCCCGGAGCCCGGGGCTCGCAGTGCTTGGCCCCACACGGTGCTGATCCAGGGTTTCCATGCTGTCGTCACTCCGGTGAGTGTCCGCGGAGTGCAAAATCATGACGCGGTCGAGAGCGTTGTATCAGCTGTAAACAACATGAAACCAGAAGGGAAGATTTACAGTCGCTGGATGACCCCTGTCACTTCTTCCGGTGACGTTGACTTAAGATTGAGCTTCGGACAAGTGCAGCCCCTGCCACCTCAAAAGACTGTCAACCCAATGTGAAATCTGTTGTTTTAATGTGTTTATAAAGTAAACAAAACAGGGGCGCCTGGGTAGCTCAGTGGGTTGAGTCCAACTCCTGACTGTGGCTCGGGTCACCATCTCCGTTCGTGGGATCAAGCCCTGTGTTGGGCTCTGTGCTGACGGCATGGAGCCTGCTTGGGATTCTCTCTTTCCCCCTCCCCTCCCCCCCTGCCCCCCCCCCCCCAAATAAACAAATAAGCTTAAACAAAAGTGAACAAAACAAAACAGCATGCTTTGTATCTAGGATGCCCAGTTGCTGGTCTGAATAAAAGCCAATCATTTGCGAACACAGCCCCAGACCCCACAGGGAGAGGTGACAGTGAGCCTCACTGTCCCTGGTGCCTCAGTCAAGCACTGTGACAAGGGACCCACGTCTCTGGGTGTTTGCTGAGGGCCTGAGGTGATGTCATTGACACTTAGCCCGGCTTTGAAGTTCTACGGTTTGATGCCGATAAGGGCCTGTTGGTCAACACGCCCTGAATTCCCGCTATGTGCAGGGGACCACGCAGGAGGGGCTGGGCACGTAGGAGGGATTCACGCCCAACGAAAGTATTGCTGAGCATTAGCTGAGTTTTGAGAGGCTCTCAGACAAGAAAACCCCGGGGAAGGGTCCCTGCGGCTCTCAGTCGTGCGCGAAATGCAAGGAAAGGGGTTTTCCCCAAATATCCACCCAGCACTGTTGTCCTCCTCCTCTAGCACATCTGGAATAGCTCCTTTTCCACGGGACCGTCCTTCAAATATCTGAAGGCAGCTGTTTAGAAAAGACAGCTTCTTAGGAAAGCAGATGGCCGCCCCACAGGAAATCTGAGCTTTTAAAATGGATAACGGGAAGAGTCTGGCTCCCATCCCCCACAAGGGCTGGCTAGCTCACTGAAACCTTCTGGGGAAAGATCGCGGCCCGCTTCTGGGCCCCCAGGAAGTAGGCCAAGGTCAGGTACCTGCTTAGGGGCACCGCTAAGTGTTCAATGACGACTCTTTACGGAGAAAGGCCCAGATTCACAGCGTCTGCCCATTTCCGTGGTGTAAATGCTCCCACCATGGCCAGTTTTAAGAAGCACATTTCAAGAAGCCAGCTGTTGTGAGTCTGGACACGCCAGCACCAGCCCAACGCTGAACCTCTCGTAGCATCTGGCCAGTGAGCAGACCTCGAGACGAACAGGGTCCACATTGGATCTTCCAGAGTCTGCAGAGGTAACAGAGAGGGGCCGACTGGTGACAATGGGGGGCTCCTACCAGCTCCGAAATCATGCCCAGTGCCCAGCCCCCTGAGTGCCTGAGGCTCGCACGCCACTGGGCACCTCCCCGTTTGGCTCCCCCCGTGCCAGCCAAAGACCGATCGATATTAGCAAACGTGGGCCGAGGGCCTTCTGTGTGCCAGACCACGAGGGGGTTTGTTATCCCGCCAGATCCCCGTGACGGTCGGTCCTAGGAGTGTCTCTGTTCTACAGACGAGACACAGGAAAGTCAAGTATCTTGGCCAAGGTGTTCGATCACTTGTGTTCCCGTGCATGTCGCTCCCAAGTCAGGGAAGGGGGTCGGCGTGGGTGCATGGGGTCAGCGCAGTGAGACGGCACGGTGGAGGGGTGGCGGCCGTGGGTGCCCGCAGCAGAGGGGTGGGGACAGAGACCCAAGGTCGCCCCCCGACTTACCCTCTCCTCTCCCCCCTCCCTCCCCCCTCCACCCCCCATCCCCTGCACAAAATTCACAGCTGCCCTGCGTGGAGTGCCGGGGCGGGGGAGGGGGGGCGGGCTGCAGTTGAGATGTCAGGAGGGGAAAGTCTGCAACCGGGGTTCTGCTGGTTCCCATTAAGACAAATCTCCTTGTTGACAAAAATAAAGGGGCCCGAATCGACGCCAGCATTTGCCCTCGGCTGGTTGCTTTTATTCTCCTGCAAGGAGCTGGATCACGGCTCCCAGCCCTCGGGCTTCAAAGGGGGAAATTCCTAAGCGGGTAGGGGCTTTGGCGGGGTGCCCTGGTGCCCCCTGGGGGGAGCCGCTGGAGATGCCAGGCCCAGGGTCTCATTAGCGTCTCACACATTCTGTCTCATTTTCCTTGGCACAGAGTCTGGACTTCTCCGTAGCTGAGAGGTGGGACGTGAATGCCCAGTGGACGGTCGTGGCCACAGCTCGGGCTGCGGAGCCAGCGTTTTCTGGGCTCGGGCAGGTTGGCAAGATGGAGGTGCCACCTCTGAGTGTGGAGCTCACGGTGCCGGGCCCGTGGGGGGTGGGCCCCCGTATCTCTGGGCTGTGGCCGAGCCCTCAGCCTCTGCCTCCAGCTGCACGCGGCCTCCCCCTTTCTCCTAGTGTCTCTCCTCCACACGTCTCTTATGAAGACACTTGTCAGGGATGTAGGGCCACCCCTGCCTCTCCGAGCCCGCCCTCTTCTCCCCCCAGGCTGGTGCTTATCCCCAGCCCATTTAGGGGAGCTCGGGCCCAGTGCCCTCTCCTGCACCCACCCCACTGGCCAAGTGAGGGGACAGGTGCCCCGGGAGTCAATGGGCCATGTCAGCTAAGGGGCCTGGGCACAAGCCACACCTGCCACCTGGTACGTCCCCCTCCCCAGACCCTCTCCAGGTGCCCCATGCTCTGGGCCTGTCCACCTGGCCTGGAGGCCTCAGGTGTATTAGTGTCCTTGCTGTCATAACAAATACACTGGGTGCCTTGAGACACACAGATTCAATTTCTCCCCATCTCGGAGGCCAAAACCCGAGATCGAGGTGTCCGAAGGGCGGCGCTCCTGGCCGAGGCTGCAGGGGAGGGGCCTTCCTTGTCTCTCCCGGCTTCTGGTGGCCCCAGATGTTCTCTGACTCGTGGCAGTTACTGCAGTCTCTGCCTGAACCGTCCTATCGCCCTGCCTTCTGTTTGCCTGTCTTTAATCCCCTCTGTCTTCTTCTTCCAAGGACACTTGCTGTGGCATTTAGGGCCCAGCTGGCCAAACCAAGATGATCTCCTTATCTCAGGGCCCTTAGCTTAAGCACATCTGCACAGACCCTTTTCCCAAATAAGGTCACATTGTAGGTTCTGGGGATTAGGGCTTGGAATTGTCTCTGGGAACCGCTGTCAGCCTCCCACGGCCAGACCTACCCAGGATGCCCCTGTTAGCTCTGCACCCACTCCTCCTGTGAGCTCCTGCCCTGTCCCCACCCCCCCGCCCCCCGCCCTGAGTGTCAGGGCGGATCTGATCTGTACCGTTTCTGCTGGAAGGCCCCACGGGCACAGTGAGCAGCCTGGGGGTGCGGGGGAAGGCTTGGGATAGGACCCCGGCTTCTCCACTTAAGAACCTGACAGCTCTGGGGCCCATCTCCCCATGCTCCGGGCTTGAATTCTGACCTGCATGTTAGGGATGCTCTTTGTATCATGAGGATTAAAGACGGTCAGCCCCGGTCAGTTCTTGCCACAGCGCCACCCCCGCCCCTGACTCACATACCCATACCCCCAAGTCACGTGCGTACTCGCCCCGGCTCGGCTCGCGGACTGTGCTCAAGGGTTCTGGGGGGCAAATGAGTTTGATTTCTGGGTTTGGGAGACTCATTTAAATTTCTCTATCCCCTCTTATTTCCTCTTATGGGAGAAAATTTAATCTGGGAGCTATTTCCATTGAAAACATTGGTTTAATACTAAAAATGAAAACAAATAAAACTAGGCCCTCCTGGAAAAAACAACAGTCCCGGGCAGGGTTTGGCACACCCGGGCAATGTGCCGTCGCACGCACGGCTCCACTGAGCTCCCTCGTCCCTTTGCCAGCTTGAGTCCTGCCGATGGGGACGTCGCCTGCTCTCGGGACACGGGAGTGCTGGGGTTTTCTGCACCTGAGCTGGATGGCCAGCAGGTGCCGCTGACCCCTTGTTCCAGACCGTGGCTTCTCGGCCTCCCCGGTGGGGATGACGTGACCACTCCGGGGCTCTGGTGGGTTGATTGTGGCCCTTGGAAATGGGACCTTGTTTAAAAGGACAAGAGGCTGAGGTCCGAGTCAGCCCCGCACACCCAGAAGGCCCTCTTCCGCAGGCTTCGTGGACACTTCCACCCTTGCCTCCCAAAGTGGGGGTCATGGGCCGGGGAAGATCCAGTTAGGTCCCACGTGGGGTGCCGTCACACGCACCCCAGAACCGCCATCTGAATCCGGGGGATGGCCCGCCGACCACCGGCAGCTCTCTCCACCCGCACACACGGTTCTTTACAAGAGGCAGCCGTCGAGAGCTGTCCAGCTGACATTTCCCCTGGGCTGCAAACTCAGCCTTGCTCTAGAAAACATTCCCTGGGAGGGCGGCGAGCCCAGCTCGTCACAGGCTGGAAGATGCGTCCCTGCGTCACGCTGTCTGGATAATTGCAAACGCTCTCTCCACGTTTAGAGTCTTACTGGCTGTCCGTCATGGCCTGTCTTGCCTGGAATTCCTGTTACTTTGCAGAGTTCACTTGGCCCCTGGGAGGAACATCGAGGTGCAGCAAAACCAGGCCCTCGTGGGCTTGGGGGGAACAAAGCGCCGTCCCGGCTGACTCAGCCACCGGGGTGCCGCTGGTCCCGGGCGCGCCGCCGTGCCTTGTGCTCCGCCGGGTTCGCTGCCCGGTTCCTGCGCTCCCCGGGGCGGCCCCCTGGCCGTGGAGAACCTGCTTCCTGGCCTTCCGCTGGTGCCCTGCAGCCCCGACGGAAATCTCCAGCCTCCCGCAGGCTTGTCTGGTCTGAAGGATGACGGCCCGTGACTGCGGACTGGTTTGCTCCTGTAGGGTGGTGGTCCCGGCACCCTTGGGTCCTGGGTGTGAGCTCTGGGAGGAAACGGCTGCCAGAGATGTCAGGACTCGGGGTTGGCGGGTGTGGGAGGGACCTTCTCTTGTCAGAGCGGTGGAAGGTTCCACGTGGGTGGAGGAGAGCCTCCTAGGGGACCCCACGGAACGTGAGGTGGAATCAGGGTGGCCCTGGGGTTCCGCGTGAGAATGAGGACCAGAGCTCTAGATCCCGATTCCCCGGCTCTTTGCAGCACAGCCTCTGTGCACTGTCTGGTCCACTCAGCAAATCAGATGGTGGGCCGGGCCCGGGACGCCGAGGTCAAGCCCCACAGCCGCCCTGCCGGAGCTGGAGGGACGTCCGCACACGGCCACACGGCCTTCCAGGCCCGGCTCCCGCCCACAATGCTCAGGTGTACCTGCTCGCCCGCAGGCTGTTCACAAAGACTGAGACGTGTTCCTCTGCACCCCCTGGGCACCTCGGGCCGGGGCTCCTGAAGCAGGGCAGGGGCACTCGTCCACAGAAAGTGTGGGGAGGGGGAAACGAGGACCCGGGAAGGACTCGGGAGCCTTCATAGGAGGCGGCCGGGTCTCAGCCTGTGTGCTGACCCCCTTCCCCCCAGCGTGGTCGGCGTCACAGACGCTCAGCTCCATATGCACCAGGGGAGCGAGATTCCGGAGGGCTGGCCCAGCAGTCAGGGTGAGATGCCATCAGAGGCCCCTCCTGCTGGACGTGGTCCCACCCCCACCCCCAGGGGCGTTAGAATGCCCTTATTGTTCTGGAAAACACAGTGCCCTGGATTTCTCCAAAAGGCCCACAGACTGGGATTGCCAAGGTATTGTGTGCTGAATTGCGCCCCCTCGTTCCCCCGTGGAAGCTCTAACCCTGTGTCCCCCCCCCCCCCCGCCCCGGAATTGACTGTGGTGACAGGTCCTTTCAAGAGGAGACTAAGGTTAAAAAGAAAGTCATTTTCGTTGTAGGGTAAACTCATCCAATGTGACTGGTTGTCCTTGTAGGAAGAGATTGGGGGCCCATACATGCTAAGAGGGCGGACGGGGACCAGGGAGGGGGAGAAGGCCCCAGAAGCACCAGGACAGCTGGATGTGGGGCCCCAGCAGACTGCTGCCCTGGGGAGCCCAGCTTTGGCCTGTTGTCGGGCCCACCCAGCCCTGTCTCTGCCCTCTTACGCCGAGTCCAAGTTGAACGAGGAGCATGATGGAAACAGGATGACGAAGGACATGCCGTGTCCTTGGCCTTTAAAGCAGTGAGTTTTGGGGCTCCTTGGGGGTCCGGGCTCCTGGGGGGCTCCGTTGGTTAAGCGTCCGACTTCGGCTCAGGTCATGATCTCGCGGTTCGTGGGTTTGAGCCCCACATTGGGCTCTGTGCTGATGGCTCAGCTTTTGATTCTGTGTCTCCCTCTCTCTCTGCCTCTCCCCTGCTCATGCTCTGTTTCTGTCTCTGTTTCTGTTATGTTAATACATAAACATTAAAAAAATTATAAGTAATGATTTTTGCTAGTAATTGTTTGGAAGTTACCCTGGGATTAATAGCACTTGGCCCCCAGGGTGGAAGGAGAGCCCTGCGGTGTGCTGAGCCTCACAGCTGCACAGGGCAGGGGTGGGGTCCCCAGAGCCGGCAGGGCCACCCCTCTGCAGACAGCCTCCCCCAGGGTCACACCCAGTGAGGCACCTGGTGAGGCAGGAGGGTCTCTGCTCAGGTCTGGCTCATCCACACCCTGCTGTTGGAACTCTTCCCTCAGAGGGAGGGTCCTTGCTCTGCTGAC
>NW_024412484.1:974291-992571 GCF_014898765.1 Herpailurus yagouaroundi
GGAGGGAGGGAGGACTAGGGGGGAAAAGAGCACGGCGCCCAAGGCGAGGTCGGCACTCCCCGTCCCCGCGGCTGGCGCAGGACCTCGCTCGAGCGGAGCGCACACGGGGAGCGGGTCGCGGGGCGGCGGCGGCGAGGAGGCGGCGAGAAGGAGTCGGAGGGGGCGAGGAGGCGAGGGCGGCGAGCCGAGCGGGGTCCCGGCCGCCCCGCGGGCCAAGGTCGACCCCCCGCGCGTGGGCGAGCGCGCCAGCCGGCCCCGGCGCGAGGGCCACCGCCACAAAGAGAACGCCGGCGGCTGCTCCCCATGACTTCCTAGAGCGCGCGGTCCCCCGCCGAGTCCGCTCCCTCCCGGGCCGCGCCCCGCGCCCCCGTGCGTCCCCGCGCGCCCCGACCCGCGCCCCGCCGGCATGGACGTCCACACCCGCTGGAAAGCGCGCAGCCCGCCGCGCCCGGGCGCCCCGCTGCTGTCCCCACCGCTGCTGCTGCTGCTGCTGCTGCTGCTGTGGGCGCCGCCTCTGAGCCGCGCAGGTAAGGCGCTGGGGCGCGGGGGCGGCTGTCATCCCCGGCCTCCGCCGGCCTCCCGGGCGCTCTCCCCGCTCTCTCCCCCCCACCCCCCACCCCCCGCCACCCGCGAGCTCGGGGAACGCGCGGGCCGCCTCTCCGAATGCCAGCCTTGGGGCCCGGGGAGGGAGACGCGCCAGCGCGGTACCCCTGCGCGCCGGAGGGCCGGCCGGGTGGGGCCGCGGCGCGCGCGGAGGAAGGGCCTGGCGCTGGATCGGCGAGAGGGTCTGTCCGCGAGGCCGGCAAACTTTGTCCCGAAACTTAGTATCTCCGTCCCACATCACTCGCGCCGGCAGAACTTCCTCTCCCGAAAACTGGGAAGGGTCGCCCCCTAGAGTCGCAGCCCGTCAATTCCGGCCGGGCTCCTGGGGCGGGGTGGGGGGGAGACACTGGCCCCCGGCCTGGGAATCCCAGAAGCCCCAGCCCCTCCAGCCCTGCTCCGAATTCCCCCCCCCCACACCTCCTGTCCCCCGGGGAGACAGTTGTTCTTGGGTTTGCCTCCCAGAGATGGGGTTTGCGGGGCAGAGCTGGGAGGTGGTGGTGGCGTCTGGGCAGAGAGGCTCAGATGGTCCACAGATGGGGCCCTTGCCTGCCAGAGGTCTGACTTGGAAGGAGCCCACTCCCCTGGGCGCCTGCCTAGACTCTTGTAGCTCTGACTCCCTCCCACTCAGCTTCCTGATGGGACCCTGGCTTCTAAGCATCACCTTGGTGGTTCCCTGTGGGATGGGTCTTTGCACAGCCTCAGACATCGGAGGTCTCAGAATGTCCCAAGTCCCCACTAACAAGCCTGGAGACGAGGCTCAGAGTTGCTGGTGCGAGGTCAGGGGAATTGGGGGGCACAGCTGGCCAGCCGCTCCATGGCCCACCCCCCTTGTCCCCGCCACTTTGTAATTTGAAGCCATGTGGGAAGAATCACTTTCCATGCTACGCTTCCCGATTGAGATACCCTTTCCCTTTTTCCTGGTGCGATGGGTGTGTGGTGGGCCAAAGAGAATGAGCAGGAGTCGGGGTGTCCAGCCAGCACGGGCCTGTGGGAGCCGAGGGGTGCCTAGCCCAGCTCTGGGGACTTGCTCTCTCATCCCTGGGCTGCCACCAACGTGCCAAGGTCCTGGGCTAAATGACTCCCCCCACCCCCACGCCCCGGGGATCAGTTGAAGGCGGGGTGGGGGGGACAACTGTGGCCTCCGGGAAAGTGATCTGGAGTCGGTGGGGGCCCCATGGTGGCCGAGGGCCTTAGCCCCGTCCTGCTCCTCAGACGGGCTTTCCCCAGGAACACAGGACGGAACCCTTCAGGGGAGTCGTCACCCCCAAAAGCCGGGGCTGGGTGCAGGCTGGGGATCATGCCTTTGGCGGTTTTGCAGTGGGCCCCCAGCTCCATTCCCGGGCTCTGTCTGTGCCTGCAGTCCCTGCCCCCTCCCCGACCCCCTCTTTCCCGAGGGCGGCCCCTTGGAAGCAGAAACGTGGCAGAGGGGATGGGGCAGCAGGCTGGCCCCTGGCCCGGGAGTTGCTCATTTGGCTTTTGGTCAGAAAGACCGTTAGAAGCGTGTGAAGAAGCCGCTTTCCTGAGCGGGTTTCCCAGACCCGTCCCACCTCCCAGGGCGGGACCCGTCTCGAAGTCATGGGCAGTGCGTGGCCAAGGAGGGTGGCTGTCCACCGCAGATGTGGGCAGGCGGGAGCGGTCCTCCCAGGCGCCTGTCCTTTTCTCCGTTGTGGGATGAGCCAGATGTTTTCCGAGTTTTCTCTGAACATGGCTCTTTTTCCTACCTTCTCCTTGGCCAAGTGTGTGAAGGAATGAAAAGTTAAGATTGCATTTGGGGCCCTTTAACATTGTAGCGGGTGGAGGGGAGTATGTGAAATGAAACGCGACCCCAATATTTGGAAATTGAGGTCATCTCCTCGGCCCGTCATTGGTTGAGTCCAGTCACGTGCCTGCTTCTTGCAATAATTTTGTGGGAAGAGTCGTCCAAGCTTTGTGGGACTTGACAGATACGAAACGGTTAAATTTCCTCTGACTCAATCAAGTTGGCTGGAAAGACATCCTTCTCCATCCTTCCCCCTTTCCCTCCTCCCCAGAAGAGAGCAGTCAGTGGGAGGAGTTCAGAGGCCAGGCTGGCTCCCTGGAGCCCTGTCCCTCATCTGGTCCAGATCTCAGTGGCTGGAGGGGCCGGAGCTGTGGTCACTGCCCAGTGGCTTTGACCACCCAGCGGGGGCCCCAGGCAGGAGTGTCTTCGGGTGCGGGGCGCGAAGTCCCTTCTCCTGTGATGTTGCTCCAGGGCTGTTCCTGGGGTGCCGGCCAGAGCCTGCCCCGTTACCCCACCCTTTCAGATATTTCTGGACAAGCACCGCGGCCACGCCCTAGCCCAGCACAGCTGATGCCCGCCTGCCCCGCCCCTGCCTTCTGGCCGTCTGGCCCTGCCTCCTCCCTGGATCACAGACACTGTTGGCTGGAGCTGAGGGGGTGGGGAGCAGACTGTCCCCCCCTCCCTCCCCCCACTTAATAACAGAACAGTTAGAGGGCAGACTAGCGATGATCACCTACACCCTGAGGCACCCTGGGTTTGCATTTAAGGAGCAAAGCAGGGTCCCCGCCCCCCCCCCCCCCCCCGCCCCGCCCCGCTCCAGACCACTGCATGTGTTAACTGCACATCACAACGGATGTGCTGGCATCTGCCTGGCCCTGTGCCCGCATCATGTCACCGGACCCTCCCACAGACCTGCAAGATTCGGGAGCCCAGGTTCTGGGTCTGTGTGACTTCTGCATCTGGGCACTGAGCGAGGGTCTCCTTTCTGCTTAGCATGGCCGCGCCTTAGCGCCTTTGACTTAAGGGGGGAGGGGGGGATACCTTTTCACTTCACATCCATTTATCAGCTCTCCCTGGGGGACGCCTGGTGCCCAGAGCAGCAGATGCAGGGGGAGGGGGCGGTTCTGCCACATGTGCACCCCCCCCCCCTCACCCTGGGGCGAAGGATGAGTTGCCTTTGGCCAACAGTGTTTAGGTCCCAACTTCCTCCATCCCTTATCCCTCCCTCCCTCCCTCCTTTTTCACTGGAATGCCTTCAAGAGGAACCAGATTGAAAGCAGTCTACACTGTCCTGTTCCTTCTCTTTAGTTGGCCTTTCGCTCATCTGCATGACCTACCTGGACCCGGAAGGCCTTTGCACCCTGGCCTGGAGGGTTATGGGAGGACGGAGGTGAGCGGGGGCGGGCTCCTCGGTGCAGGAGCCCCCAAGTCCTCTGGGCAGCACGTGTGTTTGTTTCACTGTTCATTTTGGTGCCAAGTGTCACTTTAAATCATCTGGGAGGGTTGGCCCCATTGGGGAGATCTGGGGAAGCTTCCTGGAGGAGGTGACACTAAACTTGGCCTTTTCCTTCTTCTTCTTCCCCTCCCTTAGCAGGTGCCTTCATCCACCCCTGGCTTTACTCCTGTCCACCCCTCCTTCTTGGCAGGACATCCCAAATTCTGCTCTGGTGTTCTGTGTTCTCTGGGGCTGCTTCCCTTAGCTGGAAAGCCCCTCATTAGCTTGGTTGGCAGGGCGCCCCCAGCACCGCTTGTCCAGGGAGGCGGTGCCAGCAGAAGTGGCTGCAGTGACAAAAGAGGGGGTCTCTTGGGGGACGAGTGGATACCTGGGGGGCTGCCCTAACCCTCTCTGCCCGTGCGTGGGGGGCCCGTGTGCCAACTGACAGTCTCGGCTCGGGTGGGGCGCCTCTGGCCACGACTTTGGGTTCCTGTGCTGGGGATGGGCAGTTAGATGTGAGGGGCAGTGTGGGCAGCTGGGAGGTCAGTGCCAACTGAGCATCTGCCTCAGCTTTCCCCTCCGGAAGGTGGGGAGAATTGCTTTGACAGTTGCTCGTGTGGAATGTGCCTGATGCACAGTGAGCCCCCGAGTTACGTAGGACGTTATTCCGCGTGCTCTTCTGGGTGGCATTTCTGCAGAAGGGACAGAGCACAGTTACCACGACGGGCTTTAAATGTGACTGTTCCCGAAGAAGTGCAGCGGAAGGAGGCTCGGTCATCCCGCTGAGTCAGGGTGGGACCCCGTCTGCGTGGTGGGGACGCTTTCCCACCCGCGTCGCCTCCTGGGCTCATGTGGCCAGGCCACGTGTGGCAACATGTGCGAAAATGTGCTACGAGCCCCTTTGAGGGCGGTACACCCGTGTGCGTGTCTGTGTGGGTGTGTGGGAGCAGGTGCGTGTGTGTGATGTGCCCCCGCGCGGGGACCCACGTGTCCGTGCGTGTGCCGGTGCGCCCGCGCGTGCCTGTGTCTGCGTGGTTTCCCGAGGCTGTCCTGTGTGCCGGGCCTGGTGTGTGTGGGGAGCCGGGGGCAAGGTGACATTTCTCTCTTTGCCGTGAGCCACGCCCGCTCAATGGGTGGTGCTGAGATGAACCGTGGCCGCGGGGCGCCCGGGGGGGGGGCGGGGGGGGGGGCGGGGACCGCCGGGGCTGCGGGTCCTGCGGCGGGGCCAGCGGGGTCCTGCTGGGCCTGATCATTTGATGACATGTTTTTCCTCACAGGGGGGCGGCGTGACACCAGGGTTTCTCTTTTCCTCCTTATTTTTGTTCCCCCGGATGAGCCACTCGTCCGGTGTCCGCACTTTCTGGCCTGGCTCAGCGGGAGGGGAGCCTGAGGTCCTGAAGGCGGAGCCTGCTTTGGCCCTTCTCACGGGCAGATGTGCCCTTGCTGCGGGCACAGCATAAGGACTGGGGTGTGGGTGATGCTCGGGGCGGGCGGCTGGAGCCGGCCAGCCTGGGTTTGCTTCCCCGCGGCTCCCCTCCTACCAGCCATGCATTTAGCCTCCCCGTGCCTCAGTTTCCCTTTTTTTTTTTTTTTTAAGAAGGGGGTGATGATCACGTGTCCTGCAGGAGTTTTGGTGAGGGCTCGATGCATAACACGTGCAGAGCGCAGAGTGAGCCTAGTATCCACTTTGTGTTTCCCGGGGCCCTGAGGCGACACGAAGCCGTGTTACGGGGTCTGGTGCCGGGCGCCTGGCCCTGCTCACCGGCTGGCTGTGTGAGTGGCTCCCTGTCTCTCCTGTGGGCAGTGGCGCCCGTATCCCCCTCCCGGGAGAAACAGGAGAAGAGGTGACACGGGAAATGTCCCCCGGTGAGTGAACAAGAGCAGCCCATGAGCCTGTGCAACTGACCGCGAAGGCTGGTGCACCGGGAGGGTTTTTTCTGCGGTGGGTGCACGTGGCGGCTTTGCAGACCCAGGCGCGCTGTTTATGCACCAGCTCCGCGGAGGTGGCTGGAGAGCCATTTACGGAATGAATGAACGCCCGGTCGGACGTGGGTGGATGTGCGTGGACGTGTGGTCGTGGGGGTCACACGGTCTGACGCATCACCCCATCCGCTTTGACTCACCCAGTAGTTTTTCCTGGCCGATTCCCATCCTAAGTAATAACCCCACGTTAGAAGCGAATGTCGCCATTCTTCGGTGACTCAGACCCGAGAGATGGACCCAGTGCGACCCAGTTTCTCCAAAATCTCCTTCTGCGGAGCTCCAGGGGGCCCTGCGACGTCTGCGTGCAGGACTCGGAGGGTCCCTTTGTTTTCTGATGCCAGGCCCTGTGTTTCATGCCTGGGACTGTCACTCTTCTGGCCTGGTCTTCCCTGCCAGCACTTTGGCAATAGGGATCCTCATGTCGTCTGTCGTTTTACCGAGCGCCACAAATGTGTGCCTGCATCAGGAGTGACTTCCATGTTCAACCTCCCAGCCTGCGTTGTGAAAAGAGCGATCTCACAATGACAGGAAGAGGGCGTTTCAACCCAACTGGAAGGTGGGAAGTAATCGTCTTGCATCCTGCCGAGGGTGCAGCTCGGCAGCTCCCGGGGCGGCGCTGCCCGGGAGAGGGGTCCCAGGGAACCGCGGGAGAGGCCGGCCCTTGCCGGGAGTGGCCGCGCTTAGGCCGGAAGTGTTTGCGGACCTCTAACGCGACCTAGGTCTGGGCCGGGCACGGGCGGCAGGTGCAGGCGAGCGTCCCTGCAGCACAGGAACTTCCGGCGCGGTGCGCAAATCGGACTGCAGAACAGGTGATTGTGTCCGGGGAAGTGCGAAGTGGGAGGTAGTGAAACATTGGCCAGCAGGGAGGGAGTGCTATCGACCAATCAGAGAGAGGCACTAACCGGCCCCATGGGGGCGCTGGCCAATCAGAGGGAGGTACCTACCAGCTCCACGGGGCGCTGGCCAGTCAGAGGGAGGTACCTACCAGCTCTACCGGGCGCTGGCCAATCAGAGGCCAGCCTGCTTTGTCAGGCCCCCGTGGTTGTTGAGGTCGGGCCCTGGGTGAGTTTGCCCTCCTGCTGGTGTAGGACCCTCACCGGTGCCGGTGAGATGCCATTCTCAGATCCAAGCGAGGGGGTCTCGGCAGCTTCTGGCTTTTGTTTCTGGCCTTGTGCTTGAAAGCGAGGTCTGCGCCCCCCCCCCGCCCACGGTCCCAGGTGGGTAGCCTGGGAGCCTCTGCCTCGGGTCTCCTCCTTACTGATTCTGGGCTGGTCTGTTCCCAGGGCACTGCGCCTGGCTGAAGGTCAAGACCTTCCTGGGGAGGACGGGGTGGCTGTGCGTCCAGTGGGCCCTTGGTGCCCTGGCCAGCTTGGGTCGGTTCCCGGAACCTGGGTGTGGGGGCAGCCGGGAGCCCAGAGCCCTGAGCCTTGCGCAGGGGCGGGCAGTGCAGGGAGCTGAGGGACAAGGAAGGGCCGCCTGGACCTCAATGTGTGGTTCAGGGCAGCCAGAGCAATGTTTGTGCCTCTGGGGAAGGTGTTTTCTCACGTCCTCGGGGTGTGCCCAGGCTGCAGTGACCGCGATCTCTTTCCTGTTCGGTTTCTTCTTTGCTTTTCCCAGTTCTGAGTTTTCTGGACACAGCGTGAGATGCTTAGGGGAGTCCCGGCTTCCTCCGGGGGCTGCTTCTGCGAGCCAGCTCCCTCGTGGACACCGCGTCCTCCTGAGGACAGTGTGGCCCAGCCTCAGCCGGTTTCGTGCAGGGGAGGAAGGGACGGCGTCCCCCGTGCCTCCTGGGCCAGAGAGCGCTCGCGCACCAGAGGGCCGGGGTGGCTGGCGCTTTCTAGGATGGAGGTGTGGGAACAGGATTTCCAAACGGGGTTATTTTCCAGGGACTTATTTTGTTGTTCAGATTTATAGTTTAAATAAGGCCCGTTGCACTCAGTTCTGCTGGGAGAGTGGCTAGGTTTCACTGACCGCAGGGAGTGTGTGGGTCCTCCTTGGGCACCCAGTGTGGCGGGGCCGGCTTGGGGGGTGGGCACTGCTGGTGAGGCGGGCAGGGGGCTCCAGGGGAGGCGCTGGGGTCAGCCCGAGAGGGAGAGGATGGGACAGACCAGCGCTCTCTCAGGGTCGGCCTCCCTCACCTGAACAGGTAGGCTGTAGGCTTCCGCATAAACGGTGGGGGACGCCTACAAGGGGAGCAGGGCCGGGACGGACGAGGAGGGGGCAGAGGCTCCCCCCCGCTTCCTGTGTCTGCCCTACATTCTTCCGGGTGGCCCCACCTTCCGGAAGCGGCGATTAGGGGAAACGTCAAAGGTAACACAAGTCCCCATAATCCGCACGGGGTCTAGTGGTGTCAGCGGCGGTGAGCCTCGTGCCATTCAGCCCCCCCCCCCCCAACCCCGGTGACCGTGGCGCTGGCCCTTGACATCACGTCACGCTCAGCTGGAGACTCTGCCCAGCATGTTCAGCGTGAGTACTTCCCTCTCTGTGACGTGTCCGTGCAGGAGGGAGGCTGCACGGATGAGCTCAGAATTCAGGGGCCTGGAGAGGCGGGTCGTGCGGCCGATGGCCACGCTCTCGGTTCCCTCGGGAGCTGGGAGGGCAGGGTGCTCACGTCTTACCTATCCCGAGTGCCGGGTGCCGAGACACCTCTGAGCGCCTCTTTGTGCCTCCGTTTCCCCATCTGTGAAATGGGCATAGAAGCGGCACCTGTCTCAGAAGACTGTTGGAAGGGCGGGGGGATGTGACACAGGAATTGCACCGTCACAGTGCCGGCTCTCACAGTTATTATTGCCGCGTGGTAAGTGCAGGGCGTCAGTATACGTGGGTAGATGCAGGGGAGCTCATTCGGGCCGCGGAGCTGGGCCACAGGGGCTCATGAAGGTGCCGCGGGAGAGAACTCGGACCTCACCCTTCTTGGTGCTCCTTAGGCCCAAGGAAGACGTGGGCTGGGCTCCTGGGCTCTGGACCGTCCACCTGTTCCAGGCCCTGGGTGGGACACTCCCGAGACAGGAGGACACCGGCAGCGCTGTTCCTGCGTGGCCCCGCATCTCCGGGGCGCGCAGGCTGCTGCCCAGAGCTGGCTGGGGCCAAACAGCAGAGCAGGGTGCGCAGGCAGGCGAGGCTCAGTCTGCAGGCTGTGGGTGGGGTCCCCTCCCGGCCGCCCCAGCGCCTGTGCGGCTGTCCCTCAGCTGTAGCACGGCTTCCCCCAACCCTCAGGAATGTCCTCGCCCCAAGGGCTGGTCCTAAGGCTGCAGCTTTGCTGGCGTTTTGCAGAGGGTTGGAGTTCTCCGGGTCTGGGGCCCTGGCTTGCCTGGTCCTTTCTGGGACTGACCGGGAGCCAAGGAGGCGGGCGAGCAGGTCTGGTTTCCTGCGAGGTGGGGCTTTGAGTGGGCTCCACCGGGGATCCCCGAGGACGAGAGCAGACGACGGAGCCCGGGTCTGCACCTCCTCCGGCCCCCGCTCTTCCCGTCCCTCCCGAAGTCCGCCACGTCTTTGGCTTTGAAAGGGAAGTTCAGGGGATGAGTGTGGGAGACACCGATGAGCCAGCACACAGGGCCTAGGACAGCGGCTTCAGGGGCCACGAGGACAGCTGAGCACCCCTGGCTGGGTGACCTCCAGGGTTTGCTGCACCTCTCTGATCCGAGTTGGTTTAATCGACCACGCAGAGGGGCGGCCAGGAGGATCAGCGCTGGCCGCCTGTGTGTGGACGTAGAGCCCTCAGCGGGGTGTCCCACATCCCGTGTTCAGTGCCGCCGGGCAGATGCAGAGTCGCGTTAACAGCAGTAGTTGCTGTCGTCGGGGTTGTCACTGCAGTTGTTACCATGTAATAATAACAGCCGTCATGTATCATTGTTGCTGTTTCATACCATTGTAACTACCCGCGGAGGCAGGGGTGGTGGTTTCTGCAAAGTGGAAGGTGGGAATAAAGCTTCTGCTTCCCAGTTCAAGGCTGCAGCTGGACCTCAGAAGCTAAAACACTTAGTGCAAAGGGCAGGACCTCGGAGGACGCTGCCCAGTTAGTGCAAAGGGCGCGGCCAGTGACGGAGGGGCGAATCCGGGAGGGGGGAGGGGTGCATTTCACAGATAGCATCCCCGGGGACTGCCGTCCACCCTTCTACGGCATTGGATACCAGGGAACTACCGGGGGCCCATTCCTTGGCCCAGCAGGGCGAGGCCGGGACGGCGGACATGCCCGGGCTCCTGGGGAAGGAATTGGATGTCTTACTGGGAGTCGGTGGTCTGGCCTCTGCCCTCGGGGTTGTTTTGCAGATGAATCAACTCAGAACTAGAGGGCTTGGGGGTTCCTGGGGTCGAAGGCTGCCGAGAAGTGGTGCCCTGGCATCCAGGCCCCGTGTCCCACGGCCGGGAGGGGAGCCCAGCTGTCTTGGGTGTGCACCGTGAGGGGATGGCATTGAACCTCACAGGTTCGTCCCGGGACCCGCGGGGCTGGAGCATCTCAGGTCTGCCCAGGGCGGGTTTGGTGGCTGCCATTTGCCAGACACCTCACGGCAGTACCCACGGTGGAAAGTGCTGGGACCCAGCCTCCAGAGCCTGTGGGTTTCATTCACCCTCATGCCACAAACTGCAGGGCCTTCGAGCTTCCGAAAGCTTCCTTGCTCACCGGAAATAAGCGAAAGTCACTTCATGGTGGAGACCCTCTCCGTTTCCCTTATTTCGTTGATTTCTGATTGTGTCAGTGACACGAGGACCAGCATGGGGAGGGGGAGCGCGCTGGGGGCAGCGCAGGCCAGGCCCGAGGTGGGTCTCCCGGCTCAGAACCAGCCGGCCTTTTCCCTCCCTGCAGTGCCGCGGGCCTGTCCCTGTGGACAGGTGCTGGGAGGGCTGCTGTGCGGGGGCTGGAGGGCACATGCTGGCGGGTTCTTACCACCCCCCCACCCCCCCCACCCCGAGAGGGCCGGGGACGTGGGGGCAGGCCGTCTGGCCTGACTGTCCTGCAGGCTGTGGGGCCCACCCACCATTCTGATCGGCCGGAGGGCAGCTGAGGGACAGTCGGGAACAGAGGCGGGAACAGCATGTGACCCAGATGTGACCCAGGTGGGAGGTGTGCTTGCTTGAGAAGTTTCTCTGAAGGCCAAGGGTGAGGGTCTCTAGGACTTCTCTTCCTTCCGTTTCCCGTCTCCTGAGGGCTTCTGTGTATCGTTTTGTCCTGATGGCATCCTTCCAAGGGAAAAGGTGTCATCTCTCTCCCCCAGGCCAGGAGACTGAGGCCCACAGAAACCCCAGCGCTAGTAAGTGGCAGAGTTGGGGCCCTCGATAGCGTTTCTGTTATGGAAACCCCATGTATCCAGGCCCTGTCTGGGGAGTCGGAGTCCAGAGGGTAGACCTCACAGCCAGGGGAGGGGCTTTCGGCCCCATCGGAGGCATGACCACCGCCTTCTTCTCTGGGGTCTTCATCTAGGTAACAGGCGGCTGATGGGGGAGGTTGGTGAAGCCTGGGGACCACCGTGGGTGACCTCTCTGCCCGCCGTGTGCCTCCCCAGGTCCTGGTTGGTGGCGGGTGCCGGGCCCGAGGGCAGGACGAAGCCAGCCTGGGTCCTGGGCCCCACGGCGCCCTCCTCATACTTCTTAGATGAGGTCTGTGGGATTAGGTCTTGCGCCCTGCGTTCGGCTGCGAGGCCAGTGTTTGTACGAGGGGTGAGCTGCCCTGGTCTGACTCATTCTTTCCATTTAACTGGGAAGGAACGAGAGGGGGAGAGGATCCTAGCCAGGTAGGTCTTGCCTGTTTAATGTCAGTTGACACACGATGAAAGGGGCATGTGGGGTTCTATCTGTGCCAGCCACAGCCAGATGTTGCGAAAGATCAGGGTGGGGTCGCTTTAAGCAGCCTTGCCCTCTGTGGGCAGCGTGGGGGTCGAGCGGTCGATCGGGTGTCCCAAGAGGCAAGCCGCTGTGGCCCAGCCGTAACCTCTCCGAGGTCAGGGAGGCTGGACCAGGACCAGCACCTCATCTGCATCTTTAAACTGTCAACATTCCAGGAAAGGAAACTAAAAAGCCCCGAGGGAACCGATGCCCCGAGGCCTGGTTTCTGGGCCCAGACTTCATCTTATTGGCAAAATGCCTATGAGGGGTCCCAGCAGCCAGGGAGGGTCTGCGGGCTTGCCAGGGACCGGGGATCAAGAGAGTTCTCCTCTTGGTTTGCTCTTAAAACGGATCATGCCTCCTCGAGCATCGGTCTGCTGCCTCGGGAACTTTGCTGCTTGGGTAACACAGCTGCCCCACCGCACGGGCCAGACCCCTCTACTTGGAAGAGTCAGGGGGTTTCAATTTATTTGAGACCAAGGGGCCACGGTTCTAGGCACCCCTAGGCGTGGGTCCCGTCAAGGGGCACGATTCACCACACGCGGTGTCGGGGGTGGGGGTGGGGGGCTCTGTAGGTAGTCGTGTGGGCTTGAACCCAGAGGGCTTCCCAGACCCTGAGGGAAGGATGGGCAGGCGAGAGGGGGCCCGGGCTATCCTGGGGGAGGAGGAGAGTGCCACGCTGGCTGGCAGAGACGGCCGTCCCGGGTGTGGTACCCCTGGAGGGGCCCAGGGAGGGAGGCGGCGGAGGGATTGGGATTTGGCCGCGCAGGTGTGGCAGAACGTCTCGTCTGGGTGCCCAGCCTGGGGAACGGGGCCCGTGGTTTGGCGGATCGGAGTCTGGGCTCAGGGCTCCCCTGGGTCGTCCTGCCCTGACGTGAATCTGCGCTCGGCGACACGCTTCACACGGCAGTCGGACCCATCCCAGGTCTCTCGAGGGGTCCCCCAGCAAGTGGCGAGCTTGTGCACGGGGTGTGCCTGTGTGTACGTGTGCCCTTAAGCAGGTGTGAGCACTGTTCTTCTGGTCTCACATAGCTGGCTGGCGTGCCGAGCGCCTCCTCTGTGCTGGGGGCTTTCCACCCGGGATCGCTTGCTCCCACCAGGTCCGTATGGTGGGGATCCGTCCAGTGACTCAGCTAACGGGGAACAGACCTGGGGTTGGAACGTGGCTTTGAGTACCCCAGGCCGCCTCCTCCGGCCAACCCCTTCCCACTTGGTCTTCTGGAAAATTTCCCAGTCGTCACCCAGCTCCTTAGCTGCCAGCTCTCCAGATGACCCTCTCCAGGCCTCCTCTAATTCTGGGATCAATCATACCCCGTAAATCACTTCCAGAATCTCTCTCCTCCCCGGTTTGGAATTCCTTAAACAGGCTTCTGCCTGCCCTTC
Source organism: Herpailurus yagouaroundi (assembly GCF_014898765.1). NCBI lineage: Eukaryota > Metazoa > Chordata > Mammalia > Carnivora > Felidae > Herpailurus > Herpailurus yagouaroundi. The sequence continues at coordinate 987,275 of NW_024412484.1, forward strand.
TCCAGGCCTCTGTTTCTTTCCTGAGCCCTTACCTCGAACCACTTCGGTTCTGCGGGACGTGCAGGTGGGTGACGGGGTCGGTCCTGTTGCCTCCGGGACGCTGCCTCCCGCACGCGGACCCCAGGATCGCACGTGCGACGCTCCGAGCCGCCTCCCCGGGGCGGCTGCTTTTGCAGAGCCCGGGCTCACTCCTCTGTCCACCTCTTGGTTCCCATGACCCGGTCCTCCCTGTGCTGAATTTGAGCCCCAGCGAAAGCCCCGGCCTCCAGGCTTGTGCCTTTCTCCATAAACACTGGTGCCTGGTCAATATCTCGGCAAGAAAATAAAGATGAAAACCCTCCGAAGAGGGGTAGTCTGGTCTTTTTCCAGTCACTTGTTAAAATATTTCCTGATCTGATTTCGGCGGTAGTGTAAACAGCCCGTGAACGACTGCACCCGGGCAGGGCCCTGAGGCCCGTGCTGTTCGGAGCAGCGGCCCGTCTCTGGGGTATGTCAGGCACCAGGCTCTCGCACATTTTTCTCTGACGACTCATGCCTGTTCTCTGTCCTGCTGCCCCTTCCTCCCCACTGTGACTTCTCTTCTCGGCGCCTTGGGAAACTCTGAGCTGGAGGGTTGGCCCAGCGGGACCCAGCTGCACGGGGTGAGCTCCCTCCCTGAGTGCTCCTGACCTTGCCCAGCGCACAGCTCAGGGCCCAGGGCCCGCGGGGAGGCCGTGGGGCGGGGGTGAGCACGGAGACGGAGAGCAGGCCCGAGGTAAGGGCTTCCGGGGTCCTTCTCCGCCCCCACGTCCCGCGGCCCCTGGGCCCTCCTGCCTCTTCCGACCCGACCCGGCCCGGCCTCAGCCGGCACTACTCTGGAAGGAGGGGGCGGTGTGGCAGCTGCCCCATCGGGATGGGAGGGAGCTGACTCTCCCAGAGCGCTCTGGCCCGGAAACGGCGCCCTGGACCTGGCGTCCGTGGCGTCTCTGCTGGGCCGCAGACTCCGCGTCCGAGGCCGTAACCGGACTCCGGGGCTGTGGATGAGCGTGCGGCTCACCTGCTCTGTGCGCTTGCCCGCTGGGCGGGCACCGTGCGCAGCTTTGCCCAGGGGCTGGTTGAAGGCCGCCGGGCATTTACCGAGCACCAGAGCCTGCACACGGCTGCGCGGCTCAGTTGGATGCAGGGACACGCCGCCTGGCCCCGGGGCGAGGGGGAGACCCGGGCTGCCGTGGTCAGTGCGTGGTAGGCCCTGGCGTGCCTCAGTCTAAGCAAGGCTCACCTCCCTTGTGCTGCCCCGTCCTGACCCCCCAGCCCCCTGCCGCCCCGAGAGAGGAAGAGCAGTGCCTGTTGAGTGCTGGGGAGACCGGGGGTCAGAAGCCAGTCGAAGACCCCCGCTGACGGCATGGGCCGGGCCAGGACCGGGCTGGCCCCCGGCCTGTCTGTTTCCGCGTCCCCGTCCACATCCTCCCCGAGACCTCCCGGCTGTGTGCACGGTGGCTCTGAGGGCATGTTGTGGCCAGGCTGCTGGTGTGCCTGGACTTGGGACTTGGGACTTGGGGGTGAGCTGTGCTGCCCAGGGCATCCGGGGGACACGGTGTGGACACTCAGAGGAGGGGCGGGGCCGGGAGGGGCGGGGGGAGCTCCCACCAGGCCGGGTGCTGGGGGGGCTCTGCAGAGACGCCAGCTGTGTCCCGTTGAGGCCATGTCCGGGAGGGAGGGGCGCACCCTCTCCTTAGATGCCTTCCCCTCCTCCTCCTTCTTTGATGGTGTATGTTTCTTAATGAAGGAGGATGCGTTTTTGTAACAGTCCTTGTGGAAAAAGAAAAGTATAGAGAAAATAAAAGTCACTGGTAGTCCCCACACTCAAACTCTACTGGGTCTGAGCACAGAGAGGAGGGGACTGAGGGAGAGGCGTGGCGGCTGGGCTGGAAATCAGGGCGCAGCCCCGGCCCCGCCCAGCGCCCTCCCCTGCAAGGAGAAGGCTGAGGAGTCCCAGCACAAGTCCTGATTTGGACGTTCTCCCCTCACTCTATAAGGACAGCATTCCGTCCTCCGTCACGGCCACCGTAAAAAGCCTGATTCCCTGACAGTGTCTCCTGTGGTTGGACGTGGCTCGTTTCCATCTCCTGATACTGTAAGGGGCTGTGTTCGTGGGGCACGCTGCCTTGGACTTGACCCGAGCTGCATCTACCCCGGTGGCTCATGCTTCCTCCCTCAGGCTATTCTCTGCTGGGGAAGAGAGTGTGCTGGGGGCTAGGTGAGCAGCAGACTCCCCCCCCCCCGCCCCACGTGGGCATGAAGGGGGGCTCTGGGTGGCCTTTACTCTGTGGGTGTTAAGGCACAGCCCCCGCAGGAATTCAGGGCTTGATAAAGGTGGCCTTCACATTGGCCGTTGGCCGGGAGCAAAAGGATTAGTCACTGAAATGGGCTGGAAGAGCGAACACACCATCTGGACCCTGCCTTCCTCCTGCATCTAAACGCGTTCCAGATGGATCAGAGATGGGAACTGTGCAAACGAAATCGCAGAGCTCTCTCCCAGAAGGAATCGTGGGAGACTGGGTGTTACAATCTGGGGGTGGGAACGGCCATTCCCAGTACGACAGAAACCCCAGAAGTTGTAAAAGAAAATAAAAGTTTTACTCCATAAGTGTCAAGAGTTCCAAAACAAAACCCGAAACAACCAATCAGAAAGAAAGAAAGAAAGACAGAAAGAAAGAGAAAGAAAGAGGAAGGAAGAAAGAAGAAGGAAGAAAGAAAGAAAAAAAGAAAGGAAGCCAGAAAAAGAAAGTGGAACGTGAGCGTGTGTCACAGAGAAGGGGTTGATCTGCTGTAATACTTACAGCTCCTCTAAGTCCGTAAGAAAAGGCCAGAACCACCCCTCCCTCCTCCAGAAAAGGAGATGCAGAAAAGACCCGAAGAGTTCTTAGGAAGGAAGATACGGATAGTCTCTAAATGCACAAGTGGATGCTGGCTCCCTGGCAAGGAATGCAGGTGAGACCCCGGGGGACACACTCCCCCCCCGGGCAGGCGGACGAGGAACCAACACAGACAGCACACACTTCGGCTGCAGGGAGGGAGGCGAAGCGGGTGCCCTCGCAAGCTGTCCGTCCACGCCAGGCGGTTGCGGTATCTGTCAGAACACGAAAACCGCCTGGCAACTTCCGCGGGTCTTGGCTTTTTCCCCGTTGATACGCGAATGTACGCAGACACCTGTAGCGGGCCGGCGGGGTGGCACGGGCTGGCAGGGCAGGGGACTGAGGTGGCCCGTTCCCGTCGCCAGAGCCGCGTAGACCGGAACGTTCTGCAGCCACAGCACGGAACACAGCGCGGCAAGGAGGACGGCCGGGCTTTCCTGCCTTCCTATTTCCTGCAACCGATTGGTCTCCCGGATACGGGAGACGGTCTGAGTCCGTCACCATTAAAGGGAAGAACACATCCGTGGGCTTGCGTGCGCGTGGGTGGCGAGGGCGGAGGCACAGACGTGGGGACCCGTGGCTTTCGCTGGAGTGGAGGGCTGGGTGCAGCCCTGTCAGCATCTCGTGAGTCCGGTGAGGGCTCATTGGAGCACGTGGGTGGCGGCAAGGTGGGCAGGTGTGTGGCTAACGGAGACGGGGGACAAGGAGGTGTGGGCTGGCCGCTCCGGGAGGAGCCGCGGGCCTTTTCTGCTGGCAGGCGGCTGCTTTGGGCCCCAATGCCTTAGTCGATTGAAAAAGTTGTGGTTAAAAAGAAGGGGAGGGGCCCGGGGGGCTCAGTCGGTTGAGCATCCGGACTTCGGCTCAGGCCACGATCTCACAGCTCATGAGTTCGAGCCCCGCGTCGGGCCCTGTGCTGACAGCTCGGAGCCCGGAACCTGCTCCGATTCTATGTCTTCCTCTGTCTCTGCTCCTCCCCTGCTCGCGCTCTGTCTCTCTCTCTCTCAAAAATAAATTGAAAAACGGGGGGGGGGGGAGTGAAAAAGAGACAGAAATGAGCAGTTCGGGAAGGGACTCTTACTAGATGGCTGTGCGACAGTCGGTGATCTTTTGATGAGAGGAGCATACACGCATAGATCTGTGGAACCGAAACTGTCCTCCGTGACCGCCATGCACTCATTGTGCAGGTGGGGAAACTGAGACTGGCCCGTGCCTCACCTAGAGTCACACAGCGGGTTGGGGGCAGAGCTCCAGAGGCATCGTCTGTTTCAATCCTCGGAAGTAGGTGCTGACAGTGTGTTTGCTTCACAAACGTGAAAAAGTGCCAGCACCTCGCGGCTGAGAGCGGGGTCTGAGATGTGGCCCCGTTCCTGTGGGAACCGCGCAGCACGTGGTGGGCCGCACACCCGCCTGGGGACTGCAGGCTCGCGCATCTTGCCTTCTGCGTGGGTGGCAGCGTTCAGGCTGTGAATGGCACCTGCCCCGCCCTCCAAAAACCAGCCAGGACATGAGGCTTTGAGGGTCCTTCATCTGGTGAGTTGGGCGAGGGGCACTGTGACGTCAAATGACAACGGAGTCCCCTCTGCCCCAGAAGAGCTGACATCCCCACTTGTCCCTTAGGGCCCTTTGTGTCCTGTTCCCACAAGGTCACTGCTGGGAGGTAAACTTTGGCCCCCAAACTTTAGCCACTCTTGTTCCCACCGGGGAGGTGGTCTGTCCTGGCAGAGCACAGAACTGTGGGGAAAGGAGCTGAGACCCCTTCATTCGCTTGCCCATCGTGAGAGTGTTATGGGCGTGCCAGGCTCACGGGCAACTCACAGGAATGTGCAACTGGTCTGTTCAGTCGAACCATGGGGAAGTGCCATCTTGGGGGCCGAAATTGTTCGGCGTCCATTTCATTGGTTTAATCTAATACTCGAAGATTGAGCACAGAGGAGGGCCACCGGTCCCCCGCGTGGGGCCCAGGGATACCTTTCCAGAGGTGACACTTCTAAGCTGAGGTCCACAAGATGAGTGGGGGTTCGCCACGAGTGGCAGTTGGGGCAGCAGGAAGATTCCAACTACAGGGAACGGGATGTGCAAACCCCTTGATGCTGTGTGACCTTGGCCTTTGAATTCGGAGTTAGTGTGACTGAAGCATAGTATGAGTAGAGTGGCAGAGAAGAATGTCGAGAGATGAGGCTTTCGTGCCTTTAATTGGGTTTTCGTTGGCAAGGGCATATTGCCGTCTTTATCCACGGATCCATCCATCCACCTACCCAGTGTACCCACCCACCCGTCTGTCCATTGCTTATGCATACCGTTAACCCACCTGCTCATCCATCTGTGCATCCAGACCAGCAACCCATTCCACACCCACCCATCCATCCAGACCATCAACCCATTCCACCACTGACCATCTATCCA
>NW_024412484.1:992581-1033461 GCF_014898765.1 Herpailurus yagouaroundi
ACCCACCCATGAATCTGGACCATGAATCCACCCCTGACCTCCATCCCCTCTTCTGTCATGGCACTGCGCTGCCCCGTCCACCACACCACGGCCCGCTCTAGTGTCAGGGTGGTATGACCACGCAGACGTCCACTCTCACTTTGAGGCTCCCTGAGGGCGAGGAAAGACTGACTCACTTGAGCTTCTGAGTGCTTACTTAGCACGGTACCAGGCACAACTGGAGTCTCAGGCTGTGTGCGTTGACTTGAATTGAGACACAGGATGCTTCTGGCTGTAACAGCAGCTGGCAGAGCAGCCAGGATAGTGATGAGGAGCTGACCGTGTCTTAGGAGTTAGTGGGGGCAGGGGCTGGCTCTGGAGTAGCTAGGGATGTGGGAGGAATAGGGGCTCTCGGCAGAGGCGGGACGTGGACGGGGGGCGAGAAGGAAGGAAAGCCGTGTAATTGACAGTAAAACGTCAGAGAAACATCATCTAGGGAACAGGGAAGTGGCGAGTCAGTGTTTCAGGATCTTTGGCTATAGATTCAGAGGTTCTACTAATTTCGTAAATAGTCTTGTTAACTGTTCTTGGCTATGAAGCATAGCATACTTACTACAGCAAATTGGGAAAATACGAAACCTGCTTTTACTTTTCCATTCTGTCTTAGTGTGTGCGGATTGCTATAACAGAACACCACCAACTGGGTGGCTTATAAACCACAGGAGTTTATTCCCTCCGATTCTGGAGGATGGGAAGCTCTAAGGTCAAGAGTCGGTGTGATTGGGGGAGGACCCTTCTTCCACTGTGTCCTCGCGCACTGGCAGGGGTGAGGAAGCTCTTGGGAGCTGCCGTCTTTGGGGGTGACGATTTCACTATATGAGTTCTGGGGGGACACAGGCATTCGGTAGCCCCGTCCTCACACTTTCCCCTTTTCCTGGCTGAGCTCGGGCAGAAACAGTATGGCGCCTGCCTTGGTCGTTAACACTGTAAACACCGCCATGGCTGCTGGTCACGGACTATATACGCCCACACTGGGGTTCATGTCTCTGTTGCTCTAGTGCTGGACTTGGGTCACTTCCAATTGTTCGCTTTATACATAACACCTGGATGAACATCTTTCTGGTAAATCCTTTCTGTCTCTCTTATTATTTCCTTGGGGTGGATTCCTAGACGCTGACTCACTGCATCAGAGCACAGGAACGTTTTAAAGCCCTTTTGTTGCAGATGACATTCCAGCCAACGGCAGGCATTTGTCGCCTGAGCTACTGCACCCTGGGCAGCATTATCCCCGGGTACCCACCCCCTGGGGGGCCTGTGGGATAGACCTGGGCTACCCACCTGCTGGAGGCCGGTCACTGCCTCCTTGCTGCTCCTGGGAGGCAGTGGGGGGCTGTTGTGTAATGCTCGGGACCTGGCTGGGCTGCCTGGGCATTAGGGCTTCAGTTTCCTCATCTGGAGACCAGAGTGGTACTTCCTACCCCACGGTGTCACCGTCAAAAGTGGGTTATTGATAACAGTTACGACTCACATGCATTCAGAGCTCCTCCTATTTCGTCAGAAAACGTCAGGGAATCTTCTGGAACCGAAGGGGCAGTCAGTAGTTGCTCACTGTCACCCCTCCGCTCCCCTTCCTCTCTTGGGTCATCTGTGCTGTGTCCCTGCTGTGGCCCGCGGAGTAGACGGTGATACCAGGTCCTGCTGCTGGCAGGATCTTCTCCCCACCAGGCGGTCACATGGGATGAGCGTGGTCGGGGCGTGCGCTGGGGCACTGGGGAGGGGGGTGGGCTGGAGCTGGTGTCTGGGGCGTCCCGGGCTGGCCTGGGCGGGGAAGGGCCGAGGCATGAAAGGAAGGGACAGCAGCCTGGTGTGGGGCTGCGGGATGGGTTCTTGCCAATGATCCGTCCAGCCGTGCAGGTGGCTCCACGTAGCCCTGCCCGCTCTGCACCAGGGTCTGGAGGTGCCGACCAAGCCTGGGGACCCGGAGTGCAACTCTCGTCCCTGGGGGAGCGGGGGCTCGGAACCCCGGTTCATCAGCACACGGAGCGTGGGCCCAGGGTGTTCCGTGGGACCGGTGGCCAGACTGGGGCGTGGCCGTGGTGCAGACCAGTTCTGAGTTCTGCCGCCACTTTGTGTCGCCTCCTTCGAGGGAGTTGATACAGTTTTGCACCGTTAAGTGCTCATTTTGCGTCCCTGTGTCTGGTGTTGAGTCATCGTCAGAGTGTTCTAAAGACTTGCTTGGCTCTAGTAATTGAAAAATGCCTTCTGGTCCTGAGGGAAGTCACGTAACGTATCCCTCCAAAGGTCAGCGTGACCCAGTGCAATACTCTTTTCCTCAGCGCCGAGAAAGATCGACTAGCAACAGAACTCCACCAGGATCCTTCCGCGGCTCGTGCTCTGAGAGCCGTTCCATCTGGGCCGCGTGAGGAGCATTCGGGCGGGTGTGCAGGGCTCGCTCGCACAGACAGTGACTTCGATTTGTAACAGGAAATATTTCTCTTACCTTCGTTTATCACGTTGTTTGCTTTGTGACATTTAATAGGTGTTACACCACCTCCAAGGGCTCATTTTCTTCCATTTCTAAAGTTGTCTCTTCCGACGAGGATCTCAGGGCAAACGCCAGCTGATGTCAGTGTAGAAAACTAGTGAGCCAGCAGATACATTTGCCTTTTGTCCACATTTGAGTCCGGAAGGGCAGGGGTAAGCTGGACTCGGGCCTTAACAAAGGGGGGGGCCCGTGAGGATGCGTGGCGTCGGGTGGCTCATTCCAAATGCAGACTCTGGGGAATGTTCCTGAGAAGTGCAAACACAGTTTTGCTTTATAAAGTTAAAAATTACCCACCACAGGGACGCCTGGGTGGTTCAGTTGGTTAAGCGTCCGACTTTGGCTCAGGTCATGATCTTGTGGTTCATGGCTTCGAGCCCCGTGTCGGGCTCTGTGCTGACAGCTCGGAGCCTGGAGTCTGCTTTGGATTCTGTGTCTCCCTCTCTCTCTGCCTCCCCCCCCCCTCTTTCTCTCTCAAAAGTAAATAAACATTGAAAAAAAATAAAAAAGAAGTATCTTAGTTCATATATCCTTCTATACTGTTGTCTTTACATAAAAAAAAAATTGTCCACCGTGAAGGCAAAGGTGAAAAGATCTGTGACTGACCTGCGGGTTTACTTTTAGCTGGACATGGAGAGAGGACAGTTACTTTATCATGCCATTTCCTGTTGGACATTAATTGGCTTTTATTATTCTGTTGATTTGTTATAAAAAGAATACACACTCATCACAGAAACATTAAAAGCTACTGAGCAGTACGAAGAAGAAACTAAAAATGAACCTTAATCCCTTCCTTGTTTAAACCATGATCCTGGTGATGGTTTCTATTCAGTGAAGCCAAATAAATTACCAGCTGAACATTTTGATGTGTTTATTTTCCAGTATTTGTTCCATGCCTACATTTACAAAATTGGGATTACAGGCCACTTTGTAATAGTCTTAAAATATGAGCGAATCTCAATAAATGAGGAGTACAAGAAAACTCCCTCAATCTGATACAGGACATTGATGTAAAATCTACTGCTGAGTTCTTCCCCCCTCCCCCGGGATCAGGGACAAGGCAAGGACATCTGCTCCCACCATGCCTAGTCAACATTGCATGGCAAGCCTTAGACAGTGGAAGAAGGCGAGAAAAGGGAATAAAGCATGTGAACTGGAAAGGAAGAAGTGAAATTGTCTTACTTCCAGACCACATGATTATTGGTGTTAAAAATTCTGAGGACTTCACAAAAAAGCTTCTAGAAGTAATAAATAAGTTTAGCATGGCCACAGGAGTCAAAGTCAATTCAAAAAGTCACTTGTATTTCTAGAGAGTAGAGGTGGACAATTGGAAATAGAAATTTAAGCAGCCATTGCAGTAGCATCAACGATATGCAATGTTTAGAGACATATTTGACAAGATACTTGTGCACTGAACATTGTAAAGCATTGCTTAGAGGTCTTAAAGGAGGTCTCAAGAATTGGAGAGGTATACCATGCTCATGGACAAGAGGATGTGATATTTCGAAGGTGTCATTTTCACCCAAAACTGACCTCCAGATTCAGTGCAATGTCGGTTAAAATCCCAGCAGACATTTTCAAAAATAGACATTGATAACACGATCCTGAAATTTGTGTGGAAGGGCAAAGGACCTGAAAGAATGAAGAGAATGTTGAAAAAGAAGAATGCAGAGGGCTCCTTCTGTATGATTTTAGGACTTACTCTAAAGCTACCACGATCAAAGCATTCTGGTGTTGACATAAAGACATGTAGACCAAGGGAATGGAAGAGAGTCTATAAATAGTCTTGCTCATATGTGATCAGTTAATTTTCGGCAACGATGCTAAGGTATTTCACTGGCAAGAGGGTAGTCTTTATCAGCAAGTGGTGCCGGAACAGCTAGACATCTGTTTGCAAACAAACAAACAAACTTGGACCCTTATTTCAAATCAAATATAAAACTTAGGATGGGTCATAGGCATACATGTAAGATTTAAAACTGTAAAGAATCAACGAGAAAGAAAACCCTCTGTTTAAATCTTGATTAGGCAAAAATGTCTCAGAAAGCACACACAAAGTACGATCTATAAAAAAATCGACAGGTTGGACTGGATCAGATTAAAGCTTCTGCTCTTAAAAGAACCTGTTACGAAAATGGGAAGGTAAAGCCACAGATTGGAGCAAAATGCCTGCAAAAAACACACTTACATCTAGAGGAGAGAAAGGAATGTTGTAGCTCAATGGCGAGAAGATAGACGGCCCCATTTGAAACTGGGCGGAAGGCGGGCGCAGACATCTCATCAGAAAAGATGTCAGAATGGCCCATTTGCAAATGGAAAGATGCTTAACAGCTGCGGTCGTCGGGGAGCTGCAAACTAAAACCAAAAGCAGGTACCAGGGCGCACACAAGCATTGGCGACGATGTGGGGAAAGTGCCGTCCACTCGGGAAGACGGTTCGGCAGGTTTTTATAAAGCCCATCATACTTAGCAGGGGACCCATCAATTCCACTGGGACGTGTTTACCCAAGAGACGTGAACGTATAACGTCTGTGGAAAGACACGTGTGAATGTTCACATGCTGCCTCATTACCCCCCAAAACTGGGAACAACCCAAGCACCCGTCAGCAGGGGGATGGCTGAACAAATTGTGGTTCACCCGAGCGGTGGGATCCCGCACGGCGGTAGCCAGAGTGCGCATGTGCAACAGTGCGGGTAGAGACGCGTTTCGTTAAGTGGAACACACAGACGCTAAAGATTGTATGTGATCCGATTCTTTTCGCGTGGCATTTGAGGAAAGGCAAAATTGTAGAAAAAAGATCACTGGTTGCAAGGGGCGGGGGGTGGGAAGAGGGACACGAGGGGCCCTTCTGAGGTGATGACAGTATTCTGTATCGTGACAGTGGGTGGTTCCTGGACCACACATTAGTCAGACTCCCTGGACCGAACGCTTAAGAAGAATGAATTTTACTACGTGCGGATTATACCTCCAAAACCCTCACTTAAAATAAACAACAGGGGCGCCTGGGTGGCTCAGTTGGCTAAGCGTCCGACTCCGGCTCAGGTCACGATCTCACAGCCCGTGAGTTCGAGCCCCGCGTCAGGCTCTGGGCTGATGGCTCAGAGCCTGGAGCCTGCTTCCGATTCTGTGTCTCCCTCTCTCTCTGCCCCTCCCCCGTTCATGCTCTGTCTCTCTCTGTCTCAAAAATAAATAAACGTTAAAAAAAAAAATTTAAAATAAATAACAAAACCCAGGAGCATTTCCCCATACAATTATATATCCCTCAATCAAAGAAATATCACTTAATCAAACGTTAGTAACATCAGCTAACATTAACGTGACAACAAATGAAACTCATGAGTGTGTGATGTTAATGTTATTTGGATGCACAGTAATATTTTTGACACCCCCCCCCCCGGGGTGGAACGTTTACTTTCTTTCAACGTTCTTGGTGTCGTGCCTGATTTCACGGCAAGCGTCTCTAAGTATTTATACTTCTTCCTTACGCGGTGTTGGAGGTAAGTTCCCACTGGGTGAAGGGAGTGAATGCTTCGCGCAGTCTCAGCCCCGAGCATCGCACTGTCTCCTAGAAAGCTTCAGTTTGGTACGTTAAAAAAATAGATATCTATATTTGCCAGTTTGGTGAGAAACAAGAGTCTTACTTTAACTTGGGTTTATTGAACTCCTAGCGACATCAAACATAATGTATTTGTTTCCCTCTTTTGTAGCTGTGAGAGTTTCACATACGTCTGTCATGAGTATTGCTGTTAACAAATTTCCCCTTTGTTGCTCGCTTGGTGTGGTTATGCTTTGCGGTGTTAAGACCACCCGGAACTTAGTAGTAGCTCTGCGAGAGATAGCAGTCTTCTGCTTGAGCAACCTTAGTGGGCTTGGGAGTCCGCGAGGGGGAGCGGCCGGCAGGGACCACGCATCTGCCGCTGGTGTCCCGTCAAGCTGCTTTATTGGATCTGAACGAGCCATTCCCGGGGTGGTTTCCCACACGGCTGGAGGGTGGCCCTGGGTGTTGGCTGGGGGCCTGGGTTTCTCTGCACATGGGCCCGTCCGGGGGCCGCTTGGGCTTCCTCCAAGCATGGAGTCTGGTTCTCGGCGTATCGCAAGCCGCTCAAAACCCAGACCCACAAGTTCGCACCCAGCACCTCCACCGCCTTCCCCTGGTCACGTGGTCCCAGAACCCACCTTGATTCAAGGGAGGGGACGTAGACCCCGCCTCTTAATGGGCACTCGTGGTAAAGAATTTGTGGCCATTTTAAAACGGCCACACTTAAAAAACACCTTTTGGTATTTTGTGGGGGTTCATAAAATTATGTGGGTTTTATGTGACCGTGGACTTCGAGCATTTTTCAGAAGGGGAGGTGGAGAGAGAGAGATGGGCAGACGTCCCCCTTCACCCTCTACCAGCGCTCGCCCCTGCCCGGACAGAAGCCCCTCACTATCTGGCTGCAGTTGCTCTGGGCCTTTCTGTGTGTGCGTTTATATGATGTGGTTTGCGATTGCGTAGAGGGCTTTTATTTAACAGGAGAAGGGATGGGACTCTTGCTGTGTGATTTGCTCTTTTGCCTTAGTGACCTGTCTCGGCGGTCTTCCCGGGTCAGGCCGGCTGGACCAGCCCCTTCCTGTCCAGCCTCTGCGAAGGGTTTCATACACGCACTTTACGTGACGGGCCCCGGCCGGTGGGCACTTTCCTGCTTTCCATTCTTTGCTGTCGCAGACGCCCCCGCCTTTGCGAGCCCCCTGCAGAACTCAGCCCTGGGGGGGGGGGGGCGATGGCGGGTCACTGTGGCTGCACATCCTGGTTGTTGCTGCTGGACCGCCGCCCCCACCGAAGGGTTCCCTCCCGTTGCGGATTTATCTCGGATCCCTAGAACACGTCTCCCCCCACTCGTACGTTGGTTGGTTCTGTTCACCATACTGCGCATACGCTCTGGGCCAAGCGCTCCCCTCCCGCCACGATTCCGGGCGACACCTTTCTGACCAGGATCTCACAGTCCAGGGGACGGCAGGCCCCCCGGGGCACCTCCTGCCAGGCCAGTGGGGGGAGGGCGTGGCGCGTGCGGGCTGGGGCCTCTTGTTCTCCTGGAGTGTCGTTAAGCCAAGGGGTCTCTTCTGGACACCGCGTTGACTCGTCATAGTCGCTCTTGAGGGAGGGAAGGAGCCTGGATCCGGTGTCCGTGCTGGGGACTTCAGCTCCCGTTCCTGGCCCTGTTACTACAGCCCCTTCGTAGCAGGGGGACTGAGGCTCAGGGTAGGAAATGCTCAGGTCAGTGCAGCCTGCGGATTCCGGAATGTCGGGACGGTCAGTGCAGAAATGGTGCAGGCCCCCCACAGGTGCTGGATGCCCTGTAGGCCTCGGAGAGCATCGCTGAATGAATGGGGCGCCCGTGGCCCGCCGGGCCCGCTCCAGTGACGGGTGTCGCTCGTCCATCACGGAGCCGTTGGCGAGTCCGGTCTGGAGCCGGTGCCGATCTGTTTTGCGCCCACCCTCCCTCCTCAGCTCGGCGCCCTGGGCCCCACTCCCGGGGTGCCGGGCCTGGGCAAGGCCGTGGATGCAGAGGGCCCCCTGCCAGTGTGACCCCGGCTGGCCCGATGGCAGCCAGCCCGCCCTCCGGGCCCCGTGGAAGCAGGTGGGGCGGTGCGGAGAGCCTCTTGCCGCAAACACAGCCAGCCCGGGCCGTGCGGTCTGGCACTTGGTGCCATCCCTCCCCCGCCCCTTCCCTCCAGAAAGAGGAGATAAATTACCTCCGGGGAAACTCAGATTAATCATCCGGTTCCCCCTCACGCCCGTGGGCTCCGCTCCTGGGCTGGCTCCTGCCGGCAGCGTGGGCTGGCCGCGGCCCAGCCCGCCCCTCTGTCCCGCGCCGTGCCTGCAGTGGGCCGGGGGTTCGCGTCCAGCTCTGCTCTGTTCCCAGCCCTTTGTGGGATGACGGGAGAGACGTACATACGTCCCTCTGTTTCTGGAAAGCCAGATGGAGAGCAGGGGGGACGGAGCGGAGCAGGCACGCCCCCCGGTGCTCGGGCCGGCGGGAAGATTCCTCTCGTCCCTCGGTGGTGCCCCGTAGGGCCCTCCCCGTGTGACCCTCCCGTGTGGCCCCAGCAAGCCCGGGGGCTTCTGCCGGCCTCCACGCGATGTCGCCTTCCCGTCCACTCCTCCCTTGGGACTCCTTCCCACGTGCTCTGACCTGCCAGCCGGCCCTCGTGGGAGTCCTGGCAGACAGCAGGACTCCCTCCCAGGAGCGTGAGAGGGTGTGACTGAGAGTGTGTGTATGTGTGTGAGAGGGAGTGAGTGTGTAAGAGGGTGTGAGTGTGAATGTACATGAGTGAGTGTGTGTGTGTTGAGAGTTACCTTCTGGTGGGGAGGGTCACCAGGCTGGACCGTATGTAGGTGCCCTCGGCCCAGGTGATGGCACGTATGTGTGTCTGGGCCCCATGAGGGCACCTGGCCAGCATTTGGCCACAGCGTGGGGTAATGTGCGGGGGGCAGGTGTCCAGACCCTCGGGTCAGCCGCGGTGACGGGTGGAAGATGGGGGTCACAGTCCGGGGCAGGCCAGGAGTTAACCTCCCCCCTGGGGCCCTCCTTAGCCACACGGTGTTCCTAGGGAGGAAGCGACGTAGGTGCACGGTGGGTGTTCGGGGCCTCAGCTGCCTCCCTCCCCAGGGTTTGTGGGCACGCGGTGGGTGCCCAGAGACTCAGCTGCCGCCCTCCCCCGGCCGTGGAGGTGCACGGTGGGTGTTGAGGGCCTCAGCTGCCCCCCTCCTGGACCAGGACCACTGCACTCGCAGCCCCAGTGTGCCCCCTGTTGGGCGGTCCTTCGAGGAAGGGGCATGAGCTGGTGCCAGCTCAGGGAGGCTGTGCCTGCCTCTCTACCTGCTGCCCTCCGTGGCCTTCCAGAACCTGTTTGCGTCCTGGCTGCGTCACCCGCTCATGGAATCCCCGTGTCCTGAGGACTCACGCCTCCCCCCCCCCCGCCCCGCCCCCGCTGCCCCCAGGAGCACAGTTGCTGCGTGGACGGAACGCCACGGGCATCTGCTGGAGGGAAAGGACAGGACCGGCCAGGCCGCTGCGAAGGGACCGGCACCAAGCGTGGTTCTAACTGGACGGCCCAGAAGCGCCCGCTTTTCCCAAGGCTGAGCTGCAGCCTGGGGGGTTTCTGGGCCCCCGGAGGACAGAGCAGGAACGAGGGAGGTCAGCGTCTCCCGCCAGCGGGGCGGGTGCGGCCTGTGGGCCGAGGGCGTCCCGCTCATGAGCGAGGACCCGGCCGTTTGTGTGCGCCGGCCGAGCGAGGTCAGGCTGGGGGGCGCCCTGCGCGGTGGCCCTGGCCCGCTGACCGGCCGTGGGGTGGGCTGGGTCCTCTCTGCCCTCTGCTGTCTGCAACGCCGTCCGGCTTTCAGTTCTGACAGGTTCTTAGCTCACCCTGCCCCCCGCCACGACTGCACTTCACCCTTAGCGTGACACCATGAGGTCAGAGTGAGGAGCAGCATGCGGCCTTCCCGCTCCCCGTCTCCGGGCCCTCGTGTTGGCTCACGGAAGGAGCGCTCCCGGGGAGCCCGTCCTGTGCCCCACAGTCCCTGCCTTCCTCCCCGCACACGGTGGGGGCGGTTGGGGGGGGCACGGGGCAGGTGCCCCGTGTCGTCCAGCAGTCCGATCTCAGGCCGGGTGAAGGGAGTCAACGATGCTTGCGCCGTGGCCGTGGCCGTGGCCCCTGCCGGCCGGCATCCCGGTGCCGGCCACCCCTTGCGGTGTCCCTTCCCTTTTGCCGATGGTGACGGGGAGCCTCCGGATGGAACCCACTTTCCTCAGGGCCGTGGGGCTTGTGGCGGGGGGGGGGGGGGGGGGCTGGGACCGGAGCCACATTTGCCGAGCCCTAACCCCGGGGCCTTCGGAGGCCCCCTGGGGGAGGCGGCTCGAGGAGGCCTGTCCTGGCCGTCCGGTCGAGGACACAGATGCTGCACAAATAGTCACATGCCACGAAGCTGAGGCCGTGTCAGCGCCCCGAGCTCTTGCTTAGAAACCGGAAAAGGGGCCAGAAACACCTGACAGACGGTGTCATTGGACACGACGGGCTCCGTGCTGGGCTCACCCCCAGGGAAGACAGACTGGCAGGGGGTCAGGGATGTCGTAGGGGAGGCTAGTGGGGTCTCTCGGTGGGGGAGGGACGATGACCACGAGCCCCCGCCAGGTGCGCCCTCACGTCTGTTCCCGCATGGGACCCTCCACTGCCCATAGGGCAGGGTGGGCAGAGCCAGGCTCCAATCCAGCCCCCTCTAGCCTCAAAACTGCCTGAGTTGGGGTCCAGGGGTGCTAAGGCCCCGCGGCAGGCCCCCGGGGGCTCGAGCAGGGCGGTCGTGCTGCCCGCCGCACACCCCCAGGACTCTCTCCTCAGGGACCGTGGTGGAGCGGTCCCCGCAACGCCGTGGCATCGGTGCGGTGGCGGCCGATGAGAGCCGGGGCCTCCTGGACGGGACCGGGCCCTGATGTCCGCAGAGGAGTGATGGGAGCCACCGAAGGGGGTCACGGGGCGGCCTCAGGCGCGAGGAGCCCGTCGTCCCCGTGTGGCAGCGAGCCTGGCCTGCCCCCAGTTGATGTGAGCTCCAGGGCTCTGCCCTGTGGCAGCCCCGGGGTGCCGGAGGGGGAAGGACGTGGAGGCGGTCTGAGTGCATTTTCCACCCCTGCCTCTTTGCTTTGTTCCCACAGTTTGGTCACTGAAGAGGAATTTCTGTCGGAGCCTCCGAGGGCCTGTTTGTTTTCCGACCTGCTGGGCTGACCTTCCTGATGGGGCCACGGAGGGCTGGTGGGAGGAGCCTCGGCCCTGGGTCGGGTTGGGGGGGGGGGCCTCTGCCCCCCCTCCCTCGCTGGTGTCCCTCGTCCTTCTTGCTTCCCCGAAGCGTAGGAGGGAACTAGTAAGGACAGGGCAAGGGCTGGTGCTTCCGCGGGTGACCGCGTGGCGCTCTGCTGACACGGGACAAGTGGAGCCCTGGGGGACAGTGGCCGTGTCTGCCGGGACCAGGGGTGCGGGGATCCTCCTGAGGTTCGCAGCCCAGGGGAGCAGACCGCACACGGGCCTGAGGTACCTGAACTCACGGAAGGGCGCATCTCTGAGAGCAGCGAGGTTACCGCACGCGGGAGGCGGACGCGCCGTGATTCGGGGACTGCGTCATGAGCTCCGTGTGGCCCCTGCCTGTGCCGAGTGGATGCGGGTTCGGGGCTGGCGTGGATCAGAAGCTGTGGATGGCTCTGTCGTGGCCCTGGCCGGGTCCCAGCCTGCTGGGGCCACTCCGGGTGGTCACTCCCCGTGTCCACCCGTCCTCGCTCTCGGAATCAAGGGCGCCGGCACCCAGGTTATTTATGACTCGTTCTAGCTCTAAAATTAGACGGTTCTGAGAAATTTGAAGATGTAAACCTTGGTGGTTGTTTAGAGAACTCGTCATGTTTTCTTTTGGCGGTAACGGTGTTGACTCAAGGGTGCAGAGCGCCCGCCACTTGGCTCTCCCCATTGGGTTTGTCCGGCAGCCCGCAGACACCTGGCAGGATTTGGCCCTGGTCTCCGTTGAGAGGAAACGGTGGGCTGTGGGCCTTGGAGGGTGAGCCGTGGCGTTCTGGGGCCGGTGGCGGGGGTGGGGGGGTGGCGCGGGGGGGGGGGGGGAGGGAGTCCCAGCACGCGGATGGAGTCCCTACAGGAAGGGCTGTATCATCCCCACCGGGGCGCCGAGGGTGCAGGCTGCGTGCCCCACTTCTCCCAGCAACACTGTCTGGAACCTGGGGCCTTCAGCGCTCCATGCGTGTGTCACAGGAGGGCCGCCGGAGGGCCACCAGCGAAGGCAGGGGGGTGGACAGGGGCTGCGCAGGTGAGCGCAGGGCAGGGACAGAGCCGCCCAGATCAGCGCCCGTCCTCAGAGATCCCTGAGCCCAGGGGCCGATGGAGCCGGTCACCGTGGGGGACGGCGCTGATGGTCACCTTTCGATGAGGTAAAGGTGCTGCGATGCCCCCACCCCTGCCGCCCGGCGCCTGGGGTCTGGTGGGAGCCCGTCGCCCGAGAAGGGGACCCGGGGTCCCGGAGATGTGGCAGGTGGACGGGACAGCACAGGCGCGCACTCCCTGGTGATAGAGTCGCGGAGGGCACTGCTCCGGCTTCGGGGCCCCGGGACTCGGAGGACCGAGGAAAAGGTCCTCTCCCCCGGGGCCTCTGTGACCTGGTGGAGACCAAAGGCACCTGATGGTTCCAGGTCCAGGGAGAAGGTTCGGAGCTCCTCCCCGAGCCCTTAGGAAGGGGGCAACAATCAGCCGCCGCACTGTCCGGCCGGGATGGGCAGAGCCGGGGCTTCAGAGGCAGTCTTCACCCTCAGCAAGTGTCTGAGAACACGTGTGGCCTATTTAAGGGAAAGCGAAAAGCAAAAAAGGAAACAGAAGGAGTGGAGCTTGAGCCCGAGCCGGACACAGGTGCCCTGTGCAGGGGGTCTGACCGTCAGGGCCCCGCGCTCGTGCCTTCTGGGCAGACGTGGGGGCTGTGCGCCCCCCCCCCCCCCCCGACGGCTGGCCAGCTTGGTGTCCGTGTGGCCCGCTGGCGGTGGGGCCGCGCGTGCCCCGGGCGTGCCGGGCTGTGAGGTCACTCCCGGGGACCGCTTTGGGGTCTCGCGCCCTGCAGTGTGCCGGGGGGCGGGGGCAGGAGCCCCGGTGGCGTGGGGCACCCTGGCTCTGAGTCCCCAGGGGCTCTGGGCAGATGGCTTTCGGAGTGGCTGTGGAAGGTGCAGAGGCCGCCCCGTGTGGTTGGTGGCCGTGCCGGTTGACCAGCTAGCCGGCCGGTTGTGAACCGTGTCCGTGGCGCCTCCGGGCCCCGATCCGGGCCGTTCGTTTCTGCTTCGGCTCCTCAGTAGGCCGCTCGGTCCCGCGTTCCTTTCCAGGCTCCTGGTGCCGCCTTTTGGGCACAAAGCGCCTGTGGCTCCGCCCCCCGGGTGCTAGGACCTGGTTTGCTCCCCGAGACCCCAAGACCGCCCAGGAGTCTGCCGAACGCGGTTTTCGGCTCCCTGGGCTCCGCAGAGCCTGAGTGGGACGCGGGTGCCCGCTGCCCCCAGCGCACGGTGGCCCGCATGCGGTGAGGGTGGCGTGGTCTCACTGTGGTGGCGGTGGCCTGGTTTTCACACTGGCAGCCTCAGGCGCCTGAGCGGGCGCTGGGCGGGTGCCGAGACGCGGCCAGTTCCCTCTGTGTCTCCACGGGGTGCTGCGACGCGCAGGGGGGAGGCCCGCCCAGCTGTTGTGGAGGGAGGAGGAGGGAGGGCTCGCGGACTGTCCAGGGAATGTGCCCCGGGCAGCCTTTGCTGGCAGATGTCCTCTCATTGGCCTCAGCGAGGCGGTGACCTCAAGACCTTCTCCCTGGGGACGGTGGCGGGGGGGGGGGGGGTGATGCTGGTCTCAGACCAACGGGCACCTGTCCCCGGAGCACTGTTTCCTGGGGGCGTTCTCATCCTCATGGAGGCACCGAGGACCTTGGTTTCTTAAGAAACTGCCTTTTGACAGGGAGGCTGTGTCAACGGGAGGGAAAGTCCATGGAAGTTCTGTCCTGCCAGATGCCTCCCAGGCCCTTCCCACACCTTTTATAAAACTTCAAAGTATTATTATTTGTTTTTTTAGCTCTGGCACAGGGAGCCCCTGGCCGGCAGGAGGGGTGGCGTTGGGCCTGGATGGTCTGGTGGCCTTTTCAACTTGTTTAGCAGAGGCCTGTGAACATGTCCCGGAGGTTTCTGGAAAACAGCTCTCCCCCACCAGCGATGGAGAAAACAGGTTTGCGAGCTGCCCGTCTGGGAAGAGCACGGCCAGCTCTCGGGACGGGGCCCTGAAAGCCCAGCCGGGACCTCTGGTCCCTCCCCTGGCCACCGCCCGTGCTGGAACCGAGTCTCAGAGATGAGCCAGAACTGTGTGCCATCGCTGTGGCAGGTGAATGGGCGGCTGGCACCGGCCGTCCCTTCCCACGGCCCGAGTCCAGGTCTGGGCTCTGCCAGCGCCTGAGCCCGATGTCAAGTGGACAGACGTCCGGCAAGGGTCGTGGGCAGCCTGTAGGACGGTCTCCAGGGCCGCGAGCTTCAGAGGCGCCGCCCCCGCCGTGCGAGGGGGTGACCGCGCCGTGCGGGGAGGGGGGGCTGGGTCCTGGCAGGAGCCGAGAGCCACCCAGGGAAATCACAGAGGCCACAAGAGGCAGTGATCCTGTCCACGAGAGGAGGTCAGTCTGGACCGAGAGCGTCCTGGGTCCCCACGCTGTCCCTTCCTCCGCCCACCCCTGCATCTCCTTGGTTACAGCGACAGGAGTCTGTGGCAAAGCTGAGTTGTGCAAACGGACGCTGGCGGCAGAAGTCTGGGATCGAGGTGACATGGTGCCTCGCAGGGAACTGAGGGCGGGGGCGTGCTTCGTGCCGGAGAAAAGCAGCTTCTTCTCCTTGCGGCCCGGTGTTCTCGGAGCCTGGCCCGGGCTGCCGCGTCCCCCATCCCAGCCCGTCGCCGTGTGGGGAGGGTAGCCCACGGGATGCCCTCTGCACCTGCCGCTGCCCTGGACGCTCCCCTCCGGGCCTGCCCTCTCGGGCACGGGGTCTCTGTCAGGGCCTCGCTGGGCACGCACGGAGGCTGCCCAGCCTCTGGGGCCCCGACGCTCTCCGGTGGTTATGCTGAGCTCCCAGTGAGGCAGCTGGCTGCAGGATTCCTGGGATGCGGGAAGGAGAACTGATGCTGGGGGTCCTTTCTCACCTCCACATCCTCCACCCCTGTTAGGAAAGTGGGACTTGCCTTTGGAGCGAGCCTCGGGCATGTGGTGAGCCCTCTGGGGAGGAAGGCTGGGGAGCCGACGAACTGAGTAGTTGAGGAGGGCCCAGGATCCGGGACAAGCCTGCGTGAGTCCACTCAGTGGGGGCTGAGTTTTTAGTAGCAGGTGTCAGAGTCTAATCCAAGTTGTTACGAACATAAGGACGGATGTATTGGCTCATGTGGGCGATGGCTTCAGGCACAGCTTGATCCAGGAGCAAAAGCAGTGTGGCAGGAGTCTGTCCCTGCTCGCTGACGCTCCCCTCAGCCCTGGCAGAGGGCTGCCTGAAGCTCCTGCTTCATGGTCCCCAGTGTGTGGGGCCAGCAGAGAGGAGAGGATTCCTCCTTCCCAAAGGAAAAGCCCCAGGATGGAGCTTTGTTGGCCTGGGCCAGTGTCTGGTCCACCAGGGCACCGACCATCTGGGACCAGCTGGTGCTGTGGCCTCATTGGCCTGGTGGCAGGGGCGGGGCCAACCCCCTACTCCCTACCCCCACCCCCATCCCCACAGGGAGGTGCCGGGGCTAGGCTCCCCTAGCCTGGGCATCGCCCGCTGTGATGTGGAAAACGTTGGGGTTCAGAGCCTGTGGCCGAGAAAGAATTCTCGAGACGTCTTCAGTGTGAAAAGGTGGCTTTATTAAAGCACGCGGACAGGTCCGTGGGCAGGAAGAGCTGTGAGAAGCGACTGCTTACCCACCGCCAAGTCGGGAGGGGGCTGGGGACAGCACAGGCCTCCAAGGGATTTGGGAGCAAGGTTTCCAGGGCCCCGAGAGGGCTCACTATTGTTGGGAAAAGGCCACGTATTACCGTTTAGCAAACCGTCAGTCATGAGACCTTTCAGATGCGTATCAGGGGACCGTACGCTTGGAGTCTGATTTGCTACCTTGTATCTTGGGGGGTAGAGGCGAAGGACGTGTCCGAAGGGATTTTTACGCGATAGAGGACACTTACAGGATCCCGGAGGTCGGGATGAGGTCAAGCTAAGATCGCCTTTTGCCCTTAGCGAAGTGTCATCATCGAGGCAGCTGGGCTCCCAGAGGGCGGTGACTCTGCCTGTCCCAGGGACTTGTCCAGGGGCCGGACGCAGTGAGGAAATTTAAGGTTTTCCTTCTGACTCTAAGTTGGAGTTTGTTTTCTCCGCGGGGACTCCCCGGGGCCTCTTGCAGTAGCGTGAGCTGAGCTTTCCGTAGGGAGCCGCCTTTGTTTGGGGCAGGTGTGTGGACAAGCCCGTGGTCCTCGCAGCCCGGAGGTCCCTGCTCTTTCTGATGTGAAGGAGGGAGGCCACGTTCGGGCCCGAAGGCCCCGGGGCACCGCTGCCCTTCTCGGAGGAGCCCCCGCCGGAGGGCCAGGAACTTTCCGGAAGGGAGGCAGGGACCTGCTCCTCGCTCGTTCTTGGTTCTGCTCTGTCTTGTAGGCAGAGGTCTTCTGGGGCCAAGCGAGAATTGCATCTTTGCTGTAAACAGTTATGGGACAATCGTGTGTTAATTGGGTGACGAGGGGGATAAAACGTGCTCAGGGCGCGTGGGGTGTGCGGGCTCCGGCTGAATCCACGCACGGTCAGTCTGTGTTCCGCCACCAGGGGGGGTCCCACCGGCCCCGCAGCTGCCGGTGGACGAGGGAGCCGGGCAGGCGAGGGTTCGTTCCTGCGGCGGGAGCTGGGCCGGGAGCACGGCTCTGGGGGCCGCAGTGCACGTCCCCCCAACACCCGGCGTCTGAGCTGGTTCTGAGCCGCCTCCGACTCCCCTGAGCCCTCCGGGCGCTCCTGGGAAGGTGGGGGTGCCCTCTGCCGCTCCTTCCCTGCCTGTCTAACCCCACACCTCCCTTCCTTTGCCATTTCAGCTCAGCCAGCAGATCTCCTGAAGGTTCTAGATTTTCACAACTTGCCTGACGGAATAACAAAGACAACAGGTTTTTGTGCAACGCGGAGATCTTCCAAAGGCCCAGATGTCGCTTACAGAGTCACGAAAGATGCTCAGCTCAGCGCACCTACCAAGCAGCTGTATCCTGGTAAGAGACGGGCGTGTGTGTCCTCGCTGGTGGGTGGTGGTGAGGGGATGTGTGTTCTGGTGGAGGGCACGGCTCTCCCCTCCTGCCTCCCGCCAGGGTGCAGAGCTGGAACCCCATGTGGCGGGAGAAGCACCCTTGATTTTCCAGGAAGCTCTTCTGAGGAGGCTGGCTTGAGCTCGTTATAGTGAAAAAACCCAGCAGCCATCACATG
Source organism: Herpailurus yagouaroundi (assembly GCF_014898765.1). Classification (NCBI taxonomy): domain Eukaryota; kingdom Metazoa; phylum Chordata; class Mammalia; order Carnivora; family Felidae; genus Herpailurus; species Herpailurus yagouaroundi. The sequence continues at coordinate 1,010,099 of NW_024412484.1, forward strand.
AGCCCTCACCACCGAAGGTGGGGGCGTGAGGCCTCGTCCGTCCCCCTTGCTATTCCAAGCAGGTGCATCTCCAGCTGTAGACAGACTGCCAGGACCCCAGATGCAAAAAGGTGATGGACGGTTCTCCGGTGAGGTGGAGAGAGACCCAGGGTCATGGGAAAGGAAGCCCTCGCACACAGAGGCTTAATTGGGGGCAGTGACATTGAGAGACGCATGAATCGAGCATCACGGCTCCCAGCAAGAGGGTGCAGGCTTTTAATGAGAGGTGATTGCCAAGCGCCAGGCCTCTGCTTTTAATGACGCGCCCGGCACGGGGAGCGCCGTTGGCTGCTAAGACGTGGAATCCGAGTCGTCCCGGTCCCCCGGCTGTGGACCAGTGTGGCGCCCCCTCCCCACGCCCCAGAGTGAGTTCAACCCTCTGGGCTTATCTGGCCGCGGGGAGACAGCCCACGGTCGGTCGGGGTCGGTCGATAAGCTCTCCCCCTGCCTTAAAGGAGCCCTTTTCGCTTCGGGTCCGAAAGGGGCCGGGGCGCCAGGCGTATCCGTTCACCTTAGGAGACGCTCTGTAATTATTAGAAGACTGGGCGTCATCTGTTTGGTGACCTGGCTGTGACCCCGACCTTGGGCGGCCCTTTGACAAATGGCGGTGTCTCTGCTCCCGCGTTCCGCCCCCCCCCCCCCCAGGTCCCGAGGGACACATTCTTCCGGGGGCTGCTGTCTGCTCCCTGGACCCCTTGGACTCAGCCGGCCTTTAATCCGTGGGCCCTTAGGAGGCTGTCCCTGAGAGGGGCCGGGTCGGCCCTTTACAAGAAGGTCACTCTGGGTAGATGAGGTCAGCCAGGGACACCGCGTCCCCTGCGGAACCGTCAGGAGCCCACCTCTGGGTCAGGGCCCCCTCGTGCTCCCGGCAGACGGCCGCAGGGGCCTCCGTGCCCAGCATCCCGGGAGCACTTCCTCACCTTTGGGGCTGAGCCTAGACACGCGTCTTAGGATCGCCCTCGTTCTCGTCTTCGCCCAGAAGCTGCCTACATCCTGCCCCACGTCCCCTGCCCTAGAGAGACTTGGGGGGCTGGGACCAGAGAAGGGCTCGAGGCGGAGCCGTGGGGGGCTTCCCCAGGCCCCGGCGGCTGCGCAGAGCGTGTGTGATGCTGTCCCCACGTGAGGCCTCCTGGGGAAGCCAGGTGGGCCGCCTGGGAGGTAGCCTGCCGGACGCCCGGCTTGGGGGGGGGTCTCTGTCACGACAGACTCCTGGGGTTTCTTTCCTTCTGTCTTCCCGGCCTCCTTACGTCACGCCAGAGAGGTCGCATGGACCTCGGAATAGAGACCAATTATCGGAGGTCTGGCCTGAAGTCAGGAGTAAGATTTCCCTAAGCTCTCCAGTTAGTAACTTGATTACACAGTTAGCGTTTAAACGCTCTGACGGGGTGCTCTGGTTGCGATTAGCCTGTGGAGTCGAAGGAGCCCAGACAGAGTCAGACAAAGCTGGGGACTTGCCTCGGGCTGATTTGAGCAGGGGTTTCTGTGGGGTCCCTTCTCTGAGCGTGGAGCCGCTGCGGTTTGCTGACCCCCGTCAGCCCCAGGGCGGCCCAAGGATGTTCTTCCGGGTCCGTGTCCTGTGCCCGTGGCCTCGGATGTGAGGAAGCACACGGCTTCTGTCCCTTCTCGCGGAACCTCTGAGCGAGCCCGACGCCGGACGTCCTTTCCGCTGTGACGCCCGCCTCCCGGGGCGGGGGACAGTGTGGCTGCTCGGAGACGCCTGGGTCAGCTGGGCCGGCCGTGTGGTCCGGTGGCCACGTGCACGGTTTTAAACGTGTCTTAGAGCAGAGGGAGGCCGACTTCCAGGTGATTACTTCCATGAGGAGAAGGCCCCGGACTTGTCTGCAGCGGGTCACCTGGATCCTCTGGGGAGCAGTGGCCCCTTCACAAGCCGGTGGCCAAGGCTCGCGGGTATTTGGGAGCCCTTGTGGGGACTCTTCCCCCAGCGTGGGCCAGACACAGGTTAACCCAGGTGCCCGCCTCGCCCGCTCCTTTATTCTGCGGCTACGTACGAGCCTTCCGCAGCGCAGGCTTCTCTGGGGAGCCCGGGTACCGTCGGGGGGGACCGCAGGCGGGCAGCCTGGTGCTGTGTGCACCTGCTAGCCGGACAGAGACTCCTCCCTGTCCCTCAGAGGTCTTCCTCGTCTCCTTGGGCCCAGGGGTCTGGGTCCTGAGGTCAGTGGACTCAGGACGGCAAGCGGGGACCTGTCCCGGCAGTTGGCCCTGGGTGGCCCTGATGCCGTGTAAGCAGTCTATAGGGATTAAGGCAGAGCCCAGAGCTGTGACGCTTTGGGGGGCAAGCCGGAGAGGGTGGCGCTGCTTGCCTGGGGGTCCCCGGGCCTCGCCACTCTCTGCTTGCAGGAGGGACACCGTGTCAAGGAAGACAGGCCCGAGACCCTAGAAGATACCATCATGGATCCCCCGTGAACGCAGGAGACCAGTGTGTCCCATCAGGCTGCCCCCACTTCCTGGACGGGCGTCTGCCCTGGGGCCCCAGTGACAGGGGCTCCTTTGTCCATAGAACCAGCTCGGCCACATCCACACTGTGTCCTCTGAAGGCTTCCGGAACATGGCACGCTTCCTCATGATCACGGGCCCCCTCCTCTGTTTTTGTGCCTTGGATCGGGGTCCCCTCTCCATTTTGTCCTCCACCTGGTACCCTCGGGGCCCCTGAGACTCCCTTCATGTTCCGGATCCGAAGCAGGGGCGGGGTGTCACAATGTGCCCCCACCCCCTTTGGCCTTCCCCCCAGACCTTCCCTCCTGGTGGGCCTGGGGCTCCGGATCAGCCTCTGTCCAGCAGAACATCCTATCCGGGAGCTGTTGGCGAACGAGGATTCAGTTTAATAGTGATGCCCTTATTAAACTCCTACTGTATACTCAGACTGCCCCAGTGCCTTTGGGCCTCGGCAAAGTAGACAGGAAATGACTCAAGGAAGTCATCCCTTAAGGAAGTCATTCATCTGCCCTCTGTCTCCACCTTGGGACCCCCCCCCCCACCTCCCTGAGCTGGCCTTTGGGGGCTGGTTGGTTTCACCGGTTGAAGCAGCCACAGCCTCTTCCTGTTGGCTCGCCCTGGCAAGATCTCCGCACCCTGGGTCCTGCAAAGGTCACAGAGGCTGCAGCAGGCAGTTTTCCTGCCCGCCCCTCCCCCCTTGGCCTGGTGCCCTGGAGGTCCCCTTGTCCCCAGCATGTTACCCTGCAGCTAGCTCTCTGCTCCAGTGAGCAGAAGCAGGGGCGGTGGCCTGGCTGTGCAGCTCTTCCGTCAGCAGAGGGCGCTCAGGGATAGCTTCTGGGCTGGACGCGGCCCCCCCACCCCAGCCCTGCCGCCCCTCGGACCTTGGGGCGGCTGCTCGACCGGGTTGCCATCCCAAGGAGCGGTGGGTCTGATAACAGAGTCCCTCCGCGTCCAGGTCCATGAGCCGGGTCCACAGCCCCGCGTGACGCTTCTCACCCCCATCCCCACCCCCTGCCCCCGTCAGTCAGAGTGTGGGTGCCCACACCTCTCCGGGTGCCACTCCTTCCGGCCAGTTCCGCAGAGCGTGTCTGCGTGGCTCCCCTGTGTCAGCACCAGCCACGCTCTCTCCACGCCCCGGGCCCCGTGCAGAATTGCGGGCTGCGCCACTGTCGCGGCCAGAGAATGGCGCGTGCGAGTGGGGAGGTCGGGAGCACACGGAGCGGGCCTGCGCGCACTCAGCGGGCCACGTGGGTCTGGCTGTCAGTGACCTTGTGTTGTTTCCGTCCTGAGATGTAAAGTGTGTTTTCTGCCATTAACATACAGGGTTGGTTTTTTTTCTTTCTTTTTTAAAAGTTTGGGTTGAAGTCCCTTGATTTCTTTCTCTCTTTCTTCTGGTTTGCATATCAACCGGGAAATGGCAAAAAGTATGGTCCCTTTCCCCTGCCCTCTCTCCCCCTCCCTCCCTCCTGCAGGCACCAAATGAGACACAATCTGCCAGGTCCAGCTTTAGGAACAGTGATGCATCTGGAACAGCCCCTGCTCAGAGGACGCTGACCTTCTAGGAGGTTCTGATTAGGATTTATATGCAGATGTGGTGAGGAACTCAGGAGATGACATTGAAGGCTCACAGCTGGAAGGAGCAATCAAGTTTGCCTTTACTGAGCTTCAAAGAGGATGGGCTCGGTCACACGGTGATAGGGAAGGGCTACAGGAACAGTTTGATCAAGGGGCAGATGTGTAGCAGATGGCTGTGCACCACCATATGCGTCCGAAGTTGCCAGGTCCCGAGCTGGTCTGTTTGCAGAGCTGCGGCTACGTGCAGCCGAGGGCTTCCTGACTGCCCTCTTCCCTCTGTCTTCTGTTACAGCGTCTTCATTTCCCGAGGACTTCTCCATTCTAACCACTGTGAAAGCCAAGAAAGGCAGCCAGGCCTTCCTGGTCTCCATCTACAATGAGCAGGGCATCCAGCAGATCGGCCTGGAAATGGGCCGCTCTCCGGTTTTCCTCTATGAGGACCACACAGGGAAACCAGGGCCAGAGGACTATCCCCTCTTCAGGGGCATCAACCTGTCGGATGGCAAGTAAGTGGGCACCGCTCGGCAGCCCAGTCCTGCCCCCGCTGGAGGGTCAGGGCAGGCCGCCGAAAGCCTGCTGGCTGCTAAGGGACCTCACGGCAGGACGCGCTTTATAAAAAGCAGGGTAGTGCCAGATGCACACAGGCGGGGCCAGGCAGAGGGAGGACGGGGCTCGAGTCTGGAGGCCTGGGTCCTGGTCTCGGGTCGCCCTGCGTGCCTTTGGGGAGCCCTTTCTTCTCCCTGGGCCTCTCTGCTTCCCCTGTGTAAAATGCGCTAAACTATCTCATATGCCAGGCTCCTGGTCTCAGCAGGGACGTAAAAAATTGTGTGGTTATACCCGACTCCTTCCAGAAAAGATGTAAGATACCCTTAAGGACACAGACACATCAGAGGCGGGAGCACACGATTTAAAAAAAAACAAAACAAAAAAGACAGGTCCTTCCAGAATTCTCTGCTGGGGGCATACCTCCACCCTGGTAGTTTGAAAGTCAGCTCGTCCGTGGCTGACACGTCTGAGGCCCTGTGCGTGATCTTCGAAGAGCCTCGGGATGTGGTCCCCGTGCTTCTCGCTGAGAACTTCACACAGGCCCACCCATCCTCCCCCTCCCCTGCAAGCGCCGTCTTGTCCAGCAGCCCGCAGTCTGCCGGAGGGTTCGGGGGGGCTCTCGCGAGGCAGGGCCACTGTGTCTGCCTGCCCTTGACCCGCTGGAGAGCCCGCGGAAGGTTCCAGAGCCCGTGCCCGGGGCTTCCCAGGGAGCTCACGGGGGCAGACAGCTGGCCTGGTGAGAGGTGAGAGACGCGGAGACCTCCACGGCCCGAGCGGACCGCCCAGGGCCACGCCGTGTGGCCGACATCTGCACCCAACCTGGTCTGATGGCAGGGGCTCAGCTCGGAGCGGCCCGGCCCCGCCCTGATGGTGCGGGAAATGGCCGTTTGCCGCAGGGCCGCCTGTGCTGGCCTTCCGCGACACGGGCCCCCTTCACCCGCTGGGCTGTCTGTTTCTCTGCAGGTGGCACAGGATCGCTCTCAGCATCCACAAGAAGAACGTCACCTTGATCCTGGATTGTAAAAAGAAGACCACCAAGCCCCTCGACCGCAGCGACCACCCCGTAATCGACGTCAACGGCATCATCGTGTTCGGAACCCGGATCCTGGATGAGGAAGTGTTTGAGGTGAGACGGGGGAGGGGAGGCCGGCCCATGCGCCCCTGGGCCCAGCGCTGGCGGGTCGTCACTGCTGGATACGGCCGCCGCGGCTGCCCGGCTCCTCCTCGGGGACGCCGGCATCCCAGCACGGCCATGCTTCCATCGGCTGAAGCCTCTACTGTCCCAGGGGGGGTTGTGGCCTGTGGGAGCGGAGAGGCCCCTTGAGGACAGTAGTCCCCAGCCCCATCCAGGGGTCCAGGGACAGGCTTGGGAAGGACACAGGCTTCGGTGAGCAGGGCCCAAGGCTTGTGGACGCATGCACGGCCCTGCCTTCCGGTATCTTCGGCCGTTCTGGGGAGGGGGCGGCTGTGACTGGGTGGACTGGGGGCCAGAGCCGGGCCGGTGCACAGGAGCTGCCGGAAGGCACGGACCGTGCCACCTGCGGCCTGGAGCCTAGCTTTCCGGAAGAGCGCCTCAGGGATGGGGAAGGGGCTGAGCGGAGCATCCCACAGAGTTCTGCATCTCTGTCCTCCCAGATGGGGGTTCAGCGTCAGGGCGTTAAAGCACTCTGTCCCGCTGGTGACCAGGGGTAGGTGACCAGCGGTTTCCGGATGCCCCAGGGGAGCGCGGTGGCATCACCTGGGGACCTTTTAAAGCACAGACGCTCGGGCTTTGCCAACTGAAGGTGCTGGGGCAGCAGGCCTGGGATCTGTCTTCTAGAAGGCCCTCAGGAGACCGGTGGCCCCTCCGGCTTGGGTGACGTGACAGCCAGGACCCCTCCGCTGGACGTCTTTTCTTTTATGTTTTGCTTGGGCTTTTTGCGGAGGGAGGAGGTTCAGCTGCCACCAGGGCCCCGTGGCTGGAGCGTGTTTGGAAACAGCTGTGCTGGATGGTCTCTGAGGGCTTTGCCAGCTCTCGGGGTTCGCCCGTGGGGCCCCCAGAGACGGGAGGATGAGGCGGCATCTCCTGGCGGGACTCCCCAGCGCCAGCGTGAGCTCCCTGCTCGCACACTTGGCCGCGACTGAGAGGTCGGCTCTGTGCCCACCGCCCCTGTGCTCCCCCCTGAGGTGGGGTCTCCGGGTCGGTGCATCTGCTCCGTGACTTGGCGCCCCCCCCCCCCCCAAGCCTCACCCAGGGCTGGACGGGCGTTGACCGGATCCGGGGCTCTGCGGGGGCCCCCGGAGGGCGAGAGAACACACGCCGGCCACTTCCATTTCTGTGCCAACGGCAGTGCCGTCTGCTGCCGATTCCAGGCTCTTCCGGCGGGGAGGGTGGTCACACTGCAGCTTTGAGCAGGCGAAGAGTGTGTCCAAAAGTGTCATCCTTCCGTAAAGTCATAACGGGGCATGTGGCATCACCGCAAAACATTCGGGGACGGACGGCGGCCGGTCCGCTGCAGGCTCCCCGGGGCTACGCCCCCTCCTCGTGCGCGCGCGCGCGCGCGCGGGGCCTCAGGCAAGTAAGTGGCTCTCACATTTCCTGGCCTCGGCTTCCCCATCTGTGCAATGGGGTCACGGATCGTGAATGCAGCCGCGGCACAAGTGGCCTGAGGTCGCACGTGATAGCGCGTGTCACGCTGTGTCCCTCGGAGTAAGCGCTCGACGAGCGTTAGCTGCTTGTTCTCGATTTTAGTTCAGCGCCAAGGCAGGTGCGGAGGGGGGACAGAGCCCAGGGGCATCGGACGCGATGCACCAGCAAGGAAAGACCAGAACGAGGGTCCGCAGAGGGAAGGCCGGGGAGTCAGTGCATGCAGGCAAGTCCGGGGGCCCTGCGGGGTGCGTCCCGGGACGGCAGGGCGGGGTGGGGCCTGCTGGAACCGCCAGATTCTGCAAGTTACGGAGATACACCCTCTGGGCGCATTTCTGACCAGACTTGCCCAGAAACCCGGGATGAACTGTGAGACAGCCGGGGCCGTGAGCCAGGCGGGAGGCGGCTGTGGGGTCCCCTGGGGAGCTGGTGTCAAAGGCACGGGGGTCACACAGACTGGGTTGAGCTGTCGCTGGTTCAGGTCGCCTGCTGGTGGCAGGATCCGGGTAAAGCAGATGAGCCACAGGACGCTCGTTTGTGTATGGGGTCCTGGTAGCGGCACCTGGGAGGTGTCGGGGGGGGGGGCTTCCCTGGGCTCACCTATCGGAGCCCTGGGTGTGGGTGCCCGCTGGGCAACGGGGAGCCAGGGCGCTGGGACTACCCATTTCTCGGTTGGTTAGAAAGTTCTGGGTAACCGGAGGCGGGAAGGTGTGCCGAGGGAGGGCAGTGACCGCGCGCGTTTGAGTTCATTCGTCGTGCAGCGGCTTTTCTGTGCTGGGCAAATTCTTGGTGATTTCTAGTGCCCTTTGTGCGTTCACGGCGTAAAGATTCGGGAACAGGCTTTATCTCTCTTTAAAAAAAAAAAAAAATGATCCTAAAACCAATATTGCTTCCTTGATACCCCTACCGAGCCCAGAGGCGCTCAAGAGCACGAAATACTGAGACTCCACGGCCGTCGGGAAGGGCCGGGCGGGGCCAGGGCGGGGGCAGAGTCCCAGCTATACCACCGTTCACCAGCCGGGGGACGCCGGGTGAGTTGCCTGGCCCCTCCGAGACTCGGGGTCCCCATCTGCACCGCGGTCGACCCCGTTGTCACGCGTGCGCGTGAGGCAGCGCGGGGCTCGCGGCGCGGCTGAGGACAGGCCGTGTTCGGTGGCAACGGCAGCTCAGGAGCCCTTGCCGTGGCACTCGTTCTGAGCGGGAGGGGCTGCCGGGGTCGCGGGGGCTCGTGGGCCACGAGGTGTCCGTGCTCTGCGGGAGGTGGTCCCCTGGACCTTCCCGGCTGGGAGACTTGCCCACGTTGGGAAACGTGACCTGTCTTCCGCAGTGAGGACCGTAGGACGCGGTGGCGCCACGCTGGGATGGAATCCGTGTGAAATGCCTGCACCCGCCAGGCCACGGCGGACCACACTGACCCGGACCCTGGGCCATCAGAGGCCAGGCCGTGCCGAGGCCCTCTGGCCCTTTGTCAACACTGACCAGCCAGCGTGCTCCCCGTGTGGCGGCTCGGGGTCGAGAGCTGTCCCTTACCTCCGCTTTCCCAGACTCCCCTTGCAAGTTCAGTGCCAGGACTCCTGCCTTAGAGACCAGGGCCTCCAGCTGGACAGGGCCGGCCGAGGGCGTGCAGGCCCGAGCCCCGGGCCCTGCGCTGGCCCCTGCCTGCATGCTGCCGTCTCTGTGCCCTGGGGGCGTGAGCTGCCGGTTGCTGTCCTCGCCTCTCGGGCAGAGTCCTCTGGCCAGGCCGGCCCTAGGGAAGGGTCAGGGGCGGGCTGGCCTGGTCACTGCCTTCCACCCACCTAGTAGGTCCCTGCCCGCACGTTCTCAGGAGGAGGGTGAGCCCACGGGGCTGCTCGGGGGCACCGTCCTCCAGAGGATTCCTGGGAAGTTCCGGGTCCCGTGTCCTCTTCCTTCCCCGGGATGTGCCTGTGTCCTGGGACCAGCAGGCAGCCGGGGTCCCGGGGCATTGCTCCTGTCCCCCGAGGTGGAGTGGGTGCCGGGCAGGCCGAGGGCCCACTGTGGGGAGGGGCTGGGGAGCTGTTCTTTCAGAGGAGTGGTGCTGCGGCCTCCCCGTGCAGAGAAAAGTCTTGTTTTCATCCGGGGCTCAGGAACGGGCTTTGTGCATTTGGAAACACACACAAGAGTGCCAGGGGGAGCGAGTGCGTCTGGCAGGAGGTAGGAGTGGTCGTTTCCTTCAGTGGTAGAGCTGGGAGGGAGGCCGGCCAGGTCGGCACTGGCCAGCAGGGCCCCGCGGCATCACCCGCCGGCGTGCTCTGCCCTCCCATCGAGCCCGGCCACTCTGGGGACACCGGCACCAGAGAGGCTGCATAACCTGGCGAAGGTCACCCAGCAAAGCTACGGCGGAGCAGGGCCGGCCCCCAGATCTGGTGTTGCCCAGAGTATGTGACAGGACGCTGTCGCAATGCACAGCAGGTGCCACGCTCCCAGCAGCGCCTGCGTGTCTTTAGCGACCCGACCAACAGGACTGCGTCCTCAGAAACTGGGTCACGACCTTCCCCAGCCAGGGCAAACCCCCGGTGGCCCAGATGATGCTGGTGGGTGCTTGTTCCCTTGGCCCCACATGGGCCCGAGGACGTCGGAGTCCCCTGACCTGTGGGGTCTGTGAAACCCCGGAACCTTCCGGGAAGGGCCAGCGCAAACTGGGTTTGCAGGCTGCCCCACCTGCCCAGCACCCTCCCAGCCCTGTCACTGAACCGTGCGGAGGGCCCAGCACAGCCCTCCCCGCCCTCAGCTCAGAAGCTGTTCCAGAAGGACGGGTCTGGGGGTGGGGCTCAGCAGGGGTCGGGGGAGGGCCTCTGTGGTAGGAGGACCCTCGTCTCCAGGAGGGAGGCCCGCCCCAGGGGACAGGGAGCCAGTGAGCTCTGGGCCAGGAGCCAAGTCTGCTTTTTTTTTTTTTTTTTTTAATTTTTTTTTTTTTCAACGTTTATTTATTTTTGGGACAGAGAGAGACAGAGCATGAACGGGGGGAGGGGCAGAGAGAGAGGGAGACACAGAATCGGAAACAGGCTCCAGGCTCTGAGCCATCAGCCCAGAGCCCGACGCGGGGCTCGAACTCACGGACCGCGAGATCGTGACCTGGCTGAAGTCGGACGCTTAACCGACTGCGCCACCCAGGCGCCCCCCAAGTCCGCTTTTAAAGCTGCTGGATGTTTCGAGGGGAAACGAGACCGAACAGGCTGTAAACTGGGGCTTTCTCTGCAAAGCTCCGGGGGCCGGCGGGAGGAAGACGGCATCAGACCCGGGCGACGGTCCTCCCGTCTGTCTGCCTGCCTCTCGTTTGGAAAGACCAGCGATTTCCCTCATCCCTGATTCCCATTGTCCAGAGACCTGGCTTTCCTGGGGCGGCAGCGGGGCCTCCGCGGAACGGGGCTTTCCCAGCGATGCCCAGGGTGGCCTGGGATTCCTCCGGGGAGCACAGAGCCACCCTTGCTTGATGCGCACGGGTGCCGGCCTCGGGATCTCGCGGGGCTTGGCGTCTGAGGCCCGGGTCCACGTGCTGGCTCTCGCTGTCCCAGCCGTGAGCTCTGCGGCCGTCCCGTCGCCTGCCACAGGGGCGCAGGCGAGGGACCCGGGGCTGGGGAAGCCGCAGTCTGGGGGCCTCTGGAGCCGCCAGACTCGTCAGAGAGTGAAGAAGTGCCACAGGGGCGGCGGGGTGAGCCATTCGCGTAGCCCGGGACTGCTGGAACCGGCAGCTGGCCCCCGTGCCCTGTGACCCCGGCGACCGTTTGCAGGCCGCCTGGCCCTGCTGGGTCCGAAGCCCCTCCGTGACCGGCGCTTTCAGCCTCCCCGTGGCGTCGTCGTCTCGACCCAGATGTGTCTGCAGAGCGGAACCGCGGGCACGTCCTAGGGTGTGCTTTTCCTGTCCTTGGAAGGTGGCCGAGAGGGGCGCACTTGTGGGGCTGGCGGGGCCAAATCCGCGTTGGGTTTCAGACGCCAGGGGGACAGACGCGCACGCGGTGGGAGGGGACCCGCCCGAGGCTCCCGGCTCTGCTGGCGGTTGCCGGTGTCTCCCATCCACGTCCCCACTGGCCGACGGTGTTGAGGGGCCAGTGCCCCTGCCCCCCCACCCCTGTCCACAGTGTCAGGCCCGGCGGGGACCGCGGCTCTGTCCCCCAGCTGCCAGAGCGAGGTCCGGGCCGCCCCAGACACGGCCCCCCGGCCTCTGCACGGAGCCCGAGCTGTGCCACCGTGCGGGCCGCTCTGACTTAGCCCGTCATGACCCCCGACGGGCTGGACCCCAGGGCTAGGTCGAGGGCCTGGGGGACAGGGCAGCTCAAACCCGGGCTTTCTGACCGCAGATCGCATGTCCTGGACGGGCGCCCAGCAGGTGGAGCCTGGAAGGGCCCGGACCCTCCAGCACGTCCGCTCCCGTTCCCACCTGCTCCTTCGGGCCCCTCTGGGCTCTTCCTGGGAGCGCCCCCCCCCCCGCCGTCCGGCTGTGTGAGGGGACAGCCCTGCGCCCCCAGAGGCGGTTCCCGGGCGGACCCCGCGGGATGTGGGGGGACATGAACAAGCAAGGTCAGGGCCTCTTGACTGGGTCTTCAGCTCCCCCCACTTCCCAGGGACCTTCCCTAATTCCCGGAAGGGCAGTGATGTTGGCGTCCCCACGAGTCTCCACAGTTTGGTGGCTTAAAAATACAGAAACTTATTCTCTCCCGGTTCTGGAGGCCAGAAGTCTGGCCTCAAGGTGTCGGCAGGGCTGTGGTCCCTCCAGAGGAGCTTGGTGGGGGTCCCCCCTGCCTCTCCCAGCTCCTGGTGGCCCTGGGGTTCCTTGGCTTCTGGCCACACCCTTACAGTCTCTGCTTCCATGTGTATACCCCTCCCCTCTTCTCGTCTGTCTGCTCCTTTTAAGGACACTTACTGGATTCAGGGCCACCCTAATCCAGGATGGTCTCATCTCGAGAGCCTTAACCTTGTTACATCTGCCAAGTCCCTGTTTCCAAGTAAGACCCCGTTGGTTCTGGGGGTTAGGGTTAACACTTGGAGCTGTCTTTTGGAGTCGCTATTTAGCCCGTTACCCAGACCAGTATGGAAGGGGGTTCGCCCATCAATTCCCGTAGGACACGTGTGGGTAATGACAAGCTAGTCCCTGGGCGTGGTTTCACACTGAGGCTTTCTTGGGCCGTTGAGTCGGGTCTGGCCAAGGAGGCAGGATGCTAAGGTTTTCCCGGCTGGAGCGGGTGGTCAGGGGCAGTCCTGTGCGTGGCTCCTGGCTTGTCCGGGCGCCTGACTGGCCGATGAGGACAATGCGCAGGGAGTTTGGGGTACATTTCCGTGTCTGGTTCAGGTCCAGGAGGGGCTGGGCAGCGGGCAGGCGTGGGCCTGGATTCTTGCCTGGTGGCCAGCAGCCTGCAGGCTGGGGGCCCGTGACCAGCTGGGCGGCGGGTGGGGTGGCTGCCTAGCGGCGGCTGGCAGGAGCAAGGGGGCGGTGGGTCTCAGGCTGATGGCCACGCCAAGGGGCTCTCGTGTGGGATTGCGCGTCGAGGGGTCAGGGGTGTTCGGGGTGGGGACCAGGCTCTGGGGATGTGCCCCTGAAGCTGGCCTGGGTCATGTCGGCTGCTGGGGCAAGTGCTTGGCTCTACCCGGGGGTGGGGGGTGGGGGGCGAACTAGGAGGGGTCAGAGAGACCCCGCGGGGTCGGACGGGTCTCGCTTCTGCCCACGCGTTGTGGGACCTGGCATTTGCTGCGGCCTGGCCGGAGAGGCCTTCACTTTGTTCCGTGGAAACCGTGAGCGCAGGACCCCGTCCGGGCCCAGGGGGCTGATGCAGTGTTGGGAGCCCGGCCTGTGGGATGACCTTCTGGTGTGTGGGTCCCTGGGGAGGGTCGGCACCAGGGTTCCAGGGAGCGAAATGTCCTTTCGCGGTCGCCTGCGGTGCTGCCGCGGGTACGGGCTAGGTCACATCAGGGGAGGGGAGGCACATCGGTGGCTCTCCTGGAGGCACAGGGCATCGCGGCCGATGCTTCTGGACGCAGGTAGCGGGGGGCAGTGGCCCAGGAGGGCCCCCTTGCCCAAGCTGGGGAGCCGCCCATGTGGGCAGCTGAAGGACAAGGGGGTCCCGCTGTGTGCGGGGGGGGGGTCTTTTTCTTGGCTGCCGCCAGCTGTCGGGGGGCGTGGGGAAGCTTCAGCCTCGCCCTGGCCCCCACGGACCCCGCGCACGGACTCGGGTGGGCCTGGGACCCCAGGGCGGAAGATGGAGCCGTGAGGCTCGTGAGTGGCGAAGGTAATGCCTGACGAAGCCCCCAGCGCCGGGCATCAGTCCACCTCCAGGGTGTTCTCCGAGGGCCCCGGATGCGGGCGCACGTGTGGCCGTGACTTGTCAGACTCCCCCGACCGCAGCAGTGGGTGGTGAGCTGCTTGTATCTGGACCGTGCCTTCGGATAAAGAGCCTCTGGTGCAGGAGGGTCCACGCGTGCGCTTGTGGGGTGCCCCCTTCCTGAGCGTGTGTCCCAGCCTTGGGGGGACCCCTGGGCTCTGAGAGCCGTGAGGAGTGTTTGTAGGAGGGCGGTGGTGGTTGGCCTCCGAGTCTGCGTCTCCGAGAACGTGGAAAGCCCGTCGCAGACGCATTCCCTGCCCGTGTCACCCCGGACTCGTCTGGAAGCTCTCGGCTCCGGGAGGGACAGGCGCTGGGGGCCTCTGCATCGGAGGAGCCCAGGCACCAGGCCGAGCAAGGAGGCTTGTTCAGAAAACCCGAGGCCCCGAGATGGGGCAGGGGCTGTGCCTCCGAACGTGCTTCCTCTTTTCCGCTTGGAAAAGCAGATAATAGTGACGTCCCTCCCGGCGTTCACGAAGGTGCCTCCTACCCTAGCTGCTGGTGGTCTTATCCTGATAATTGCCCTGACGATCCTTCGTAGCAGCCCAGGACACGTGTGGCGTTGGCTCCTCAGCACTCGCGGGGTACCTAGAGTCCAGAGAAGTAAAGCCACTTGCCCCAGGTCGCACAGCCGGGAAGTGCGGGGCCAGACTTTGGGCCCAAGTCTGGACCCTTTTCCTGGATCCGAAGGGCATCCTGATTCTCAGATGACATTGGGCCTCTGACGTCAGGCTTCCGTCCCTGTCCCTTAGGTCCTTTTAGACGGCACCGCTGCCTGCTAACTTCCCTCTGGCGGTGACCCTGCAGCCGGCCTTCGTGGCCCCAAGGCCCTGAGTGCCCCACTCAGAGTGACCCTCCTCCTTCCTGCCCCGGCCATCTCAGGCCCCAGATCTTCCCGGCCTCTCCAGGTGGCATCTGTGCAGCGACGGCCAACCCCACAGTCCGTGCCCTTAAGTACGCCCTTGAGCAAGGTCTGGGAGTGATCAGCCGGCAGCCGGGGGTGAGGGTGCATCGGGTGTGGTTTTCTCAAGTGCAGGAGCACCTGGCCCCTGAGCCCCCCTCCCGCCCCCCCGAACCTTCGCAGCAGGGATGTGCGTGCTCTGGGTGCAAGTGAGAACCTGACGGCTGTGGACGTGCCGAGGGACCCCGGTTAGGCCTGACTGCCACATATGACCCCAGGTGACTCTCTCGGTTGACAGCGTATGACTCAGAAAGGTCTTTGGGGCTGGGAGCGTGCTCTGGAACCGAGGAAATGAAGTTCATTGGGGGTGAATGTTTCTGTATTTGGGTTCAAAACAGCCAGCTGCACCAGCACGGGGTGGAGGGGCGTGGTGGCGAGGCATTTCCTACGGAGGGCGCGGAGGGGTGCGTGTGCGTGTCCATTAGGGGCCACGGTGTGATGTGCCACCTTAGTACATTCGGGACAGAGGGCGGGGTGGTCACGGGTGCGGGCCGTGCCCGGTGGAGGCTGAGGTAACGACCTGGGGTCTGAGCCTAGGGTTGGTGAGGCAGGGGAGGGAGAGAGCTGCTGCCCGAGGGTGGGGACTCTCCTCCGGGGCGTGGGGATGAGCTGGTGGGCGAGCAAGGACCCGAATAGGCTCTGGACCTCGTCTGCCCGGGCCCAGCTCTGAGGCCACTCCTTCCGGGGTGCGTTCCTTGAGCCCTCGGTGGTAGCCCATGACGACGTCACCTGGGCTGCCCCCCGAGGCAGCATTAAAGCCTGAGGGTGGAGGCTGGAGACGCCCACCCCCTCATCTTTGGGTCCGTAAGCCTCAGGACGGGGGTGCCGGTTGAACGAGTGAGAACAGTGAGTGGTGGTGACGGCGGTGGCCCTCGTTCACCTGTCCCGGCCTCACTGGGTTCCAGGCCCGCCGAGCGTCCCACACAGGCCATCACGCTTCGTCCCGAGCACGCTCCTGCCCGGTGGGGCTCACAGATGAACACGCGGAGGCCCGGAGGGATGAAGCGATCGTGCTTCAGGCCCCGCGGCCGGGGAGGGAAGGACCCAGCGCCCCGGCCACCGCGGCCAGCGCCCTGCACCTCCCTGCCGCGGTGCCCGGGGTCCACACTCCTTCTGTGCAGGTTGTTGCAGGGTGCCGTCCGCCGGGCTCGGAGATCTCCCATGCCCCGTGGTCGGCCCAGTGGCGGCGGGCTCACTGCTCCCAGGGGTCCGGAGTGGGGAGGCCGGGACAGCCTCCCTCGTGGGCCGCCCAGGTGGCAAATGGCTGTGCTGGGGGCCAGATGCCCAGAGCGAGGTGTCCTGGGCCACACGGCTGGTGGGCGAGGGTGTGAGAGCCACGCCCTACAGAGAGTGGTGGGATACGGAGGTCGTGGGCCGTCGTCCTGGCCCCTGCCTCTGGTTCTGCCGGCCTGTCAGTCTGGGGACGAGGTGTGCCCTCTCTGAGGTCACCAATCTGACCCTGTGGTCACTTCGGCCAGTTTCGGCGTCTGACGAGGCTGACACCTGACCCCCCACCCCGGGCCACCGTGCCCTGGCCTGTCACGGAGACGTGTGTGTGTGCAGACGGGACCCTAGACACACTGGAGCAGTACCTGCTGGTGGCAGAGGTGACCATTGGATCGGGACCGGAGGTGGCCACGTAGCGGGGATGGTCACGGATGGGCAACGGGCCGGGCGGCACCTGGGGGGCAGCACAGGGGAATATTTCTTTAACACCTGCCCAGATAGTGTTAAACTCGCTCTCAGGTTCCACGGGTCCTCCGAAAATCATGGAAAAAATTATCTCGACCTCCTTTGGCTCGGGGCCTGCCTTTTCCGTCGTGTGAATCACGGGTCAGCAGTGTCGCACAGGGTTTTAAATGTGACTTGTTGGGGCCACAGGGGCTCGGACAGGGACATACGGTGGCCTTTCACGTGTGGTACCTCCCGGGGCACCGAGGAAGCGGCTCGTGAGGAGGGCCCCCCAGGTTCCCCCGGCCCCTGTGCACGGGTCAGGGTGGTTGGAGTTGACCAGGGTCCCCGGGGGAGGAGTGCTGGGCCAGGGTAGATGATCATGGCTGACGCCTGCACGCATGCCTGGTGCTCGCTGTGTGCGTGTGCCTGGTCCCAGTACGTGCTACCCCCCTCCTGTTCACAGAGGCCGGGGTGGCCCCGCTCTCCCGGGGCCCCCCAGGCCCAGCACCGCTTCCCCTGAGGCGAGCAGACCGTGGCTCGGCGCCTCGTGGGTCAGGATGGAAACCCCGGGGTGCCGGCCTCCCTCCCCCGTGCCTGGAGAGCCACGCTGGGACCCCCGTGGCCGTCCCCGCGGCGGGTGGCCGCACCTCGTGGCCTGTGTGGGGCGGTGCCGGTCTGTGGCCAGAGCCCGCGGCCGGCAGCCGGGAGGTCGAAGCTTCCCTCCCGATTTGGCTCCAGGGACAGCCCGCTCGCCGAGCGTTTCGCCAGCAGTCTCGGGCAAGAAGCGTCCGCCTTCTCAAATTATCTGTGTGTCTCCGCTTCCGAACATGAAGGGCTTTGGCTGAAATTCGACTACGCGACCCGCGGGGAGAGCCGAGCGCGTGGCGGGGCCCCCGCGGGGCCTGTTTGGGTTGGACGAGGAGGGCCGTGGCTCAGGCGGTTTTGTTGACAGGAGGGGAAAGAAGCCGGCGCAGGACCGGAGGGAAACATTTAGCCGATTTAGCTGCACGGATGTGCCAGGCGGGGACGTACCCCCGTTTGGGCAGACTCCGGCTTCTGGCTCCGCGGCCCCCAAGGTCGCAAAGCTCTCCAACGAAAACTCTGCAGTTTCCTCAGCTCCTAAGCAGAAACGCAGCCCGGATAAGACCTCATTATCGCAAAAGCAGAACTGGCTCCCTCAGCAAAACGCTCCTGGCTCGGCCGCGGCCAAGGGCAACGGGCACCCCGCTGCGTCCCAGTGGCTGCCGCCGGCCCGTCCTCGCCAGGAAGCGGGGCCGCTGATTGTCGCCTCAGGGTCGAGGATGCGCAGCGGAGCCCAGCGGCCGTAGCGACCATCGGGCACCACGGCCGGAGCTTCTCGGGGCTCGGCACGGCTTTGCTGACCTGGCGGGGGGGGGGGGGGCAGAAGCGAGGCGTGTGAGAGCGGAAGACTGGTCCGCACCTGAGCAGGAGTGCAGGGCAGGGTGGGCACTTGTGGGACGGGGGCCCAGATGGGGACTCGGGGGCAGCGGGTGGTCCTGAGGCCGGGGCAGAGCCACGGTTGTCGTACGAGCGGGACGTTCCACGTGAACTCCGCGGGGGCCGGGCTGCTCTCGGGTGGCAGCTACAGGACAGCGACTCCGGAGCCCCCGCTCTGCCCGTGCAAGAGGGACCCCGCCTCTCTGAGCCTCAGTGTGTG
The DNA here is from genome assembly GCF_014898765.1 of Herpailurus yagouaroundi. Classification (NCBI taxonomy): domain Eukaryota; kingdom Metazoa; phylum Chordata; class Mammalia; order Carnivora; family Felidae; genus Herpailurus; species Herpailurus yagouaroundi. The sequence continues at coordinate 1,027,981 of NW_024412484.1, forward strand.
CATCTGTGAAACGGGGGGGAGACAGGAGACACAGGGCGAGCGCACCCACGTGAGCACAGAGGAGCCACGGTGAGGAAGCTGTCATGGGGAGGGGGTCAGGGTCACCAGAGTCCAGGGACCGGGTGGCTGTTGCTGAGGGAGGGGACCGGGGCTTGGGCCCCTTGGTAGGTCAGCTGCCTGGCTGGGGCTGGGCCACACGTGACCCCGTAGGGACCCAGTGAGGGTGGGGGGCATGTCACCCACTGTCAGGCCGTGAGTCCAGGGGCATGTGCCTCGTGCTCCCAGAGCGGGGCTGGGGGCGGCTGGAGGGGCTGCCCCCTCGCTGGGCCCCGCGGACCGAGCCGTCGGGCGGAATCGGGGCCGGGGGTTTACCCACTGTGCAGGACTTTGTGGGTTCCCCGGGGGCAAAGTCAGGCAAGGCTCCGTGGAGGGAGAGGGCTTCTCCCGGTCTGAGGGAGAGCCGGGGCCATGCTGGGCAGGACGGAGGGGGCAGTCCACACTGGGGTGGGACTGGGGGGCTGGGGGGAGGGGCACGGTGTGAAAAGGCGTCACGCAGGGTCACTCTGGGGGACGGGAAGCCAGGGACTGCAGGGGGAGAACGCAGTGCAGCATGGGAACGCTCCGTGGATTCCGGCCGCTGCTGTTGGGGAGGTGGCCGTGGCTCAACTGTGAGACCTTGGTGGAATGCCATGGGGCGAGGAGTAAGTACACACTGGGTCCTTCTTGGCTCTGGAAAATTCTCGGGTCTCACTGCCTCAGTTTCCCCATCTGTGAGTGGGGGTTGTGGGAAGGCTCAGGAGAGACACGGCCAGGGGGCCCCCAGCAGCAGCCAGGCACTCACAGACCTGGCGCTGTGGTCCCCAGAGTGGAAGGACTCCTGGCCTTGGACCCCGGAGCCTTTCCCCCGCTGAGGTCCAGGGGACCCACCCCGCTGACCTCGCGCTCCTCGTCTGTAAAATGAGACAGTTTTACTACATTGGGAGTTGGGACCTTTTTGAAACAACCCCGTAAACCCTTTCTTAACAAACATCTGGGGGGGCAGCCTGGCGTGTCAGGCTTCTCCACGGAACCCCTTTGGAGAAGCCCCAGCTGGGCTGAGCTCCCAGGTCCCCGTCCTGAGGGGGTGGTGAGGGGCAGGGAGGCCGTGGGTGCAGGATGCACAGGGCTCCCAGGAGCGCCCGGCAAAGAGCAGGCACCGCGGCACACGTAGTCAGTGCCTTAGAGACAGGCCACAGCCGTCGGTTTTAGTTGAGCAACAGTATCGGTTATTGACGGGGAACACGGAGTCATTGGAGTGTGAGTCTCTAGGCCTCAGGTGTCCTTTTCCCACTCGACCCTCCTGGGGCCAGCAGGAGAGCGCCCCCGGGTGGCGGGTCCGGGCCGGGGCGTGAGCCCCGACCATCAGCACTTTGGGAGGCTCCCTCTCCAGGCCCGGCGTCCACCCCCCTGCCCCTGCCGCCCCAGAGCTCCCGACATGTTCAAGGTGCCCGGTGGCCACAGGCAGTAATGTCCCCTCACTTTCTCCCAAGGGTCCCTAAGGACAGAAGCTCTCTGTGTCTGTCACCCCGACCAGAAGGTCACGCAGAGGTCACCTTCTGCACTTCACGTACACACGTGTGTCCATGCACACACACGCACACGCACATGCATGCACACACCCCCTCACACAACTCCAGATCTTACAAGTGAGCCATGAATCTTTGAGTTTGGGGGTTGCTAGGCTGACTCCGGGGAAGGGGGCGGCAGACTTCCAAGGTCAAGGCCAAGCTGGTTGAGGGTTCCTGGTCAGGGTTCCCCCACCTGAGAGGGCAGCTGGATGGGAAAGATCCTGCGGTGCCCTCCGTGCTTCCGGAGGGTCAGGGAACCCACCGGCAGCTCTGACCTGTGGCCAGCCTCACGGAGCTGGCGGTCAGCTTCCAAAAGGCCCAGCCTGGCCCCCGAGGGGCTGAGGCTGTGGGCAGCTGGGGCCTCTGATCCAGGCCCCCCAGCATCTCCCACCAGCAGCTGCCGAGAAAGGCTTTGCCAGGAAGGGGGGGGCACACGGAGTGAATCTCAGGGTTTCCCATCACAGCAGGCGTCGTGAAAATGCTCTCACAACCATCACAAAGTCGTGATCGTTTGCGTTACATCTGAAAGACACTACGGACCGGAGTAGGGCCAGTCAAGGGGCAGGCCGGTGCCCAGTCGTTGGGTGGTGGCTGCTGGGAGCTCCGGGTGGAGAAAGATTCTGAGGTTGTGTCTGGTCTCAGCAGGAGTAAGTTCACTGGGGGCCAGGATCTCCGCAAAGGGCACACGGGTATTGGCGCCCTCCCCACCTGAGAAACAAACCGTCACGTGTGCAGGGAAGAGGTCACAGCGGGTTGGAAGGAGCTCTGGATGAGGACCCGGGCCCAGACCTGACCCAGCTCCTGTGAGGCTCAGAGTGTGAACCTTGACACCCGTGCCTCAGTGTCCCCTTCTCACAGTGGGGCAGGGGATTGGTGGATTCCTGCCCTTTGAGACGTGCACCCACAGCACAGAGGGGCACCTTTTTTGGTGTGGAAACCCACTCGGGGGGTTGTGGGCAAACTGGTTTTAACCAAGTGTAGGTGTCTGCGGAGGAGGGCCGGCCCTGGGAACGAAGGGGCCTTCGTGCTTGCAGGGACCCTACGGCGGGGCCCTCTGCTACAATGTGGGGAGTGGGCGAGGCAGGCAGGGAACCGGGGCTGGCCGAGGGCCAGGTTGGCACCAACCGTGTGCTCGGATTCCAGAGCCCCGGGTGAGTCCCTAGGAAGCACCTGGCCCCTGCGTCTGTGCGTGGGTATTCGTGCCCTAGGCTTTAGCCTTGCTCCCTGCCTGGTGTCGGGGGGCTGCATGGACCCCCGTGTGGGGCCTGTGAAGCCTGGTTCTGGGCTGGGCGCCCTGGGGTGCAGGGACACGGATGTGCCGGATGTGGCCATGGCCCAAGGACTTGGGCTTCCTGGGAGGGCAGGCCCTTTACCAGACAGCTGTTATACCCGTGTGCCACTGTGCACGCAAGGGGTGCACCGATGCCAGCTGCCCCAGCCACCCCCAGAGCCCCCCGAGCCCCCTCTTCCTTACAGAGATTGCATTTGGAGAACATACATTCAGATGTCAAGCTGCCAGTTGAAGGAAGAAAATGTTTTATTTGAATTGGATGAAAGTCGAACTCAAAGTCCCGTTGCTTAATAAAAGTGTGTGGTTTTGATTCACCGTTCCTGTCACGTGGTTCTCGTCTGTTGGAGAGTTTACAGTGTGGGCCAGGAGCCTCTGACATCCAAAAGGAGAGGGAGAGGCAGAGAGGGACGAAGAGGAGGGAGAGGGAGGGAGAAGGAGCAGGCGGGCAGCTCTGTGAAAGGGGGGACAACTGAACTTGGGGAGGGGAGCCCTCTGCACGGAGACAGGTCAGCTTGGGGGAGTTCTGAGCTCCATGCTGGTCCTTAGGTTTTTCAAACTGAAGCGGGGGTGGGGTGGGGGGTGGGGATCACATATTTGGACCCATGTCTCAGGCATCGGGTAGGATGGGCCTCTTCCGGACTCTAGGACTGTCACCCAGTTCTGCCACTGAGTCATTCCCCCTGTGCCCCGTATCTGGGCCAGTATTCCCACAGAGCCTTCTGGGAGCCAGGGAGGACGTTTAGTGACTTTGAGCGGCACACCCTGCCAGCCTCCCATTGTCCAGCATAGTCCAGGATCCAGCACAGAGGAGGGGTTCACACACCTTTATCAACTGAAGGTCAAGGAGGGCGTGGCTTCCTTGCTTGGGCCCACTGTTTTGACATGTACCGAATGAGCACCACCTCCTTTGGGTCAAGCTCATGGGTACGTGTTCTGTTGCTTCACGCATGGCTCTGTCTTCAGGAGCAGGACATGCCTTTAGTTGGACCATGGGAGAGTGGGGGGGGGGCGGGTACAGGAACAGGGCTAGTCTCAGGTCTTTAGAAAGGGACAGTGGGACGTAAGAGGCATCAATGACAACCAGATGAATACGCGGTCTGGGTGTGCATGTGATCTTACCCATGGGCATAAGGCAAGTGCAAAGTGTTAGGTAGAGTGTGGACACTGCCAGGCAGTGGTTCTGGGCCACGGCTTCATCCCTGTGTGTGATGCAGGGAGGGGCTGGCACTTAGTAGGTTCTCAATAGTTGCTATTAATGGATGATGGATGGATGGATGATAGATGATGGATGGAGGGCAGATGGATGGTGGGTGGTGGGTGGGTGATGGATGGATATACAGTTGATGAATGATTGATGGATTGGGATAGTGTATAGATAGATAGATGTGCATGTGGCAGGATGGGCTCTGGGCCAAGGAGCTCAACACCTGGCACAGCCCCTAATTATTCTTTCTTGGGCACCATCTCTAATGACATAGTTCCAACGTTCGGCATGCTTGCCCATACTCCTTTTCTTCCTTTTGAGCCCAGGCAGGTCGTATAAGTGATTGATATTGCACAGGCTACATTGAGCTGGCCCCACCTCACCTGCTGTGTGACTGTGGATGCCAGACAGGTGACCTCAGGGCTTTGGGTTTCTCAGCTTCAGATGGGAATTAATAGAACATCATTCATAGGGTTCTTGTGGGCACAAAAGGAGTGAGAGCATGCAGTTTCTTTGCCTTGTATCTGACCTATAGTAAACATTACCTGTACGTTAGCCATTAATAACATCATCATGACATCAGTTTATATCCATCTGGTTGGGACCCAAGGATCTTCTGCCAGGAGGATATCAAATGTTTGATAACATTCATGAGACCTATGGTTCTTGTTCCCTTGTGTTTGTCTGCTGTTGATACATCTTGATGAGATCAGCATAAAATAGAACTGCATGCTTTTCCTAGCTCACATGGTGGGACTCTTGGCTGCCATGGCAATGAGCCAGAATGCCAAACGGTGGTTGGCAGCGTGGGCTTATCCAGGTGGTAGCACGGGTCTGTTCTTCATTCCCTTCCATAGCTGAATAATATCCCAGTGTACGGACAGGCCACAATTTGTTTATCCATTCATGCGCTGATGGACCTTTGGGTGGTTCCCACCTCTTGGGTATTGTGAATAATGCTGCTGTGAGCATGGGTGTCTGTGGACCTATTTGAATACCTATTGCGATACTTTATGGGTGAATTGTTTACATGCCTTGCCTTAGTTCCTAGGATTGGAATCTCTGGGTCATAGGTTATTTTCCTCTTTAAAAATACTCCCCCACCATAAGGGTAACAGGGAAGGAGGCAGTGTATCCTCAAGCCCTCACTATTTAGAGTGGAAGTTACAGCTTGCATTTGTCACCCACAGTTCACAAAAGCTCTGAGAACATGGCTGGTACCTGGCAGGTGCCCAACGGGTGTCTGATAAATGGAAGTGGGTGGGTGGCTGGACGCATGGGTTAGATGGGTGAATGGGTGGGTGGGTACAAGGGTGCAAGGATGAGTGGGTAGATGGATGGATGGGTGGGTGGGTGGATGGATGGAATGAGTGGGTGGA
>NW_024412484.1:1033861-1059126 GCF_014898765.1 Herpailurus yagouaroundi
GTGGGTAGATGGGTAGAGGGAAGATGGGTGGATGGATGGATGGATGGATGGGTAGATGGATGGATGGGTGGGTGGGTGGATTGATGGATGGACGGGGGGGTGGATGGGTGGGTGGATGGATGGATGGATGGATGGATGGATGGATGGAAGAATGAGTGGGTGGATGGGTAGATGGATGGATGGATGGATAGATGGGTGGATGGGTGGGTGGGTGGATGGATTAGATCCATGGTTGGATGGGCTGGCCATCCTAGCTTGGGTGGTGATTCGAGGCGGCACCTCCCTGAAAGGAAGGCTGGTCCTGAGGACAAGCTCCTCCCAAGATTCGTCTGGGCTGCTCACCACCTCAGGGCATCAGGCTGGCCTCCCGTATCCCCATGTGAGTTCCCAGTGCTCCACTTACTCAAGGGCTTTTGTCCTTTTCCAGGGTGACATCCAGCAGCTGCTCTTTGTCTCGGACCATCGGGCGGCTTACGATCACTGTGAGCACTACAGCCCAGACTGTGACACCGCGGTCCCCGACACCCCCCAGTCACAGGATCCCAACCCGGATGAATATGTGAGTTGGCCCCGTTGGTTCGGGGCGGGGCTGTAGGCAGGCCCCTTGGTGGGGGGCAGGGCAGGCAGGCCGGCAGGGCTGGAGGGGCACGAAAGCCGGGGGACCGGTATTCAGAGTAAACCCAGCGGGCGAGAGTCAGAGGCTCGCGGTCTGTGGAATTCTGTTCACCCACCCGCCCCGCGTCGGCAGCGCCTTGCTCAAGCCCGCTTGGCGTTCTCCCCACCTTTTCCGAGTGGAGATGCTCCCACCTCCTGGTCACGGGCGACTCACGTCTTCTGTCACGTTCAACCTGCTCTCGTTGGTCCTCTGGCCCCCTTCTGTGGCGACCGGTCAGAAGAGGAAGGGTGTCCCTCGTGAGGCCGAGGTCCCGTTGCCCAGGCAGGCATTTGAGGCCTTCTGGCCGGACTCCTGCCCCAGTTTTGAGGGTGACACCTTCCCTGTTGCTGTGCTTTGGGGCCCCAGCAGAGGGCGAGGGATCCCGAGTGACAGCGGTGTTGTCACGAGATGCCACGGTCTGGCCGGCTGTCCAGGCCCTGGGTCCTAAAGCGTCAGCGCGTCTGTGCCTTTTAGGACTCGGCTTTCTTTGAAGGGGACCTGGGGCCCCCGTGTCCTCCCTTGTGCTTCTCGCGGGGCCGACTCTGCTGTCCGAGGAGCTGGAGGGTGCAGAAGCTGGCTCGGGGCCGCAGGCGGGTTCGCACCCGGAGTGGGGCACGACTGTCCGGTGCCCGCCGCGCCTGGCTGGACCTGGATGGCGAGGAGAGCAGTGTGGCTCCTCGTGGGGTGCTGCCTTCCTCACACGGCCCCAATTTGCTCTCAGTACCCAGAAGGAGAGGGGGAAGGCGGCGCGTACTACTACGAGTACCCCTACTACGAGGACGCAGAGGACCCGGGCAGGGAGCCCGCCCCCACCACCAGGCCCGTGGAAGCTGCTAGAGAGACCACAGAGATTGCCGAGGTCTGGGCGCTGCAGGCCACGGGGCCCTGGGGGGGCGGGAGGGCACCGTGGCCGCCGGGAGGTGGCGGGTGGACGCTCGGCGGGGGACCAGTGACCGGGTGACTGAGTGACCTTCTGTGCGTCGTGCTGCCGGGGAGGCTGGGCAGAGGGCTTTCCACCACGGCGTGTGGACAGCAGACAGAGGTGTGAAGGGGCACGTTGCTTTGAGTGTGGCGTCTTCCTTTTAAAGCCGGAGATACAGGGGCACCTGGGTGGCCAGTGGGGTGGGCATCTGACTCTTGGTCTCGGTTCAGGTTACGATCTCGGGACTTCGTGGGTTCAAGCTCCGCGTTGGGCTCCGTGCTGGCAGCATGGAGCCTGCTTGGGATTCTCTCTCTCCCTCTCTCTCTCTCTCTCTGCCCCTCCCCTGCTGTCCGTCTCTCTCTCTCTCTCAAAATAAATACACTTAAAAAAAACCCCGTTTAAATTTTTTTTTTCAACATTTATTTATTTTTGCGACAGAGAGAGACAGAGCATGAATGGGGGAGGGGCAGAGAGAGAGGGAGACACAGAATCGGAAACAGGCTCCAGGCTCTGAGCCATCAGCCCAGAGCCCGACGCGGGGCTCGAACTCCCGGACCACGAGATCGTGACCTGGCTGAAGTCGGACGCTTAACTGACTGCGCCACCCAGGCGCCCCAAAAAAACCCCGTTTAAACCTGGAGATACAGTTCACCCTTCTCAAGTGCAGCATCAGGGGTTTTAAGCCACGGACGGCGCTCCCCTGGGCCCCCGCCTCCCTGACTCCCGCTCCGTTCCCCGCTCTCAGGAGCAGACCGCAGCCCCCACGGCAGCCCCCTCAGTGCCCGACACCAGCGAGGGGGCCGGGAAGGAGGACGACCCCGACCTCGGGGTCTACGACTACATGCCCAGCGAGGACTACTACACGCCCGCCCCGTACGAGGACCTGAACTACGAGGGCTTCGAGAATCCCGACCTGCCCCCCGATCACGGCGCAGGGGCCGAGGTTCCCACCAGCACGACCAGCACGGCCAACGCCTCCAATGTAATTGCTTCCCTTGCAAGAGGGCCTGGTGCAGGGGGGAGGGGGGGGCTGGATGAGGGCCCGGGGCTCCCTCTTTCCTCCGCTTCTGACCTCAGGGGTCCCGGACTGGCTCCCTGCTCCCTGGCCCCCGGCCCCCGGGTTAGGGGCCCCTGACTTGCTGAGCCTGTGACACCGTCGTCTATTTTTTATCTGCAGATGGGCGGAATGAGCCCCGTCTGCCTGGTATCTTGGGGTTCCCCTGGGGACGGATGGGGATGTGCGTGTTTGCAGTGTCCCTGTCTGGGTTCTGAGGGGTCCAAACCCCCCCCCCGTCCGTGGGATGGGGTGGGAGGCATGTTACCCCCAGACCACGAGGCCCTGGGGCGGAGCCCCCGACACCACCCGCCTCCCCACGGCGTGCCGATCCCGGTGCGGCCTTAGCTTGCCATGGGGTGATGTGGGGCTTGGGGTGACGTTTCCCTGTGGTGGGAGGGGAGGATGTGTCACTTGCCTGCCCCAGCACGTTCGACCGGGCTCCTGGGAGGCCCCCGTCCCTGCCGTCCTCCGGTGACCCCCGCTTCCCCTCCCTCCCAGCCTGCCCCGCTTCCGGAAGATGACTTGGAAGGCGAGTTTACGGAAGAAACCATCAGGAACCTGGACGAGACCTACTACGACCCCTACTACGACCCCACGGTGTCCCCGTCGGAGATAGGGCCGGGCATGCCCGCCAACCAGGACACCATCTACGAAGGGGTGAGGGCTGCGGGGCTGAGGGGCTCCTTCCCGCCCGCAGCTTCGGGGCTGGGGCCGGCCGGCCGTGAGCCATTGGGATCCCATGAGGTCAGGCCTTCCTTTCCCTTCTCTGCCTCATTCTCTGCCCCCCTGTGTTCTGTGAACCCAGATCGAAGGGCCCCGAGGAGAGAAAGGCCAGAAGGGAGAGCCTGCCATCATCGAGCCGGTAAGGACGCTTTCTTGTCCCCTCTCTGAAGTCGCTGGGGGTGGTGGGTCGTGTGGATCATGCAGGACACGGCCCGACCCACGGGGCCCCTCGTGGACGCCTCATGTACTTGGGGCAGAGGCTGGAGGAAAGGGCCTCAGGCGGGGGAATGTTCTAGACCTTGACCGAGGAGCCTGGGATTCCAGCTGGCGAGACCTCTGCGCTGAGCACGTGCGGTCTGAGCGCCTCACTCCATGCCGGCCTCCAGCACCTTGAGGAAAGGGACTCAGAACCCGTGGGGAGGAGGGAAGCCGCTGGAGGGGTCAGGGGATTGGCGGGGCCCCTCGGGCCGGGCCGGGCAGTGCAGGGGTTCAGCCGCGGACTCTGCCGCTCCAAGGCCGGCACTGCCACCACCTGGGGTCAGTTTGCGGGAACTGGTGAAGCCGCGTGCAGGGACTTTGATGAACTTTGCTCTACCAGGCTGGGGTCACGGGCAAGTACAGGGCTGTGATGGAATGAGGGGCTCGGGGGGGGGGGTCCCAGGGGCGCAGCGGCCGCTCCCTGCTGCCGGGTCCTCTGCCGGGGGCACCAGGGGCCCCCCGGTGGTCTGAGAGCTGCCGAGCTCAGGCCCTGACCCCTGGGCGGACGGGCCGCCACGTGGGCAGCCTGCTGGGGCGGTGCGGCCGCGTGTGGTGGCCACGGCGGTGTGGGCCGGGCAGCGGCCGTGGACACGACAACGGAGAGGGGCTGGCCGAGGTCCACCCTGCCACGTCGTCCATGTGCCGGAGGGAAAGGCCGATGTCCTGCACCGAGGCTGGTCACAAGGGGGAGCTGGGCTAAGGCTCCTGCCACCAGAACGTGGTTCCCGGTGGCTGGGCCTGGGACGGGACATCGGGGCTCCCAGGGCCTCACGACCTCGGATTCCTGGGACGGGGAGTTTTGTGGCCTCTCTCCTCTGGTGCTTTTAGAACCTCAACCACTGGTCTCCCCCAGAGGGACCCGAAGCCCCGTGGCTAGGGCAGGCGGGACGTGGCCCGTCTCTGGGGTGGAGCCCCCAGCGGGCGATTTGGGCAGAGCCCTCTGGCTTGGCGCCCTGCCCGGCCTGCGGAAGCAGCTGGATAATGGCAAAGGCCGTCCCCTGGGGCTGTGTGTTTTCCCTCCGGGCCTGCCCCGGGGATGGGGCCTGTCCGTCCCACTGGGTCCTGGCCACTGGACGCACATGCTTTTCTCAGGCTGAGAACACCCTCTTCCGCTACCCCCTGCGGGTCCAAGGAGGGCTTATCTGGGGGTGGGGGGTGGCGGTGCAGGGGAAGGTGCGGAGGTGCTGAGGGGGTGCCAGTGCCAGGCGGCCTCCTGCTCAGCAACACGAAAGATCCCGACACCAGGCCCAGGGGAAAGGTGGGCTGGGGGGGAACGCAGGGCCGTGGGTGGCCTGGGTGGGGGCTCCCCGAGAGGACAGCGGGTTTGCCGCGGTCACTATGGGCCGCCCCGGCCAGAGGTGAGCCAGCAGCGTCGCTGAGCTGATCTCACTGACTGCACGTGTGCCCAGACAGTCTGGTCCCCGAGCGCATCCGCTCTTGACTTGGGGTGCCTTTTGTGGGGTCCGCATGGCCTCGGAGGCAGGCAGGCTGTCCTGCCTGGGAAGAACGTGGGGCCCCAGGGCAGGTAGGTGCCTGGCCTCCGGGGAGGCCTGGGGAGAGGCCAGCCTGGTACCTTCTGGGTGAGCTTCCTGTCTGCTCGCAGCAGCCAGATGGGTCGCCTGGAGCTGAGCTGCTGGGGGGCGGGGGGTACAGAGGAGGGGCTGACAGAGGAGAGATGGTCCCACACAGACAGCGTGTCTACCCAGAGTGAGGGAAACCGAGGCATCTGGGCACAGGTAGGGAAGGGCTCCCTCCTCTGGCCCCAGCGCTGTGTCCTTCCCAGTCCCCAGTCTGTCCCACGTGTCCACAGGGCCCTCGCCGGTCCCCCAGGGACACTGTGTAAACAGTCGCAGTTTCTCAACCCAGAGATGCTCTCAAAGTCTTAGCTCTGTAAACAGATGGCCGAGTCCTGGGAGCCGGCCGACGTGGGTCTCACAGCTGACCGCTGACCGCAGAGGGCGGGGTGGCCCCTGTTTCCGCTCTCCCCGCCCTGCCCCAGCGCCCTGCCTCTGGGGAGGTGGACTCACGTCACAGGGGCTCTTGGTACCAGCTCCCCGGCTCCCTCCAAGCCAGGGACACGGCCGCCATTTCCCCTGGGATCCACACGTTCCGGCGGGGTCAGGGGCCCCTTGAAAGGCAGAAATCCTGTCAGCTCAGGGGACTCAGGTTTATCTGCTCCTGGCTGTCCTGGGCTTCCAGGGACCAGTCCTCAGACTCCGTGTCCTGTGTTACCCGGTGGACATCCCTCGGAGGCTCTGTTCTGTGCTGTGTAAGGGGGGGACGCCCCCGCACTCAGAGTTGTCCTGAGCTGGGCAGACGCTGAGCCCGTCACTCGCGGGGACTCTCCCCGCCGAATTCTGAGACTGGCGCCTGCACCCTGGTGGGGCGCGGACCCGGCTAGGGCCCCCCGGGAAGGCCACTGCTCTCCCCCGTCCATGAAGCCTTCCTCGGTCCCTGGTGGGCAGTCTGGGCTCCCTGTGCTGGGCCCCTTCGCCCCGGCCTCCGGCCTCCTTCTCCGCCCAGGCTCCCGTGAGATCTGTGGCCAGCAGCACCCCAGCTCCCCGAGAACAGCGGCCGGCGTGTCTGGGAAGACGGCTGCGGGCCCCGGGCCCCGCCGCGGCCAGAGGTCTCTCGCTTGACCCCAGCCTGGTTTCTGAGCCTTCTCAGCTGCCTTTGTCAGAGGAGGAAATTCGAAAGCTATTTGGATGAACTGCCTGTGTGTATCTCAAGCACAAATAGTCCTCTGAGCACACATCTGTGTAAACACGTGTTGGCAGTGACCGGGGAGCCCCGGCGGGGAGGCTGGGGGGTCGGAGGACCTCGCCTGCGCGGGTCTGCGAGCCTCGGCGGGGCGTGCCCCGTCCTCCCCCTGGGAGACCCGCCCCCCAGGTCTCTCAAGGCCGCTGGTCATCGTGGAAGCAGAGTATGGGCACAGAGGCACACGCCACCCCCCGGGGGTGGAGAAGCAGTCCATGCTCTCTTTGGTCTGGGGGAGCAGGGGCGCAAGGTCTGCCCGGGGGGCCAGGGACATCCGGCTCCCTGACCCTTGTCCCGGCAGTCTCAAGAATCACCGGGGGTGGGGGGGTGGGGGGGGCGTGGCTGTGTCGCCGGCCCCAAGTGTGGCTGAAGCCTGCTGGTCCCGGGACCCCCAGATACTATGCCTGCTGTGTTCTCAGCGAGCGAGGCCCCGCAGGGGGCAGGAGACCCCCTTCCCTCCTACAAGGCTGTGCACTGCCTCGGAGCCCCCTGGAGTGGGAAGAGACACAGAGGGAGTTGGGGCTGCCCGGACCGGGCATTGACAGCTCTCCCTTATCCTGCGGGAGGAAGGTCCTGCCCTGGGAAGGGGCTGGAAGCGGATGCCCAGGAGTGGGGGGCACGACCCGGGCCAGGGAGCTCAGTCTTCTGACCCCTTCTGCTACGCATCGGGCCTCTCTGGGGCCCAGGCTGACGGGGGCGGGGGGCAGGAGGCCTTGTCCCCACTTGGCCATAAAGGCCGTCAGGCAGGGGGCCTAGTGGCAGGGTGAGGGGCTTGGGAAGAAGGAGGCCGCGGGTCCCACCGTCTTGGCCACGGCCCCTCCTTGCTCTGGGCCCCTGGTGGGCATGCACTCCAAGGCCCAGGTCTGTGACCCTCACAGGGTCGCCCTGCCGGGCGTCCGGACCCGTGCTGTGATCTCAGGAGAGACGGGGTCCTGGGGTCTCAGATGCTGTCTCCTGTCTTTTCCAGGGCATGCTTATGGAGGGGCCGCCGGGCCCCGAAGGCCCCGCGGTGAGTGTTGTGTTTAATTTCCCGGGCCTGTGGGAGGTGCTTGGGGGTGCGGGGTCAGTGACGCCCCTTGAAGGTCCTGGATGGAAAAGAGGGGGCACCCATCTCTGCAGACCCCCCGGGGCCCAGCGCTGCCCTGGCCCACCCCCACCCTCCCCTGAAGCAAGGCGGGAATGGGGTGTTGCCCTGCTACTGTATCTGAATTCTGTCCTGATTTTAATTCCAGGGTCTCCCAGGACCTCCGGGAACGATGGGACCCACTGGCCAAGTGGGTGACCCTGGAGAAAGGGTAAGGGGTGACTCCGCTCCTTGGGACCACACGCTCTGTGGGCTTGTCCGTGTGCCTTTCCGCTCCGTGGCTGGCCTTGTCCTCACATGTGCACGGGTATATCGGCTTTCTTCTCCAAACTGCCCCTGGCCCCCTCACCCCTCCCGCCACCCCCTCATTGCGTCCGTCTTCGGAAATTTAGGGAGCTCGAGTGCTGCCCAGCCCCGAGCCTGGGGCAGATGGCACCTGCAAGGGCAAGGGTGTGCCAGGCCTGAGTCCCGCTGAGGCTGCTGTGACCAGCTCACAGAGGGCCCTGTGGCCTGCGATGTCAGGCTGTCCACGTGTTGTCCACGTCACTTGGGATTGGGACCTACATCCGTCCTTCCTTAGTATGTGAGCTTCTTAGGCCTTGATTTCCCCGCACTCTGTCTTCCTTGTTGGAAATCACGCTACTGAATAGGAGGGCTTGCCCTGGGTCAAAGGGACTCGTTCCGGGGTCTCCCTCGGTCAAAGGAACAGGGACCCGTCCAGGAGTCCCCCCTCCCCCACCCCCGGTCCGAGGGACATGTCCCTCCCCCCTGCTCTCCCCCCTCCTCCGTCAAAGGGATGCATCCTGAGGTCCCCAGAGCAAAGGGATGTGTCCCCAGGTCGCTGCCCTTGAGGTGAAGGCTGAGCCACAATTTCTTTCTGACACCTAGTGGAGTTTTGGGGTACTGCAGCCATGGGGTTCTTGCCCCGCTTGTCTCCTTTCTTCTTTCCGGTCCCGTGAATATCGACGTGGGCACAGATAGTTATCGGGTGGCCAGGTTGTGGACGGGAGAAACCAGGGGCGTGTGTGTGTCCTGATGGATGGCTGTCCCCAGGGCCCGGCACACCGCCCAGAGACTGTGGACCTGACGCGCGGGGAGGGCGCGTGGACGGGGCCCGGTGGCCGCGTCTGGTCGTGTGGAGGGACGGCTAGGGTCTGCTTCCGAGGCCACGCGGCAGGAAGTCCGTGGGGGTCTGGCGGTCAGGCTCTGGAGCGGTGCCGGGCACGTGGGGGGGGGTGCCCGCCGACAGAGCAGGTGAGCCCTGACCGAGGGGGTTGGGGTTAGCCGCGTTCTGTGCGGCGGGGGGGCCTCTGGGGACAGATCGCACGGGCAGCAAACAAGGTGGCCTGCCACGCTGGCGGCTGGTGGCCTTCCCACGCCTCCCGGCCTCGCCGCGTGCGGCCCCTCCTCTCTGCCACACGGCACGACTCCAGACACGGGGCCACTGCTCTGCCCTGGCCGCGGGACCAGACCATAGGGTTCTGCCGTCCCTCCCCCAGCTCGCTCTGGGGGCCCTTTCCCCAAAGATCTGTATGACCAAGTGCCCCCACGGGGGCCGTCATGAGACGGACCCACAAGCGTGCCTGAGCCCAGACGTCAGCGAGGGGGGACCACATGGCGTGGCAGGTGCTGTCGTCTCCGTTAGATGCAGGACGGGACGCTATCCACTGGGTGCATGGGTACTGATGGACCTTGGTCAGCCTCGGTGTTGCTGCGAGTGTCCGTCCCTCCACCCGCCACCTGCCCATCACCCAGTTCCACGCGCTGTCTGGCACTGAGGACTCCTCCCCACTTGGCCCCTGCCTTTGGGCTGAACCGGCTCGGTGCCAGGGGTGGGTGGTCTCGTTGGTGACTGGTGCTCCGTACCTGACCCAGCGGCTCTGTTAGAGGAGCCAAGGCCGCTGCCAGTGGGATGTCGTTGGTTTAAGCAACTGGTGTCTCTAAATTCAAGCCAGGATCCGGGAGCACGGGGCCTGGGGATGGGGTCGGCAGAGGGACCCGCTCCTCTGCAGCATGCTGTCCTTGGAGTCAGAGAGAAATCTGCAGCCCACTCGGCCTCCCCAGTTCCTTTCCAAGTGGGGAGGGGGAGCCGATTCCAGGAGCCGAGCGCTGCCCACCCTCTGGGCCCTGCGTAAGCCGCCATTGTCTAAGGAGTTGTCCCTGCTCAAAGCTCAGCATCCTCTCTGTGCCCACGTCTCCCGGATACGCAGCTGATCAGCTGGCAAAGAGCACTGGATGCAGAGTCGGGATCCTACCCTGCCACCTGCCAGCGGGGAGACCTCAGAATCCCTGTGTAGAATGAAAAAATTTCCCTCCATCCTCTTATGTTTGGTGATGGGGGCCTATAAATTAAACGGACGAAAAGAGGGCGTCGATAGGAGAACAGGCACACGCTTTTATTACTGTTTTAGGTTTTACACGTACAGGGACCTGAGGGCTTCTGTACCGTTTCAACCAAGGGCGATAAATTGTGGGAAAGTGACTAGGAAACATACAGGGAAACGAATGGAAGGTAAGGGTCGTTTTAGTAAGACCTGCTTGTGCGGCCTTTTCTCAGTGCCTGAGCTCAGTCTCCCGGTCTCCAGTGATCAGGAGCGTCCTCATCCTGGTACAGATGGGGGTGGTGGGTAATTCGTGCCATCTGTCCAGAGGGAAACTTATGCGCTCCTTTAAGGCAGGTGAGGGGAGGGCAGAGAACCGTTGCTGATTCTCGGTTACCGTCAGCTCGACATCATCCTCAGAGCAAAGTGGCGCTTTTGGGGTGGCACGTTCTGATCCCCTATCTGCTTGGCCCCATTTGCTTGTCTGGACGTGACAGGTTTTCACTGGGTGATCTGGAAGGATCCGCCCCTCCCTCCCACTCCAGTTCCACCGTCCTGGGATTCTGTAGCCTTTCCTGTTACTAGTTATTGATTACTTCCTATCTGGCCTGGACTAGTGGAGCCTGTCTTCCTAACTGGGTGGCTGCCAGCTCCTCCGAGCTGCTGTTGGGCTTGGGCGGTGTCAGAGGTGAGAAGGGGCCTGAGCCATCACCCCGTCCAGCGCCCCTTAGTGACAGACGGCCGGGCCCAGGTGGGCCGAGGGAAAGCTTGTGAAAGCCACGAGGCGGAGGCAAGGCAGGGGTGGGCTTGATCCGGGCCAGCTGTCCCGGTCCCTACTTCATCCTCAGGCTCAGAGGGAAACAAGGGACAAGAGAGCCGGGTGTCCCGAGGGCCCTGTGGATCCCACACGGGGCTGAGCACTCCCAGGGAGCCCGGGTCCCACGTGCAGGTTTCCTCTCAGGACCCTTCATGTCCAGAACGGAGGGAGGCCCTTTCCCACGGAGGCACCTCCCTCCCTGCAGAATCGGATGCACTCAGTGCCCCCGGCAGGGTCACCCCCCCCACCCCCGCCCTTCCTTATCTTTCAAGGGTCGGGCTTTCCTGTGGGATTTTGCTTGGATGTGTTTTCTGTGCCTTACAAGGTTCGTAAGCCCTGCCCTAAGGAACAGCGGTCGGTACCGCCTCCCCCACGAGAGAGTGTGCATCACGGGTGCCGTGTGGGGTCCCCAGTACCACCCTGGGGACTGCACCCCACTGTGCCACCGCTCTCCCCCCGGGTGGGCAGGATTTACGCCCAGCGCCGGGGGAATGGACCCAGGCTGGGTCCCTGGCACCTGACAGGCAGGTTCCGTTGCAGATTGTGTGAGGCCGTGTGACTGAGTGAGGCTGGCAGGGCAGGTCTGTTCTCTCCCGCCTCCTGGGCGGCCATGCGGATTTGTTCTCTCCCAGTGCTCCTAAGCGTCTTCCATGGGGCCACCACTCAACCCACCACACCTGGTTATTCGCAAATTCCCCACGGCCGGTGTCTCTGCGTGTGGACACAGGACGCGGTCACAGACGGGCGTGGGCCTCCCTCGCCGCTCCATCCCCAGAGGGCACTGAGCGCATCCGATTCTGCAGGGAGGGAGGTGCTCCCGTGGGAAAGGGCCTCCGTTCTGGACGTGAAGGTGTCCCATAAGCCGCAGGGCCGCGAGCCACGGTGGCACGGCCCTGCCCTGGGCGTGGCGGGCCATTGTCCTGCTGTGGCTTGAACATTCCCCCTCTGTGAGACGTGGCTAATCCCTTGAGCCCCCCGGAGGCCAGAAGGACCCACTTTCACATCAGGGAGCATGCTGGGACGCTCCTTCTGAGAGGGGGCAGGCTGGAATTAGAAACAGTCCTGGGCACATCTCAGTGCCTCTGTCCAGCCTCTGCCAGCCTCCCGGGGCTCGGAAAGCCTCCACGGGCAGAGCTCGGGCGTTCCTCCCCGTGCCCGCTCCCGCTCCGGGTGGCGGGCTTGGCTGGGGCAGGTGGGGTCAGTGGGGTGAGGGAGAAATGTGCCAGCTTCACTCGAGACTGTGGCCCCAGCTGCGGGCACAGCTCCCGACCCCAGTTTTCAGATGTGCCGCGGGAAGGGGCCGTCCGGAGCCACTCCCGAGCTCCTGTTGCCCAGGCGCTGGCCTAAAAAGGAGGAAGGAAGGGCACACTTACTGAGAATCTAGAGAGTTCACGCCACGGTCCTCTCCTTTTCTAGGTCTAAGAGCCAAGCAAAAAATATCTCAGCGTAAAGACTTCTCTGGCCCTCGGGGCCCCCTCTCCCTGACACCCTGCTGCCCTTTTCAGGAAAAAGGGCTCGGGCTGCCGCGTGCTGTTTGCACCCACGCCGCAGCCCGGAGGCGGGCCCTGGGCGGCTCATCTGGCCCTGAGCGGAGGGCTCACGGGCCCAGCTTCCGGTCTGGGTCTGCGGCCGCGGCTGACGGCGGCTTTGCCAAGGATCTGAGTGCCCTTGGCCTTTATCTCTGAGCAAACGCAGGGCCAGCAACGGCCTCCGGAAACCCCGTGAAACAGCAGCGACTTCTTAACACGGAGGTGGCCACCTCGTGTCTACGTGTAGGTGTGACTGGAGCCCTGCCATGTCACCGCTTGGCAACCCTCTCCTCTGAGCCAGTTAGGGCACTGATTTGGGGGCCAGCTGATCAAGTGACACAGGAAAGGTGACTTGCTTATTTCACTTCTAATCCGGCGGCTGGAGCCGCGCAGGGTCCCTGCGACCTCCCCGCCTGCTTGCCGGAGCGTCCCTCGATGTCCCACGTGGGCTGTGGAACCGAGTGAGCC
The DNA here is from genome assembly GCF_014898765.1 of Herpailurus yagouaroundi. Taxonomy (NCBI): domain Eukaryota; kingdom Metazoa; phylum Chordata; class Mammalia; order Carnivora; family Felidae; genus Herpailurus; species Herpailurus yagouaroundi. Next base: position 1,046,453 of record NW_024412484.1, read on the forward strand.
ACGCTGAGGGCCCGGGGTCAGTGTCCTGAGAAATGGGAAGATGCCTCTGATGTAGCCCCGCCTTCCAGCTCAGGGGACGAGGTTGCAGACCTGGGCACCGGGCAAAGGTTCGCGGACAGTTTTTCAAGCAGTCGTGGGTTAGTTGCTCTGCGAGACTCATGTTTTAAAGCTTTGGGCGGATTCGTGAGGGCGGGGCATCACTTTTCCCTCCAAAGCCCCTCTTTCCCCCAGTTCCCGGGTCGTTCTCTGCCCGTTCCTTGGCATCGTCCTGGTTGCAGTCGAGAGGGTGAGGGCTTTCCCACCAAGGTTGTAGTCCCAGCACCGTGGCTCAGGAAGAGCAGGGGTGGGGGGCATGGCAGGAGGGTCTCTGGAGGCGGAGAGTGGACGAGGGGCCGCCCCCAGTGGGCCCCCAGCCTCCGGTGCTACACAGGCCCACGCACACCACGGAGACACCACGTGGCTGGCGTCTCGTGCCAGGGAGGCACGGACCCTAAGTTTTAAATTGGGGTTTGATTTGGGACCGACTCCGAGGCGGAGGGCTCAGCAGCGAACGATGTCGGCACCGAGTTTCCAAGCAGAAACCCCAGGTGGCCAAACCCGTTCCAGATTTTCCTCTTTTAAACGTGCTTTTTCTTTTTTTAAGCAAGGGTTTTTTTTTTTTCCCCGAGATGCAGGCAAGGGCAGTGTGGCTGTGTCCATCAGCAGTAGAAGAAAGCGTAGCCCTTTGGCCCCGCGGTTTGCTTGCGGGACTTCCTAAAAAGCCGCCCGCGGGTCCACGGCCACAGCACGTGTCACGGCGGAGGTTGGAAATGGCCAAACGCGCACCAGTAGAGGGCGGGTGGATCCACGATGGGCTCACCATGCGTGGGAAACTCCACGGCCGTTACACAGAGTGAGGCCAAGCTCATCAACGGGCCGCCGTGTGCCGTGGAGAGAAAGCACACGGCAGGACGGTGTCTCAGGACAGAGAAGCGTCTCCCGAGCGTAGACCCGTAGTCACGTGTCCCATCGCCAGCCACCGTGCGTGCGGCCCGCTGCCCCGCACAGGCAGTTTAGCCCTGGAGACTTCTGCGGGGGGGACAGGGGCTTTCACTTTCCATCTCGTGCAACTCCGTGGTCCACGACATCTCCCGAGGACGGGGACCACTTCTGTGGTCAAAGCAACCACGGAAGAAGAGAGGAGCCAGTGTTAGTTCGGGCGCGGACGGTTCCCAGAGAGCCAACGTCCCCCGTCTTCTGGGCCGGGACCGGGGAACTGATCCCCATTCCCTGCCTGGAGCATCGCGCTCCGGTGGTGGTGGTGACCTTGCCGGAGCGAGGCTGTCCTTGGTGCCCAACGCGGGACCCGACGCCCATCGGTTATGCCGGGTGTGGCCGGTGGGAGTCCCTTTCCACTGGGAGGAGGGAGTCACGCCTCCATCTGTCTGCAAAGCAAACCTCCTCTGCCTCAGGCTGGGTGGGGATCTGCCAGGATTTGTGAAGAGGCTGGCTGATAATACGTTTTTTTTTTTTTAATAAACTGTCTCGTCCGTTTCACATTGGTAGCGTTCTGGAGCGACCAGGGTCAGTCTAGAGAATCTGTAGGGGGGTGTCTGTCTGCGGCCTGCTTTGGGGACCAGATTAATAGGACGTGTGGGGGCCACCGTGTCATCTGGACACTCGGGCTCTTGAGATTGCTCGAGAGGGGTCTGTGTCCCACGGACGTCCCCCCGTTCACTGGGGTCCCTTGTGTCTGTCCAAGCAAGGGGAAGCGGTCACCCCGACCGCCTTCTGTCTGAGCGACCACACGCAGCGTCGTGGGGGCCGGGTCACTGGCAGGCGGAGGAAATGGGGGATACGGGCCTGGGTCTCCTGAGCCGCCCGCCAGTCGGTGTGCAGGCCCGGAGGGGGCGCTCCTGGCTGCTGGGGGCCCTGGCTCGGCCGACTGCCCGCCTCCCGGGGTGGCCCCTCTGCCACCTGCACTTGGGTCTCCCACCTCTCCCTGCACATCTCTGTGGATCTGGCTCAGAACCTCTTCCCTCCTCTTTCTCTCCCCCTGAAGCCTTTCCTCGTCCTCAGCCCACATCTCTCAGGCCCTTCTTTCCTCTGTGCTTGGATTCTGGAACATTCCGCACCATGGGAGTCTTGCTGGTCCTGTGTTTGCCTTGTGGGTTTCCTCGTGGGCTGCGGCTCCGCCCTCCTTCTCTGGACACAGCCCTGCCCCGTCCCTGTTGCATCCTGACCCAGCTGTCTTGGGCCCTCTGTCCACAGGGTCCCCCTGGACGCCCAGGCCTTCCAGGGGCTGATGGGCTGCCCGGCCCTCCTGGAACCATGCTCATGTTGCCTGTGAGTATCATTTGTGGGGGTGGGTGGTGGGGTGGACGGCGGGGTGTGTGGGTGGCAGCGTGGGTGGGTTTGGGGCTCAGAATTTGGTGGAGAGGGGGCCCCAGGCTCTGTGTTTGAGGGGGACCATCCCCTGGCCACAGGCCACTCCAATGTGGGACAACTGTCTCATAGAAATAGGCTCTCCTGGGGTGTTTCCAGGGTCCCGAGTGGCCCACCTCAGGTGCAGGGACACTGGCTCTGAAAGCCTGCTCCTCTTGTCAGACTCCCACCGTCCCCGCGGGGACCCCTGAGCGGGCATGCTGCCAGCTGGTCCCTCCTTGATCTTGTGGGAGCCCAGGCCCGGGCCCGCTGGCCCAGAGGTCAGTCTTGTGGCTGGCGACCCGGTGCTACCCAGGAGGCCAGGTGCAGCTGAGGGTACCCTGTGTGCAGCCAGGAGCTAGGGCTCCTCAGCACAGGCATTTGCATTTGCACTGGGCCCTTGGCTTTTTCTTGCAATAAATAGGGGCTGTGGGGTCTCAGAGTGAGATGCCGTGGAAGTCAGAAAGGTCTTTCCAGACTCGGGGCGGGTCTTCCGGTGGCCCTAGGGCTGAAGCCGGCAGGTGGGGCCGGGGCAGCGTGTCCAGGGAGGGGGCTCGGGCCAGACACTGTCCAACCAGAGGCCTCCCCACCCCCGCCAGGCTCCGCTGTCACCCGGGAGGCCCCGGGGTCCAGCGTGGGCACCCACACCGGTGCACCCTCGGTGACCCCCTGTCTTACACCTTCAGTTCCGCTTTGGAGGGGGCGGTGACGCTGGCTCCAAGGGTCCCATGGTGTCGGCTCAGGAGTCCCAGGCTCAGGCCATCCTGCAGCAGGCCCGGGTAAGTGATGCGTGGTACCTGGAGGGGACAGGACACGGCTGGGAGAGGGGCGCGCCTCCTGGGGGATCAGGACACTGTGTGAGTGTGCACTCGCCAGTGTCTGGGGGCCCAGGCGAGCACTGGGAAAGGTCGGGGAGGTGTCTCAGGGCTTCTCTGTGTATGCTGAGGGTCCAGGTCCCCGGATACGGACGTGCAGGGCCGTCTGCTGCCCTCCGCTGGGCGCGGGGGATGGAGAGACAGACCCCGTGCACCCCTGGAAGGGCTCCCAGTGATGGGGCAGGACAGAGATAGAGCCTCTGGGACGGCACCCGCAGGCCCCAAAGCCCCTCACCTGGCCTGGGGGTCCCGAGGAGCGTTTGCTTCCTGACGGCTCTGCTCTCTGCTAATCGGCTGGTTAGTGAGCCGAGGTTTTGGTTGATGACGCTCCAGATTGCTGATGGCCGGTGACAAGAGTGAACCCCGGTTCCGTGAGGCGGGCGGGTGGGTGATCGTTCGGTGGAACGTCACTTGTAATGGGGCATCTCAGGAAACTAAGTAAGCCTTCGTTTGGGCAGTATTTATGTGGCTCTGGCACCGTGGAGGTGATGTTAGTGATCACAATGCGAGGATCATTAGAGGACAGCTTGAGCGTTGAGCTGTTGCCGTGGGACAGATTGTCCACGTGATGCCGCCACGAGGTGCACGAAAACCCCCACCGCCTGCGGCTGGAGTTACTGACGGGGCCTTGCCTGGCTGTGCGTTTTCATGGAAGCCGAGTGGGTCGTGGGCTTACAAGGTTTTGTAACTGAAACGAATCTTTACCAAAATGAAAATGGCATCGTGCGGGGGAGGGGGAACCGAGTCACAGGAGAGAAGCAGAAGAGGTCCTTTGGGGAAAGGAGGCCGAGCTGGGCTGTGGCGGGGGTGGGGGTGGGGGGTCTGGGGGACCGCCAGAGCCGAGGGCCGGCTGGCGACAAGGAGGAGGTCAGCACCCAAGGGGGTGGGACGCCCATCCCCACCGTGGGGCAGGCCACCCCCGGGTTCTCAGTGTGCCCCCTTTTCCCTTGCAGCTGGCGTTGAGGGGGCCAGCTGGCCCGATGGGTCTGACGGGGAGGCCCGGCCCCATGGTGAGTCCTACGTGGGGGACGGAGGGGGAGCGTGGTGGGTGGGGGACATCCTCTGTCGGTCCCTTTGGGCTCCCAGCTCACCCAGAGAGAGCACACTTTAAGCTCTCGTCAACCGCTCATGTTGCCAGTGGTACCCCAGCGGGACTGGGGGCCTTGGGCAGGGGCTTGGGAGGCTGTGGCGGCCTGGGGGCTGGGCAGCCTGCCGCACCAGCTCTGCTGTGATTCTGCCTCGTGGCCCAGGGAGCTCTGAGCCTCTTTCTTTCCGGGCTGTCGTCAACTCTTGACGGTTCTGTTTCCAAAGTCAAGAGCCCTTCGGTGAGGTTGGGGGGGGACGGACAGACCCGGGATCCCCAGCCCTCCCCTCCCCAGCCGCACACAAGCTGTGTGTGGTGTGTGCCCGGGCACGCTCAGGGCCCGCAAACAGGAGCCCCTGGGAGTGCCTGCGGCCTTTGCAGTTTGCAAGGAGACGGAGGATTTAACCCCCCACCCCCGTTCCCTAGGGGGCGCCTTGGCTCTCTGCACCCCCCCGTCTGCATTCAGCACCTTCCTCGGCCATGCTGGCTCGGGGCTGCTCCCCTCCGTCTGGGGCTCCTGCCTCGTCGTGAGGGTGCCCGCACGCTGGCCTGAGCCGCGGAACGTGCCAGACCACTGTCACCTTCATCCTGGAGGGAGAAGCGGACTGTGTGCTGGGCTTTCCGGCTCTCATGTCATAAGCCCCACTGTCCAGAATTTGGTTCAAAACTCAGAGCAGATCCAAACAACTGGAAAGGTCCTGCTCAGCCCCCAGGCTCTGTCCAGGGCAGGCACGCTGGGCACCGTGGACCGTGAGCTTTGCCGGTTTGCAGCGGGAGCCCAGCCCCACGGGGCGCCCCCTTCCCTGGCGTCCGATGAGCATCTCTAACCCAGACCGTGTCTCCCTAGGGCCCTCCGGGGAGCGGAGGTCTGAAGGGCGAACCGGGAGACATGGGGCCTCAGGTACGTGGGCACCTCGCCCTTGCTGCTTGAAGGGGCGCGTCCTGCGTATGGGAGGTGGTGCCCACAGGCATGTCGGGGGGCAGAGCTGCATTTCTTTAAGGAAGCGGCAGCGATCTGTGGCTCTGTGTGCAGCTTTGAGGGACAGAAACAGCCGCTGTCTTCAGGGGAACTCGCTGGCTGTGCCCTGGGCGGCCCTCACTCGGGGGGCAGCAGACCCTGTGCCCTGTCCGGCGGTGCCCACTCGAGAGACGGCGAGCCCCCGGCCGGGTTGAGGAGCAGGGGTTCAGGGCTTTGCTTTTGCCTCTGAAAAACATGGATGCCCCCTGACACTCTGCCCTCTCTGATTGCGGACAGGGTCCCCGAGGAGTGCAGGGCCCTCCTGGCCCGGCCGGAAAGCCTGGAAGAAGGGTAAGCGTTGTGGCTCAGTGGGCCGCAGCTGGTCCCCACGGGGGTGGGAGTCTGCGGTGGGTCTGCCCTGCCCCCACTGCCAGGCTTGGGGCCGGAAGCCCGGTTGGTGGTTCCCCTCTGTCGAAGAGCAACTTTTCACGGCAGGATCCCCTTCCCCGGGGTCGCGAGCTGAGCCGGAGGGTGCTGCGTGTCCTGGGGCAGGTGTGCCTTGCGGGCCTCTGCCAACCTGGTCTCTGGCCTCCGTCCTGAGCTTGTTGATGCTGTGGTTTTTTTATTTGTATTTTTTATTTTTTTTCAATGTTTATTTTTGATGGAGAGAGAGAGAGAGACAGAGCATGGCGAAGGGGGGGCGGGGGGCAGAGAGAGAGAGAGGGAGACACAGAATCCGAAGCAGTCTCCAGGCTCTGAGCTGTTAGCACAGAGCCCAACACGGGGCTCGAGCCCTTGAACCGTGAGATCGTGACCGGAGCCGAAGTCCAACGCTTAACCGACTGAGCCCCCCAGGCGCCCCTAGCAAGCATTTTTAATTAAGGCAACTCCCGCGGCCCTTTGGGCGCGAGCATGGAGAACACAAAAGGCTCACTGGGCCTTATGTCCTCGAGGCGGCCTCGTGTCTCCAGAGACGGCCTCGGTTTTGGAGGAAGTGTCCTGTCGCTCGCCCGCTTTCCCGGCCCCCCGGGACTCTGGGAGGGCGTTCTAGTGTGGGAGACCCGTTTGTTTCCCTGGGGCCGTGGCTGCTGAACGGGGCGTACGGCACAGGTTCCTATCAGTTAAGCCTCATCGTGCGGACGAGCCAGGGAGAGCACGGCGAACCCACGCTATGCTCTGATGAGTGGATCTACTCGGCCAGAGACGCCTTAACGCGGGCGAAGAGAAGCTTTGGGGTTGTTTGCGGTTGACCCGGTGCAGGTGTGAGCCTCTCCGAGGCGTGCTGAGCCCTGGGCCGCCCGGGCCGCTTGGAGAGTGCGTGGGGCAGGCAGGACGCCTCCGTGGAGCCAGCGCTAGCCGCGAGCGGGGACCCCCGTGGGCTGTGCTGGCCTGGCCGCCGCTCGGGGGCCGGGGGGGGCTGCCGGCCGGAGTCGGGGTGCTGGTCGTCGGGAGCCGCTGCACATCCTGCCGGGAGGTCACGCGAACCGTTCTGACCAATCTCCCTGGACTCCGGGGGGGTTTGGACAACTGTGGAGGGCAGGGGCCCCACCCGTGTCTCCCTTCACCTGGCCTGGCTTCGGCGTTTTGCCCCGGAGCCGCATTTTCATCCCCGCAGCTCCGTGTAAACTTTAACCCCGGGCGGGACAGACCAGCTCCTTGGGGTCCCCCCGGGTCCCCGGCTTCTCTCTGCTCTGCTGCTGCCCCGTCTCCCCTGTACTTTGAGGCCGAAAGCTGTCGCTTTCCAAATGTTCCCTGTGCTCGGCGGTGAGGGCCTTGTTTGATCAGGTGCGCGCGGGACGAGGGGAGGAGAGAAGGTGCTCTTTTGGGCCAGGTCTTTATTCCCAGCGGGCTGGCATTTCCTCGTTAGCAGGGCGGCATCTGGCCCTGTCCCTGTCCAGGCAGCCTCAAGCCTGGCGGGGCTCTCCCAGGGTGACCGCGGGGCCTTTGTAGTGGGCCCGACCCTTCAGCCCCGTGGCCAGTCGGGTGGGGACCGTGGGCTTGTCCTTGTCACTTTCCTGGAAATAGCTGGAAGTAATGGCCCCAGGAGTGGCCCCCACGGATGAGTGTCTTGCTAATGGTGGGCAGCCGTGTGGCTTTAGTGAGACAAGCCACCACTGTGGGGCTCGGTTCCTTTTGTAGCCAATTGGACTGGCCCTAAGGGCCTCCCTTCTGTGACTCTCCTGTCCATAATCTGGCTTCCGAACGGTGCAAGGGAAGCGGGCTGTGGATTGCTGCCCGGCCACACTCTCTCTGGAGCCCGAGACCCACGGTCCCACAGACTCACAGAGCTGCCTGGCCACTGCTGGTCTCGCAGCCTGGTCTCATCCCGGACACAGGCGACTGGCATTTTCCCCGTCTGGCATTTCAGACGGCGAGGCTCAGAAAGACTGGAGTCACGTGAGAGGCACACAGCAGCCCCGGGAGCCCGGTCGGGGTCCTCCGGACCAGCCTGGCCACGTGGGGCCGTGTGACTGCTTCGCATCGCAGGAGGCCACGACTCCCAGACCCCGGTGACCGTTTCCCTCCTGTGTTCCAGGGCCGAGCTGGGAGTGACGGAGCAAGAGGGATGCCGGGGCAAACGGGCCCGAAGGTAGGCTACGCTCGCCGCCTCCTGGCATCCTGCACGCGGCTGCGGTCGCCGTCATCGTGTTGATGGCACGGCCAACATGGCGGCGGTGCGATGAAGGTCACTGTGGTGACAAGTAACGAGTCATGACGTTCGTGCTCATCTCGGGGGGACCTTGGGGGCGGGGAAGGTTCTGCTTGGGTCCGTGTCTCAGCTGGGTTCCAGGCGGTCGAGGACCAGGGCTGCCGGGGTGAATGTCACAAGCCAGCATGGCAACTGCAGCTAGTTTGCTGAGGGGGCAGATGGGTCCCTCTGAGCAGGGGGCGAGCATTGGGGGAGGGGGGCGCGTGGAATCTCAGCTCTGCCAGCCGTCCGTGAACGGACAGACGGCAAGAGCACGCACGTGGGGGCTGACGCGAGGAATGCCAGGTGCACGAGACGGGGAACTTTCTCGACCGGTTTTGGGGCGTCTGCTCCCCCGCGTCGCAGGGGGCCAGTAGATGTTGTGTGTGAACGGACGCGGGGTCAGCCACGTGTGCGCGTGAACGGCATCTGCAGTGTGGCCACCCCTCCGCCCCCCGCGTGGGTGTGGAGCCCCCACCCCTGTTCTCGGCCGGCCCTTCCTTTTCCCAGCTCTGGAGCGCCATCCGGGGCCGTGCACGGCGCCTTTCTCCCGCGTTACCTGGAGGGGGTGGAGAATGGGTCACCGCACCCGCCGGTGGCCGAGACGCCTGTTCACCTAGTAGCTGGTGTGGATGAGCTCGGGTGCTCCCCGCGCGACCCGAGCTCAGGGGAGGAGGCTTTGGTCTCGAGTCGCCCGAGCGGCAGGAGGGAAGAAGGGCCTTCTTGAATCTCTCCCTGCAGAAAGTGGACTTCTTCCAACAACAGAGGCATCTTAAGCCTGAACTAGCATGCTCTCGACCTCCCCCACGTGCTTTGCAACGTCCGCGAGGCAGGGCTGTGCGCCCCGACTCCAGGAGGCAGCCCCGGGTGGCCCGGGGCGCCAGGGGGCCCCGTTGGTGACGAGTGTGCCCGGCCGTGCCGGGCGCTGAGGGTGTAGCGGTGAGCGAGGCAGGCGCTCGTTTGACAACCAGGCTCAGAGCCTGTGGCCCTAGGACAAAAGTCAGCTCTGTGTTTGTAGCCTTTGTTGGTGTTTGGGGGAAAAGGGCCCCGGAACACAGAGCCGGCAGCGGAATCTGTGGCGAACGGAGGCCGGTGGCCGCCACACGCGGAGGTCCTGGGACCCGGGGTGCGCGGATGCTGCCGGAGGGGCGGCCAAGCTGTGTGCAGTGGCGCCCCTGAGCAGGTCCCTCTGTCCCTCGCAGGGCGACCGCGGCTTCGACGGCCTGGCTGGACTGCCCGGGGAGAAGGGCCACCGGGTAAGTGTTCCCCGCGTGCGCGTCACCGGCACAGAGGTCCCGATGGCTTCCGTGCAGAGTGTGGAGGTGTTTCTTGGGAGACCCTTCCGGAAGGCCTGGGATCTCTCGTGTGGGGCTGGGACCCCACCTTTCCGGGGTGGTCACGAAAGAAACTCCCAGAAACCAGTGCCAACGCGATGTCCTTGCGGAAAGTCAGCCCAGAGAGAGTGGGTTTCTCGTGGGCCGCTTACAGTGAGCGAGCCCGTCAGGCCCCCGTACCCGAGGCGTGTGGAAGGGGAGGGGAGGGCCCTTCCTTAGAGAAATCCGCTCTCACTGGGGCCCGCCGCGGTTCCAGAAAGCCCGGTTGGCCACCGTTTCGCTGCCGGGGATCCTCTGCACCACTCAGGCGGAGATTCCGGGAGCTGGTGGCAGCTCCTGGGGCGGGGCCAGGGCGCGTGCCGTGGCCCGGAGACCCCTGCTTCCCTCCTGCGCGGGCCGCCTCCGTGGGACGGCTCTTTGCCGCTCCTCCGATGTTTTCTGCCTCACCTGTTCTCTTTGAAGCAGAGCGTGTCTCTTTCGGACTCCGGCACAGCGAGGGCACACGCAGGCACGTGTGTGTGCACACACACCAGCACACGCGCTTGGGGACGGTGTCGGGAGGGTTTATCTGACGCGCCCCGCGGCCCGTTGAGGAATGACGTAGTGGTTATCAAGGCGCGTCGTCCGCGTTCTCCAGCCACGATGTGGAGACTGGGACGAGGGCAGCCGCCGGGCCCGTCCGTTTGACGGATGAGCCCATATTAGGCACCGACTGCACGCGAGGCCCAGAGCTGCGAGAAGCGGGAGGTGGACCAGCGCCGACCCTCAGGACGCTCACGGTCGAGGGCGGCAGCCCTTCCTTGGGGACCCTGTGGGGCCGGGGCTGGTGTCCCCGCTTCCCACAGAGAAGCTGGCAGGGGGTCGCTCAGACCCCCACCCCCACCCCCCCCCCCGGCCCGCAGAGTCCGGGGGCACCGCCTGCCCGTGGGAGCCGGTCGAGCGAGCCTGCCTCCCGACACCAGTCCCCAAAACCACCTCCTGTCACTGTGGAGTCTTCAGCGGGCTCGGGGCTTCTGGTCTCAGCATCGCAGAAAGACAGACGGGCATTTGAGACGGCTGGCGGTGACCGTTCAGTGCCTAACGCTGACCCTGCTTGACGTCCTAGGGTGACCCTGGTCCTTCTGGCCCGCCAGGACCTCCGGGAGATGATGGAGATCGGGTGAGTAGCCGCCTGCCTGTCCCCTCGGGGGGGGGGGGGGGGTCTGGGCTGGAACCGCCGGGAAACGCAGGCGGTGCTGTCATTGGTTGGCAAGGGTGCAGCCGGGGAAGGAGGGGCTGTAGGTGGGTGAAGCCACGGGATGTGGGGACAGGCCGCACGCACCTCTGAGACAAAGCAGGTGGAAGCGTTTGGCTTGACCGCTGGGCCCGCGTCTGGGAGCGGCTTTCACCTGCTGCTGGTCTCGGAGAGAGTGCCCTGGTTCCGGGAGGTGGCTGCCGGGTCGCCGTGGAGGAGGGGTGTCGGGAGAGGTCACGAGCTCTGTGTCTCCTCTTGTCACGTGGTCCGGGTGGAGGCTGTGGGGTGGTGGGGCCCGGGGTTTAGGGGCGGGGGTGGGGAGTCTGGGAAAAGCCTGTCCTTGGCCCTGGAGGTGGAGGGAGGCGGAGGGCTGGGAGCGTGCAGGGGTGGGGGGAGCACAGCTCTGCCCGAGGTTGGAGCCCGGGCTGGGGGTGGGCCTCTCTCGGGGGGGGGCTCTGCGGAGGCCCCGGGGTTTGTCAGGTGCGTCTTCCTGGGAGAGTGATGCACAGTTACGATGTGCAGAGAAACCAAGTGAGCTTGTGAGCCCCTCCCTCCATTCACCCCGGTCACTTACATAGCGTCTTGGGGTCTCGGGGGTGTTTTAGGAAGAAGGTCGGGAAACTCTGGGAAGTGAGTTAGGGCCTGGCCGTGCCTCTGTCCTCAGCAGCTCTCAGCTGCCGTTGCCAGGGTCCCCTCTCCTGCCTGGGCCCCAGCGCACTTGACCGTACTATGGGAAAGGGGAGACGGGTCTTCCCGGATGTGTGTGCTTCTTAGTAGGGGAGGTGTGCGTGTGTGCGTGTGTGTGTGTGTGTGTGTGTGTGTGTGTGTGTGTGCAGGGCCGGCTGTGCGTGAGGTGAAGAGGAGGGGGCAGCGCCCTGGCCGGGAGAAGCGGAGTTGCTGATGGCAGCTCCTGATCTGGAACCTTTGGAGCCAAGAGGCCGTGTGTAGGGCCCGGGCAGAGAGGTTAGGCTACTGGGAGTTGGCCCAAGGGGTCTGGCGATTGTCCGTGACCCCTTCCAACGCAGTCTCTGTCGTTCCCGCTCCTATCATTTCCCTCCCTCCCTCCCTCCCCACCCAGCCACCTGTTTTCCGTCTCAGTCTACCTTGTATCATTCTATCATTTATTCCTATCACGACCCATCGAGGTCACCAGACTCTTGGCTGCCCTGATGTTTCTGTGCAGCCTTCTCCTCACTGGGGCTGTGGTGTGTGAGCTCCTGAGCAGAGCGTCCCAGGGCCTCGGATCCCCCCAGTTCCCTGAAGCTTCCCCGGGGTGGGGACACTCTGACCTTCCCGGCTAGTACTGGACTAGTAGATCCGGCAGAGGCTGAAGCAGCCCCGGGCCAGAGAGCCCTTCCACACAGCGGGAAGGCATGTTGTCTCTCTGTCCAGGCTTCAGAATGTGTCCCTAAAATCCTGCCTCTTTTCTCCCCCACAGGGTGATGATGGAGAAGTCGGGCCCAGAGGGCTGCCCGGGGAACCCGTAAGTCCCGTTCGGGTGGGCTTCTGTCTCCTCTGCGTTGTGACGGGCTGCTCGAGGAGACCGCTCTGGGTGGAACCAGGGACCTGCCCAGAGCATAAATTAGAGGGGAGGTCAGCCTTGAAACAGAGACATCTGGGGGTTTCTTGAGCAAGGAAAAGAAGGCTGGTAAGGCAAATATGGCCTTCCCCGGGCGAAGAAGACGAGACCTGGAGGGCTGTGGTTGGAGCTCCAGGCTGCAGGTGTGGGGGGTGTCCAGTGTCCTCATGGTGGGTGTCCAGGGTCATCATGGAGGGTGTGCAGGGCCATCATGGCAGATGTTCAGGACCATCATGGTGGATGTATAGGGCCATCCTGGCAGGTGTCCAGGGCTATCCTGGCGGGTGTGTAGGGCCATCATGGCGGTGTTCAGAGCCATCATGGCAGATGTCCAGTGCCATCATGGAGGATGTCCAGGGCCATCATGGCGTGTGTCCAGGGTCATTGTGGTGGATGTACAGGGCCATTATGACAGATATGCAGAGCCATCATGGTGCGTATCCAGGCTGAAGGCATGGTGGATGTCCAGGACCATCATGGCGGGTGTCCTAGGGCCATCGTGGCGGGTGTCCAAGGCC
>NW_024412484.1:1059136-1077957 GCF_014898765.1 Herpailurus yagouaroundi
ACTTCTGAAATGGCTCATTTTTGTTGCCCGCGTCGCCACGGCGGTATGCATCTGGCGACGTTAATTGAGGGGAAACCTTGCAAGCGGTACGCGGAGAGAGCCTGGGCTTGGGCTCACACATTCACCGGGGACTAAGTTATGCCCTGGATGCCTGATTCGCCTCTAAGGAGAATCCATTACGCAGTCCCCTCCTTAACACATGCCGAAGCGTCACCTTGCGGGTTAGTAACTTCTAGAAAGCATTTACAGGGTTAGGTTTTTAAATAACGACAGGGATAGTTAAGTGGCACTGAGTGTGGGAAGGAGCCCTCTCCCGCTGAGTCTCAGGAGTTTCCATCAGAATTCAGGACACTCGTGCCTTGGTTAAAGGCTGGAAAATCCCCCCAGGAGTGGGGCAAGCGTGAGGTTCAGGATGGGGCTCCTTTGGGTGACGGGCGATGCCTCTGCTGTGTTACCTTCTGAATCTCGTGAACCGTGCTGGGAATGGCGCTGCCTTGGGGCTGTGTCCCTCCATGTGCACATGGGCCGTCCCCACACGTGCCCTTTGCTGCAGAGGGGGGAGGGGTTGAGCTCTGGGCCTTAGTGGCGCCCCAGAAATAAACCCCGAGCCCCGTGCTTCAGTTCTGCCTTTGGTCACGACGTCCCCATCAGAGAACTAGTTTCTCCTCCCTCCACCCTCCGGTGGCAGAAATGCAGTCACATGTCACTGCGCAGAGGGAGCCAGTGACAAGACGTGGACAAAAGCGTTCCATGCAGTGGAGTATCTCCGTGGCCTCCGCTGGGAGAGCTTTTGTGTGCACCTGTCCCGAGCGAGTGTGAAAGGGCGCCATTGAGCTGAAAGGTTCCCTTTGCTCTGAAGGTGCCCCTTGATCCCTTGTCTAAGCTGCCGGTTCATTCCATGCACCCGCCCCTGCTTCCCAGAGCTGGTGGAGAGGTGGGGCGGCTGAGGAGGTGTCGCGGGCGAGGGCGGGTGCTGCCCATGCTTCCCGGGACGCGTGGACACCTGCGTTGCTGCAAACACTCTGGGGGTGGGGGTGGGGCTGCGGGGTTTGCCTGGGGCAGGGCTGGCGCCGGGTTCTTGGCCAAGTGTGAACAGTCCTTTGCCCTTTCCTCTTGCAGGGGCCGCGTGGTCTGTTGGGGCCAAAGGGGCCCCCGGGCCCTCCTGGACCTCCGGTAAGGCCTGTCACCTCTGCACGTCTGTCCCGCTCGGACACTTGCCCGGGGCTGGTCGAGGTGTCGCCGGGGCTCTGAGGCTCCTAGGCAGACAGAGCCCTCCACAGGCGTGGGTTTGCGGGAGGAGGCACAGAGGCCAGCGGGCCGTACAGCTTCTCCTTCTCACGCGACATGTGCTGTTTTAAACGGTCCCCAGGATGCCTCATTTTCTCCTTTGAAGGCACTCTAAGCAACTTCTGGAAAGTTCTGGAAGCGAGTAGCCCATGGTTCTGTCGGGGCCCTGTCCCGGTGGGTGGCTTCTCCGGGCCTGGCCCACCCGATGCTCGGGCCCGACAGCTCCATCGACCCCTGGCCGATCGAGCCTGCAGGATTCTTTAATATCAACCCCTGCCCCTCCCCAGTAGGTTTGCCGTCCCCCGGCACAGTGAGGGCAGGACGCCGAGCAGAGTTGGGTGGGATTTTCCCTGTGACTGTGGTTGATTCTTCAGCACTCTGTTATTTTCTTTCCAACGCCATCCAGGGTGTGACGGGTATGGATGGCCAACCAGGTCCGAAAGGAAATGTGGTAAGTCTTGGGGGTCTGATGCCCACTGTTACCGTCAAACCGGAAGGGGGTGTGAGGTGGAGGGCACAGGCCCTGAGCCCTGGGTCCAGGTGGAGTCTGAGTGGGAGAGCTGGCGGCCATGCTTATTCCGAACGGAGCCAGACCGTGTCTGTACAGGTGCGGAGGGAGCTGTCTGTCTCCCTGCCCTGTGCTCCGGTGACGAGCACTTACTGTAAGCAAGGCCCAGCGAAAGATAGGTCCCCTGGCTCTACTGGGAGACTTTAGCGCGACGTCTTGGAAGTTTTCCACCAAGTAGAGTACTTTCTGGTCGCTTCCTTTCATGGTCGCTCCTTCCTGGCGGCTGTCTGGGTGTCCCGGCAGAGACGACTGGGTGCCCCTCACGTCCGGGTCAGCGTGGGGATCCTTGCAGGTGCCCAGACCCGCTTCGTCTCTGCCACGGGGCCGCCTGCTTCTTCCCGTCTGGGCATCCTCTTCTGACGCTGGTGTTGGGCACCTGCCTGCCCTCCAGAGTCCCCATCAGTGCCTTGCTTGTGTTTCCTCTAGGGCCCCCAGGGGGAGCCCGGCCCCCCGGGACAGCAGGGCAATCCAGGTGCCCAGGTGAGTGAGCGGCGGCCGGGGGGGGGGGGGGGGCGGGGGGGGAGGGGGCGGGTCTCGGTGGCGTCTCCTGGGCCCCAAGGGACCGGCAGCCTACGTGTGACCTAGAACGGAGTCATCCCAGATGAGGGAGAGGGTGCAGGGAAGGTGGATGGGTGGCAGGGAGGAGCCTGGAGCCGGCCAGTTCCCTGACCTTGCCTTCCTCTCCTAGGGTCTCCCAGGCCCCCAGGGTGCAATCGGTCCTCCAGGGGAAAAGGTGAGTGGCTGTGCAGGTATAGGGACGCCCCCACCTGCCCACGGGATGCGTTCTGGCCCCTGGGGAGCTCCCTCCACCGCAGCCCAGGCCGCGGAAGTGGCGGTCCATCCCCAGCTTGTGCGTGATTCTGTTCTTTTCCCAGAGCCAGGGAAGCTCAGGGCCCTGCGCACGCGGGAAAGGAGACCGGGGGGAGATCGGGGACCTTTGTCCGTCACTGGTCATAAGTTCATTCATTCACTCATCCGTCCGTTGTCTAGCTGTGCGGAGGGTTGCCGGATTCAGGACCAGAAAGGGCGCTCGGTCAAATTTGACTGTTTGTTGTCAGCCTGAAGACTTGTTTTGTTGTTGTTTGCTTTCCGTGTTGTTCTTGCTAAATCTGGCAACCCCCCCCCCCCATCTGCATCCGGGCCCCCGCTGAGTCCTAGGTGCTGGGGGAGAGCGGGGCCACCGGAGCACCTGCCGAGCTCGTGCTCAACCCCAGATCTTTCCGCGCGCGCAGGCCCTCGGCTGACGGCGGGGCCACCTCCGAGGTGTGGTCCTCACACCTGGTTCTCACACCTGGGCACCAGCTGAGAAGGCCTCCTGCCTCCACGTGGGATGATTTTGTTCCACTGGCAAGACCGCGGGCCCAGGAAGCAGCAGAGGGGGAGGGTCCTCTCCTTTGGGGGGGTTCGGTTGCCGGAAGCTCCCGTGCCAGGGGGCATTCAGTGCCTCTGAGCATCCCTTTCAACAGATGTTCTTTGAGCGGAAATGTTGGGAAGTGCCCTTGGGGTCGGCCTAGGGAAGAGGTGGCCCCAGGGCTCAGGGGGTCTCTGGTTTGTTCTAGGGTCCCCTGGGGAAACCAGGCCTGCCAGGAATGCCCGGTGCTGACGGACCCCCGGTGAGTACCCTGCCCACCTCACCCCTTCGGCACTGCCTGCCCCGTGTGCCCCAGGGATGGAGAGCCCAGGCCAGCGGCCGCCCCCCTCGCCCCTCGTCCCTCGCCCCCGGTTGCGGTGAGGCACCCCTTCCTGTCTCCTCTCTCCCACCTCCACTGATAAAGAAAGACCCGGCTGATTGTGTGACTGGTGGCCCAGCGATTGTGGGGCTCTGGGCGCACTTTTCCATGACGGGTTCTGATCAAGGGGTGGAAACTACACGACTAGGAGAAGGAGTTATTTGTTGGGAGCGCTGTTTAAGGACCAGAACCCAGCCTGCATTTCCAACCCCGAGGAGGGCTGGGCTGGGCTCCGAGCCGTTCCCCGTGTCGCTGGTGTTTGAAGGGAAGGACAGCGCGCACTGAGTGTATTTTTAGCCATCACACACTGCGAAGGAGGGTATTAACCAGTGCGTTTGCCATGTGTGAGCGCAGCTGTGGAGCCAGATTAGGGACCGCCTCGGAATAGGGAGCCAGTGACAAGTCAGCCTGTGGCTGAGCTGGCAGAGGGAGGGGTGGGGAGGTGACACACGTTCGAGGTGTGTGGTGTGTGTGTGTGTGTGTGGACCCATCTGTACCCACCGCCCTCTTTGCAAGCTGCTGGTGGGATTTCTGGTTTCGCGTTTTTTTTAGAGGATTCAGGCGATGCTGCATACATGGCACATTTCCGAAAATAGGACTATCTGAACCATTAATTCAGACACGGCGTATCTTATCGTTCTAATAATGCTGGTCAGACCTAAGCAAGAGCTCAGTACGTTGACAATTAACTGGGGACTTTTTAAGGTACGGCTTCCCTTTTCGGGGCTGAGAATGGCGGGGTCCAGGGCATCACACACCAGCAGTCGCCCCGTCCCAGGCTGAGCCAGCGGCCGGTCACCACCCGCCCCACGCAAGCCGCCCCGGGCCTCCCGCGGCCTCATGTGTTCCATGCGTTTGGCGGTGGGGATGCAGTGGTGGCTTACCTCTCTTAATTGACGTTCACGCTGAATTTCCTCTCCTGACTGTAAAATAACTTGTTACGGAAAATTAGCAAAATAGATGAAAAGATGACAAAATGGAAGCCACTCTGATCCCACCCCCAGGGCTTACCCCACTGATGGCAGGTGGGTGCATCTCCTTGCACGCATTTTCCTGCGTGCAGGGCGTCCGTCACGGGCCAGGCCCGCAGCCCTATGGGGCAGACAGTGCTGGGGAGTGGGGCGGGCTGCAGGCCCCCACCTCCCTGACCTGACTGCTTCTGCCCCGGAGACGCCCCGTCCCCACAATGACACCCCTGATGCTCCAGAGACCCTGAGGGGTCCAGGCTCCTTCCTACTTAGACCTCGAAGACTACCCCCCACCCCCGCCCCGTGCCCATGGAGCCGTGGGCTGCCTGTCCTAGACTTGGCACTTCCCACCGCCCCCCCAGCAAACACTTAAACTTGAAATATGAGCGCACGGCGGCCCGTCTGACCAAGGCCGTGCGAGCTGCTCACTGAAGGTGCTTAACGCTAAAGACGCAAAGGGGAACAGGTGCCTGTTGTCGTACGTGAATTTGCAAGAACAGAGAGATTAAAGCACACGCTCCAAACGGGAGAGGGTTTTCTTCCCTTCTTCCCTCGAGTTGGTTGGGTCTGGCCTCGGCTGCAGAAAGGAAGGTTGATTTAAAGCCCTTCGGAAGGAGGGAGCGTTTCGGAGCAGACGCGCACTGAAGCGTGTTGTTAAATCATCCCGGAGAGCTCACAACGGGGCGATGGGGACGTGAGTTATGGTTCCGAGGAGTATTATGGAGCCAGTAAGAACCAACTCTGGGCGAGTGTTCTGTGACATGAGGACAGGCCCGACACGTAAAATCACATTAAAAATATACCACGTGGTGCGTTTGGCGCGTGTGTGCGTAAGACGGATCAGAGGAGCCACGTCACGCAATTAGCCGGGGTTGCTGCGGGCGGTGAGGTTACGAGGGACTTCGTCTCCTTTCCCGCCTGCCTGATTGTCTCCAAGGAACGTATATTACATTTTTAACCATAGAAACATCAAGTACAAATAATTTAAGCCTTATTATTTTTCCATCATACAAGCAGTGCTCGTTACAAACGTGTAGAAGGGAACGGAAAATGGCCGGCTTTTCACTGCGGAAACATCAGTCTCTTAGTCTGGTGTATTTCCTTTCATTGTTTGTTGGCACATTGTTTGGAACTTTTTTTTTAACGCTTATTTATTTATTTTGAAAGCGAATGTGAGCAGGGGAGGGGCAGAGAGAGAGAGAGAGAGACAGAGAATCCCGAGCAGGTTCTGAGCCGTCAGCACAGAGCCCGACGCGGGGCTCCAACTCCCGAGCTGTGAGATCATGACCCGAGCCGGAGTCGGACGCTCAACCGACCGAGCCGTCAGGCGCTCCTGTTCCCTCGTTTTTAAGCGAGCTTTGAGCTCTCCCCACAGTTACTGGCATTCTGTAGACGCAACTTACAACGGAC
Source organism: Herpailurus yagouaroundi (assembly GCF_014898765.1). NCBI lineage: Eukaryota > Metazoa > Chordata > Mammalia > Carnivora > Felidae > Herpailurus > Herpailurus yagouaroundi. Next base: position 1,065,100 of record NW_024412484.1, read on the forward strand.
GTAAAGACATTTGGCCTCAATTCAAATAATGCTAATCATTCCGATAACCGCCGACGTGAGTGGCCCACGCGCTCGCTGCCGGGCGCAGTCCAGAGCACTTTTCAGACCGGCTCTTGGCAGTCCCTGCAGGGACTCTGTCCCTGCCGCCCCGTGAGCGAGGACAGTACCGTGTGGAAGGGCCTTGCTCGTTCTCCGAGGGACCAGTGTGGCTCTGTCCCAGCGTGTGTGGCACTCGGAGCCCGGGGCTCACGCATCCACACCTGCCCTCCCTGTTCACACGGTTCCTTAACAGAAACACGTCTGTGGTTGCTGGAAGCTCCAGAGAGCCCATGTGGCAGAGAGGGGACAGGACCCACCCGTTCCTGGTCACCCTAAAGCAGGTCACCTTCTCCTTGGCACTGTTGGGGTCCAGCTCTGCCACGTGAGGCGTTGGAGCCGTGAGCCTTGTTTCTGAAAGGCGGTGTGGCGGGTGGTGTGGCCCCCGCGGGCCAGAGCAGCAGGTGCGGTCCATCTGGTGCCCGATTTCCCTCGAAGGCGGGGGCGCAGCTCCCTAAGGGCGCCCCCCACCCTGCAGAAGGACCTCGCGGGGGGGTCCTTGCTGTGCACTTCGGGGCGGGCTATTTGCAACGGTGTCAAATCCAAGCGCATGACTAGTAAAGATCAGAAGGTAGACGCACAAATCATTTATTCAGAGGGACCAGATGTGGGTGCCCGTGATGCTGCTGTGTTCTAGAACACGCAAGCTGAGAGAGCACCTGGCCCACCCTCTCCTTTGACCCATGAGGAGGTGGAGGCCCAGAGAGGGCAAGTGACTTCCCCAAGACCACACTGTGGGTCGGACGTAACCAGGTCGAGAGTCAGCGCCCTGCCAGTGTCCTCGGCGAAGCGTGTCTCTTTCTGCTGTTATTGTCTGTGTTTGCCTCAGGAACTCAAAGGCCTAAACCTAGTGACCGACCTGAGTTGGAAAGTCAGAGAGCTCGCGTTCCTGAGAACTGAGTTGCTTGGGGCTCGGGTAGACGGGGCAGTGACCCGGGGGTCATAACCATTTCTACTGGGGTTGGTTCCAAACCTGTGTTGTGGGAGTAGGTCCTCCGCTTTGGCACGTGCCACCCGGGAGGCTGGGAGGCACCTGCACACAGACCTGGGGACGTGCTGGGACCCCAGTCGAATGACAGGGCGTGGCCTCCACCCCAGCACCAGCCTGCCATCCTCGACGTGAAAGAGTCTGTGTCCTGCAGACAGCATGGCGCCTGCCCTTCCGGGAAGCCAGATGTCCAGACCCCCGGTCCCGCTTCATCCGTCCTTGTTTGGCACAGAAGCCTTCATGCTAGGAGACGAGCAAATGCCCTGTGGTCACTGTCCCGGCTCACCTGCACTTGGGGGCGGGCTGGGTACAGTCAGGTGACGTGATGGTGCCTGGATCCCACCCGTGGGCTTCCCAGCACGTTCTCCTCCATGCCACCCCGGGTCGTGGCCAGGCCTGCCACCATTCCCAGGTGACAGATGGGGCAGCCGAGGGTCAGGACTGAAGGACTGGCTCGGGGCCCCATGGCTGTGAGTGCCCTCCGTGCCCAGCTGCCTGATGCCTTTGACTTCCTGCCTCTCTGGTTCCTGTTTTGTGTTTGGGGGTGTGGGGGGGAAGGCGGTGGGAGGGGCCCGGCTCTCCCTCCCACATTTGAACACAGGGCTGGGGGGCGGCCACTGCCTAACGCCTTCTCTCTCCTGACAGGGGCACCCTGGCAAGGAAGGCCCTCCAGGAGAGAAAGGAGGCCAGGTGGGTTCCGAAGAGAGTGAGCAGAGACGACTGTGCCCTTGGTCTGCTGTCTGTGCCCCGGGGTCCCGGCCTGGGGCGGCATGGAGCTCCGCCTAAGTCCCCCGTGGCCCCTCCCCACCTCGGTTACCGCACATGGGGGTGCAGGCACCGCCGTAACCTTGGCCGCACGCAAGCTGGGTGACTGTGCAGGTTCTCGGCCGGGGGCTCCTGCTGACCTATGGCCCTCGTTTGTTTGGGGGCCAGGACGTGGGGCTTTGAGGCCGGGATGGAGTTTCGAGGTGGCCTGGCCCCCAGGGACTTGCCCGCTGCCCTGTCTGTGGCAGAAGTCGGCCTCTCCGTCCCTTCATGCTCCCGGCCCTCCCCAGGCCCGCGCCTGCTCGGGGAGCCGGGGCAGTGAGTGGTCAGCAAGGCCCTCACGCCGTCAAGGGCTCCCTTCCCCAGACGGTCAGCCCTCGTCCCCTTCTCCCAGCCGGAAGCTCTCCCCCGTCACCCAAGGTGCCTCTGCTGGGAGCGCACTTCTTTAAGGGCAGCCCGAAGCAGCAGGGCCCCTCCCCATCTCACGGCCCCCCTCGCACTCCCGAACCTCTGGGCGGCGGCCGCACCTCGGTCCCCGGCAAAAGCCTCAGCAGGAGACACAGCAGGCGTCCCCCGCCCAGTGGGAGCCCCTCCAAGGGTCCGATGTGCGGGGTCCGCTCCGCACGGAGCACGAGGAATTGGCTGCTGGCACGGAAGCTTTCCAGCTGTTGTGGGAGGACCCAGAGCGGACCGGACACGACCGCACCCCGGATGGAGCTGACGGTCTTCCCCCTTTCGTTTCAGGGTCCACCCGGCCCCCAGGGCCCCATCGGCTATCCGGGTCCCCGAGGAGTCAAGGTGAGGTTTTGGCAGCTTCGCGCCCTCCTGGAGGCCAAGGCTGGGATTGCGGGCGCAGCGGTCCCGGTCCCCGGGCGCCCCTGAGGGAAAGGTGGGATCCCGGGACAGGGGGCTGGGACAGGCGAGGGAGTGGCCAGCCAGGGCCAGGAGGGGCTGATCCCGGAGCAGGGGACAGCTCCGGTGCGTCTGTGACGACGTAGGCGTCAGGGCGGTGGCCGCCTGTCCCTCTGTCGGGACGCTGCTTTAGCTCTCACCCAGTGCCCGCCCCCTCCCAGGCCCCGCACGGGTACGCACCTCAGCCAAGGGGAACAGCCTGTCCCTCTTTTCCCGGGGAAACTCAGAAACGTCCCTTCCGGGCCGTTTGCACATCCGGAGCGAGCGAGTCCGTCCCCGTAGGATGACACCCGGGGGACCGAGCGCTGGCGAGACGCTCGTGGGAGGTGTCCACTTACCCGCAGTCGTGTTGGTGGTGCCACGGGGCTCTGGGACCTTGTTAAACGGGGGCACGGAGCTCCAGAGCGACACCCGAAACACAGGCCCGCCTGCTCCGTCACAGCTAACCGGGTTTGCTTAGAGCTGTGTGATTTAATTTCCAGTCATGTCGCTGTCTGGGCACCTGGGGCACATGTATACCGAGAGGGATGTGCCCTGAGGGACGAGTTCGGGGGCGGGCGGGGGGCGGGGGGGGGCGTTCTTTCCTCCGTAGCGTCCGAAAGCTCTAGGCGATGCCGAGGCCTCAGAAAAGCCAACGGCTCACTTTGTTCCCAAATGACTTCAGCTTGACGCGAAGGGAAACGTATAAATATGTGCGCAAACGCAAGTAGCCCAGCCTGAGGCATTTGCGTGGACACACCCCTCAGCTCCTGTGCTCGTCCACACCGTTGACCCACCGCGCTTCATCCTCCTGGGCGTTTCTGCCCCTCGGACGTGTACGCGGCTGGCCTGCGGTGTGGGGGATGGAGAATCCAAGACCTCAGTTTTCAGCACCTTGCCCCAAGTTACCCTAAAATCGATGCCTCGGTCGGGACTCAGACCCAGCACTTGCTTATTCCGAACCAAGCGCCCCGTGCCGGACCCCGAGTGGCCCGACAGCATTTCCCCGGAATCACGATGTTCCGAGGGCCCGAGGGCAGACGGACTTCCCAGGGGCGAGGGGCCGGGGGCCGGGGGCCAGGGGCCCGAGGCAGGGCAGGTTTCTCCCTGAAGCGGGCTCTTACCAGCACGCCTGGTGAGTTTTGTCAGGATTGCCTGTGTGGCAGAAATGCCGATTATGTGAGCTCTGTGCGTGTTTATTTTATAAATTCTTGTCGCAAAAGCGTCTGCTGGCTCTGTACGAGGCTAATTGCATAATGCTGTGTCTGTGAGCTAAAAGGTGTTTGCTTTAAAATCTTTATGGGGAATGCTCTTATCTTGTCTATCTGATTAAAATTCATTCAGGCCGTGAGCGATCCAGTTAGACTTGGAAGCGGGGAGTGGGGAGAAGAGCGGGGCTGAACGCTCTTTGCGCTGCAGAGATGCATTCTCATTCCCTGTGCTCTTGAAAATGGCAGTGGAGTCCGCAGCCTGAGGGACGGCAGGCCCAGGGCCGATTCGTGCCCCCCGGGGGACATCTGGAGACGTTTCTGACTGTCACAACTTGGGGGGAGAGACTACCGTCACGGAACGGGTGGGGGTCAGGGATGCTGTGCGCAGGGCAGCCCCTGTCACCCAGCCCCAGATGTCAGCCGTGCCGTGGCCGAGAGATCTGGTCTGTTGGTCTCCTGGGCCGCATTCCCCTGGCCTCTGACCTGGGTCGGGAAATGGTAGGACTTTGGGTCTGGGAGGGCGTGGGCACAGGAAGCCCACCCCACCAGCACGGCAACAGGGAGGAAGCTGGTGCCAGAGCCCCCAGGGCATCGAGGTGTGGGGGTGACGGCACCTCCCCTCTGTCCCGAGGCATCGGGCCGCCTGGGGCCACTGGAGCCCGGGGTGCATCTGGGGGGCGGTTGCCCCCCCCCCCCCCCCCCCCGCCCAGGGGAGGCCGTGCAGCCCAGGCCCGGTGCAGCTCTCAGCGTCTGGCTCCAGCTTTTCTTAGGGCTTCTCCTCAGTTCCTGGAAAAAGGCTTAACACTCTGTGCACAGTTCTTGCCCCCAGAGGGCATCTGGCAGCCCGAGGGTCCCCGGGAGGTGGCCCGGCCACCCTGCCCGCCGCCTCGGCCGGAACCAGATGGGAGGCCTGGCCTCTCTCTGGGCTCCCGTGGGCAGCTGGCCGCGGTCAGTGTCTGCTCCCTGCTCGGAGGGCCGAGGCTGTGGCCAGTTCCCTCCACTCCACGGGTGGGCTTACCTGGTCTGGGCAAGGTGCTAGCGTGGCGGGGGGCGGGGGGGGGTCCTCAGAGGAAAGAGGGTGTGTCCCACCCTTACAGTTCTTGTCTGGCGCAGAGATCTGTCCTGAGCTGACGTTCAATGGCACTGGTGCCACTCTTATCAATCAGTTTGATGAGCTGATGCCTATTGTCGCGTGTTAGTAATAATAATACAGGATGACAGTGGCCAGACAGCACGCAGCTGTTGTGCTTTGAGCACCAACTATGTGCCGGGCACTGTCCTGAGGGCTCGTCTGCATCCCCCTCCCACCAGCAGTAACAGGGCAGTGGTTGTTGTCACCCCCACTTTCCAAATGAGGAAACCGAGGCACTAGGCACCTGGGACGATGTCAGAGGCCACCAGCAGTCTGCCCGATTCCAGAGCCATGCTGAGGCCTCACATCCCACCGGCTCCCCAGACCTCAGAGAGACGGATGTTTCTGGAAGAGGGCAGATGTCAGTGGGGGACATCTGGGAATCCTTGGTGGGGGGAGGCAGGGAGGCAGGGCTCACGTAGGCGTGAGGAGAGCCTGCAGGGTCCTCCCTCGGAGACTGGGAGCGTGAGGGAGCTTGGGTGGGTTGGGGGGCTGAGCGCTCAGCCCTCCTGGTATTTGGGGCTTAGACCCTTCCCTTTCGAGAGCTCAGGAGAGGCTCCGACCCACCCGACTCACTCTCTTCCCTTCGTGTTTGCCCAGGGAGCTGATGGCATCCGCGGTCTGAAAGGCACCAAGGGCGAGAAGGTGAGTGCCCCCTGCCTCTTCCTGCCGCAGAGCCGGAGGCCCGCTGGGTGGCTTCTTCCGTGGCAGCCCTAACAGCTGCTGAGGCTCATGTGGCCTCTGAGTGTGGAGGGACGTGCTCCCCCACCGCGGGACAGACTGTTTGCAAAAGGGCAGGCTGTGGGCGCACCTCCTGGCGGGGCTGAGGGTCGGGGGCTTGGCACCCCCCCACCCAAGGCCAAGGCCAAGGCCAAGGCTCGCCGCTCACCTGCATTGGCCAGCGGACACCCCAGGCGGATGCCTCGCAAGAGGGCTGGACAACGGGGCCATTGGGGTGCTGGGTGTTCTTCTCTGGGCGGCCCCTCAGGCTGGAGCAGAGCCAGGCGCGGAGGGAAAGAGGTGTCGCCGTGGCCCCCCCCCCCCCCCCCCGCCGCGCCCGGCACGGCTCCTTCCCCGCGGCGTCTGCCTGTTCCCGTCCCTGAGCTGGCTCCTCACATGGCCACACCGGACAGGGACAGCACGGACGCTGGGCCTTCTGTGCTGTGGCGATGGCTCAGCCTCGGCCCCGTCTCCGTGCTCAGCCTGGGGGAGCAGGCGCACGCACACTGCCTCGGTTCCCCCTGGAGAGCCAGCGGAGGAAGGCAGACCCCTGAGCCGTCATCCTGTGGCCCCTGGAAGCGTGGGGACTGAGGGCCCTCGGGGTCAGGGCCGGGCACACTCCCCGCGGGACAGACGAGGTCCCCACCGGCAGCTCCCGGCTCCCTGAACTCCCCTCATCCCATTGGCGGGGGTCCCCAGAGCCCCAGGTTTGCCACATCTGTGCCATCACTTTTGTCCTTTAGCCAGAGACAGGGCTACCTGAGCGAGTTCTGACGGGGAAGGCCCCTTCTCCAGGAGGGTCACCGCCCCTCTGAGGGCCCCCGGGGGGCAGCCTGCGGGGTGGGGGTGAGGAGAGCCTCCTGGGACCTCAGTGCCCGAGGCCGCTGTGGGTGAGTCCCCGGCATATCACCGGACAGCGGACGCGCACTGCGGGCTGGGGAGAAACGAGTTCGCCCCAAGTCCCAGGAAACTGCCTCCCTCTGCGTACCAGCTGCCGGCCGGCCTGGGGCGCAGGACCAGGCCCCCCGATGGGCAAACGGGGTCAGGATGCCGGGCCTGGATGGAGAGGGAGGGCGAGCCAGGCCGCCCCGTGCAAGTGCCTGAGGGTGCCTGTGGTTGTCTGCGTGGGGACTCGAGCGCACGGCAGTCCCTGACCCTGTGGATCCCCAAATATGCGAATAGCAGGAATGTGTCCCCCTGGCCTGGAGGGTGCAGGATTGACTGTGTCACTGAGGGCTGCCCCGCGGCCAGACTGCCCGAGCCCTGGGCCCTTCCGTCCCCTCCAGCTCTTGCTGGGCCGGTCTGTGGGGCCCACCGTGGCGGCCGGCTTCTCTGGGGCGTCCTCCCTCCAGCCCCACCCCTGTGCTCGCCCATGAGCGGCTACTGGGCCCCAGCGGGGCCCAGCTGTGCACAGCTGTGCGGGGTGCAGGGGTGTGGGGGGGGGGCGGCGGACCACGAGCTCGACCCCACGACTACAGAGGGTTAGAGGGGCGTCCTTCACGAGGGACAGGACTCACGCTCGGAACCCCCCCCCGCCCGGCACGCCCAGCGCTTGTGTGGCGACACAGCGGCTCTGGGCTGGGGGCTGTGTGCGGAGTCGTGGGGGGAGGGGGGCCAGCCGCCCCGGAGGTGGGCTCTTTCGTGCTGACCCAGGCACTGCCTTGTCCTTTGTCAGGGTGAAGACGGCTTTCCTGGGTTTAAAGGCGACATGGGAATCAAGGGCGATCGGGTGAGTGTTTTGGGGTGCTGGCGGGGGTCGGGGCTGCGGGTGGGAGGCCAGGGGAGGGCTGCGGCGTTGGGGGCCGCAGGACAGCTTCTCCTAACGAAGGTGACGCCTCTGTGGGGGGCGGGGGGGGGGGCTCTCGGCCCGCAGGCAGGAACAGCTGGGAGCCCAGGGGCCTGGCTCTGTGCTTGTCCCCCCACTGGCCCTCAGCTTCCGGCTCGGAGCCACGGCGGCTCTGGGTGTGAACACCCAGTCACTGGGGTCACCTGGGGTCACCTGGCCCCTCTGCCCTGTGCCCTGACCCCCCTGCCCAGGGGGTCCGTGGGGACTTGTCTTTTTTGCGGCCGACACTCGGGATGGCAGAGTGCTTCACTTGGTTCGGAAGAGACGGAGGGAGGGGGCTCCAGAAATGCAGTCCGACCCGGGAGGGCCGGGGTCCCTGCCCACCCTGACGGCATCTTGGTCCCCCGAGCATCCTCCCGTGATTTTCGGACCCCGAGCAGCTCCTGTGTTCTGTAATCTCACGCTCGGGCATCAGAAGCTGCGACAGAGCAGTTGCTTTTTAATGAATATTTTACCTCCCCGCTGGAGGAAGCTGCTTGTGCTGCAGGGGGATGGGCTTGGCTCCCACGGCAGGCGCCCGGCAGAAAGCTGCTGGCTGTGTCTTCCTCTAAGTGGGGAGAGGGCAGAGCAGATGAAGCGGGAGGAAGGTTCCGGGTCGTCGGCCGGCCGCCACCGCCAGGGTGCGGGCACTTTGAAGGGCCCCGACCCCCTTGAGGGTGAGCGCAGGCCCCGGGCAGGAGGGCAGGAGGTGCCCGAGCCACCCGCGTGGGCACAGCCGTGGCGGCAGCTGGACGCGCACCTGGACAGACGGCTGGCTGCCGCCGTGCCGCTGCCGTAACTGTTCCCCGACAAAGCTGGCCTGCAGGTGCCTTTTCAGAACGTGCCAGCCCCGGAGAGCCCCACGCGCCTGGCGCCGTGTCACAGACTAAAAAGGCAGAGGCAATCTTGGCCTCTATCAAAGGCGGAGGAACGAAAGAGAGATTCGTTTCACAGTCGTGTCCCAGTTATGTTCCTGCTAAAGACAGCCCTTCTAGAACTTTCTCCATGGTGACGGGACTCTGCCCCACATCTGAGGGGCCTCTCTCTCTCTGGCTGGCGAACGTCCTTTTTATTCTGCCTCTGACAATGCCGTGCACACGCTCGGGGTCCACATCACGAGGGTCCATCTCTGAAAGAGATTGCACAAAGGATGTCCGGCGGTCACGCTCCAGGCTCCGCGGGCAGGCCTGCCTTTGGAATTGGGTGAGGGTGGGACTGGCAGCAGGGACACTTCCTCAGCCAGGGAGCGGAGAAACTTCTGCCCCGAGCGTGACCTTTCCTAGGTGCTCAGTTAATATGTGAAGGGTCCTTTTGTTGGAAGAACATTTCTTAGGGACCGAGAGTCCTGGGCCCGCGGACACACTGGACATTACGAATAAGGAAGTTATTGGACATTACGAATAAGGAAGTTATTGGTCCTTCGTTTCCCGTGGGACACCCATCGTTGCTGTGGGGGGTACTGCTGTCTCCCAGCTGCCGCTGGAAGCCAGTGATCAGAGCGAGACCTGGCAGCGAGCAGAGGTACGGGGCGGGCGCTCAGAGGCCAGGCCGGCGCTGCCTTGGACCTCGGCAAGCCCCCGGACCCTTGGTCGTGTCCGGGCCCAGGCTGGACAGCGGCGAAGTTGGTTGGGGCAGCGTTGAGGACCCTTCCGTCTCTGGGACACGTCACGTGGTCTCCTGTGTGCTTGCCATGCCCAGACCCCTGGGCGGCAGGGGCTGCGGCCCATCCCTGCTTCAAGGAAAAAGGCAGCGTCCTGCACACAGGTTGTCCTGATCTATTTGGGCAAGGAGCGGTTGAGAGCTCCGGGGTTAACCAAAGTCACCTCAACCGAGAGGGACTCGTTTGGAGAAGCAGGAGCGTGCAGCCTGGAGAAGGAACTTCCCACCGCTGTGCAGAGGGACAGCGTGGCCGTGGAGCAGAGCCCCGTAGCTTGTTCCGCGGTGCTCCCGTCTCGTCAGACAGGAGCGGGTGCCGTGCTCTTGAGGCTGTCTGGTGCGCCAAGCTGGCTAAGTGGCTCCTACCCCAAGATCTGACCCGGGACCCGGACTCTCGGGCCCAGAACGGCCATGGGAGTCATGTGGTGGGAGGTGGAGACTGGGGGTTCTTCCTCACCTTCTCTTTTCTGACCTGCAGGGGGAGATCGGACCCCCTGGTCCCAGAGGAGAAGATGGCCCCGAAGGCCCGAAGGGTCGTGGAGGTCCAAACGGCGACCCGGGTCCTCTGGGACCCCCTGGGGAGAAGGTATGTGATGGGAAGGATGCTCACTGCTTCCCGGGGACAGACCCTTCTGACGGCCTTGGGTGGCCAGGCTGGTGACTCTGCCGGGCTGAAGCCCCCAGATGGGGCTAGGTGTAATCTGAGTCGGGTCCTGTCCCATGTGCTCCCCCGGCACCCTGGCCACCCTTCCTGGCGAATTCGTCTATTGCTAGGTCAGTCCTTTCCTTGTCCCGAGCTAGGTCTCTCTGAGCACTTTGCCAGGCCAGTGCCCTGAGAGGGCTCCTTCCTCCGGGTGCCCCAGAGCTTGGGGACCGAGCCCCGGTACCCAGGGCATCATCTTTCATGCAGGGACTCTCCACAGGCCCCTGTCCTTACACCTGTGCCCCCCCGCCCCCCTGCCCCCCTGCTGTGGCGCTAGCCCAGGAGCGGGCGCTCAGAGTGCACCAGACATCCGCCCTGCCTTGCCCCGAGGACTCTTTTACAAAAGGGCTCGACAGAATCTCACAGATAAAGAGTTCCTCCATTGGAGATTTGCCTCAGCCACGGCCGTGTCTCCTCCTGCCTCCCGTCCGGGCAGGGATTTTCGGGGGAGACGGCTTCCCAGGGGGCAGGCAGCGGCCTCTCCGTGTCCTTTCTTGGCTGGGAGAAAATGGATGGAGAGGTGAGGTGCTGGCCAGATAACACAGCCCCTTCTTTTTCCCCAGGGAAAACTCGGAGTGCCAGGATTACCAGGTTACCCGGGAAGACAAGGGCCCAAGGTAACTTATGAGCGTATTGGGTGTTCGGACAGCCACGTCCTGGGGGAGGCTGCTGTGGCGAAACCCAGCGTCGCCCCAGCTGTCTCCCCCAGGCTCTGCCCTGGCCACAGCCTGCGCGTTAGCCTGGTTGGGTTGGAAGGAGGGGCTGGCAGTCGGGCCTTTCAGAGAAGGGGGCAGAGCCAGCCTGAGCCGAGCGCCGTGAGAGGAGAGGCGTCCCCTGCACCTCTGCCCGCTGCCTTCTCTGCACCGAGGACTCGTGAAGCCTCTCTCACCTCTGCTCCGCACTGGAGATTTGAAGGTTATTTGCTCAGAACAGCATAAAGGGAGATGAAACCTTCCTCCCATGAAGCCATGTTCTGCTTTAAGGGAAACATCTCCTCCAGGCCTTGGAAATCATTTAACACGTTATTTTTTCCCCCCACATCTCACCTTTTATTATTCACGGCTCTTCCTTAAGAAATAACCGGCTGTCTGCACCGGAGACATAATTAGCGGTGGAGGAGAGTTCCTGTCTCTCCCGGCTTTATTTGCATCGTTCTGCCTCCCCGGCTTCAGCGCCTTTCCAGGCTCCCAGGCTCAGGCTCGTTCCCGGGAAGGGCCCCGTGGGCTGCCTGTCCCCCTGGATATTTCCATTCTGGCTGAGGAATCAGCAGTCCTTCCCGTGGAATGCTAATATCCACTTGGGGCGGGTAGGCCCACGCCCCGTGTGCGGGGGGGCAGTTTGCCGTGAAACGGGAATTTGTTCAGGGTCCCCCAGGAGTGTGCTGAGTGCGGCTGTGATGTGGCCGTGCCCCCCGCGTCTTGGAGCAAGAGGGGCTGACGGACAGGCCTTTTGTCCCGAAGTATATGTCCTCTGAGGGGAGGAGAGGAGGGAAGTCTGGGGGTGTGTGGGCCAAGTTCAGGCAGTGTCCTCGGAAGGCAAGGGAATAAAACTTCGAGCTGCCTGGCAGTTTTTTTTTTTTTAATTAATTAATTAATTTAGAGAGAGACAGAGACAGTGCCAGCAGGGAAAGGACAGAGAGAGGGAGAGAGAGAATCCCAAGCAGGCCCCATGCTGCCAGTGCAGAGCCTGACGCAGGGCTTGACCCCGTGAAACTGTGAGATTGTGACCTGAGCGCAAACCAAGTCAGACGCTTAAGGGACTGAGCCACTCAGGCGCCCCGCCTGGCAGTTTTCAAGGTCCTCAGGAGTGTCTGGACATGCCACTGTGTCCCAGCACCCACACTGAGCTCTGTGGGACCTGCACCCGGGTGTCCGGGGCAGTCTCCTGCCTGGATTGGCAGGTGGACGTAGGGGTGCAAGGTTTGGAAATTCGCGAACTTTTCATGGTCTGAGCGCACATTCAGGTCAGGATTTTTAGCCACAGGAGAGTCGAGGCCCGCCGAAGACAGTAGCCACCTCCCACGGGCACGGGAAGTGCCCGAGTGTCGCAGGGAAGTTCACGTCGTAGTTGTCTGGGTATTACCCACATCAAAGTCCCCAAGTGTCTCTTTTCTCTACGTGCCCCTTGTAGGTTTCTAGAATTAAAAAGCTGTTAGTTGTTAGAGTCAGTGCATAGATTTGCATTAAGTTCTCACTCTACAAGCTGCCATGCTTTATTTAGAGGTGTTCTGGGAAGATAACAAAACATGACAACAAGACGCAGCAAACAAAATGTCACGAATGTAAGATCCACACATCCCTTCCAGTTCATTCTCAGGAATCTGTGTGCCCTGTTCTTCACAGATCCCAGCATTCGAAGACATGGGTGTTCAGAGGGGGAGAAGGGGGAAGTGTGGTTAAGACTCGGCTTTGGTTTTTAGATGTGGACTCTATGAGATGCCTAGGAAATATTTCTTGAGTGAGTGGGTGACGGATGGATGGTGAATGGCGGGTTGGTGGGTGGGTGGTTGACGTTGGTATAGGTGGATAGTTGGATGGATGGATGGGTGAGTGGATGGATGATGGGTGGATGGATGGTTGAATGGACAGGTGGTTGGATGGATGGATGGATGGTGTTTGAATGGGTGGACAGATGGGTGGATAGTTAGACGGGTGGATGGCTGGCTGGGGGCGGGGTGGTGGGTATACGGTTGGACAGAACGGATGGATGGTTGGCTGAGTGGATGGAGGGGCAGGTGGATAGTTGGATGGGATGGACGTATGGGTAGATGGTTAGATGGGTAGATGGACGGTTGGGTGGGTGAATGAGTGGGTGGGTGGGTGGGCGGACGGATGGATGGACGGATGGATGGATGGAAGGGTAGAAGGTGGA